>NW_022436959.1:15399845-15609006 GCF_009761245.1 Sapajus apella | reverse complement strand
TATATATATATATATATATATATATATTTTAGTAGAGACAGGGTTTCACCGTTTTGGCCAAGCTGGTGTAACACTCCTGACCTCAAGTGATCTGTCCACCTCGGCCTCCCAAAGTGCTGGGATTATAGGTGTGAGCCACCACACCTGGCCAGAAAGAATCTTGAAAGCAGTGAGAGAGAGAGATGACTACTTACCTGCAGGGGGAAACAGTTTGAAAGACAGTAGGTTTCTTATCAGGAGCCATGGAGACCTGAAGGAAATGGCAAAATATTTTTCAGGTACTGAAATAAACTGTTAACCCAGAATTCTCTACCAAGTGAAAAATGCCCTTTATCAATAAAGGGAAAACAAAATATCAGATGAACAAAAAATAAGATAATTTACCACCAGCAGACTGCCTTTAAATGAACCACTGAAGGAAGTTTGTAGTAAGGAAAGGACCTAAGAAGGAACCTTAGAACCTCCTATTCTACCAAGAAAAATATAATGGGCAAAAATGTGTGCAGTACAATAGATTTCTTCCCCTTCCCTTGAGTTTTCTAAATTATATCGATGGTGGAAGCAAAAATATGTAACACTGTGGTTCCAAATGTCTGTACAGAAAAAGGATTAAGACCAATATGCTATACATAGAAGAGTGTAAAGGTACCAAAAGGAAAGTAAGTTTTATCATTTCTTCTTTTTTGCCTTTTTAAAATTGTAGCAAAATATGTGTTATGTAACATTTGTGATTTCAATATTTTAAAGTGTTCATTGACATTAAGTACATTCACAATGTTGTAAAATCATCACTACTATCTACTTTCAGAACTTTTTCATCATTCTAAGTAGAAAATTTCTGCTCATTAAACAATACTCCTCATTTTCGTCTCTCCCTGACTCTTGGCAACCTTTACTTTCTGTCGCTATGAATTTGACTACCCTAGGTACCTCATATAAATGGAATTATGCAATTATTTGTCCTTTGGTAACAGGCTTATTTCATGTAACATAACGTCTTCATGCTCTGTGTTGTAGCATGTTTACAATTTCATTATTTTTTTATTGTGGTAAAGTACACATAAAAGTTATCATTTTAGCCATTTTAGGTGTATAGTTCAGTAGCATTAAGTACATTCACATTGTTGTGCAACCATCATTACCATCCATCAGCAGAGTTTTTTCCTTATCCTAAGCTAAAATTCGTTACCCATTAAACAGTAAGTCTATCTCCCCACCAGCCTCTGCTAACCACTGTTCTACTTCCTGTCTCTATGAATTTGGCTACTCTGGGTACCTTCTATAAGTGGAATCTTAGAATATTTGTCCTTTTGAGACTTGCTTGTTTCAGTTAGCATGTCTTCAGTTTCATCCATGTTGTGGCATGTGTCAGAATTTCATTCCTTTTTAAGACTGAATAATGTTCCATTGTATGTTCACTTGACTGTTGGTGAATGCATGAGTTAATTCCATGTTTTGGCTACTGCTATGAACATTAATGTGCAACTATCTGTTTGATATTAAGAACACCTGGATCATATGATAATTTTTTGTTTAACTTTTTGAGGAATCGGTAAACTGTTTTTCACAACAGTTAAACCGTTTTGCCTTTGGACCAGCAATTCAGAAGGATTCCAACATTAATACATTCTCACAAACACTTGCTACTTTTCTTTTTTAATAATAACCATCCTGATGGCTGTGAAATGATCTCACTGTAGTTTGATTTTCATTCCCCTGGCTGATTAGTGATGTTGAACATCTTTTCAAGTACTTATTGGCCATTTTTATATCTTTGGAGAAATTTCTATTCAGCTTCTTTGCTGATTTTTGAATTGGGTCATTTGTTGTTGTCATAGGATTTTTAGAAATATATTCTGAATACGAAGCCCTTATCAGATATATTAATTGCAAACATTTTATCTTATTTTGCATGTTGTCTTTTCATTCTGTTGATAGTGTCCTTTGATGGACAAAAGTTTTAAATCTTGATCAAGTCAAGTTTATTCATGTTTTCTTTGGCCTGAGCTTTTATTTTCACACCCAAGAAATCATTGCCCAATTCATTGAAGATTTTCTTCAATGTTTTTCTCTAAGAATTTTATGATTTTAGCTCTTTTGATTAGGGCTTTGATCCATTTTGAGTTAATTTTTGCCTATTATGGTAAGTAAGATTCCAGCTTTATTTTGGATAACCAGTTTTTCCAGTACCATTTACTGAAGAGACTGTTCTTCCTCCATTGAATAGTCTTGGCACTCTGGTCAAAAATCATTTGACTTGGCTGGGTATGGTGGCTCACGCCTGTATTCTCAGCATCTTGGGAGACCAAGTTGGGAGGACAGCATGAGACCAGAAGTTCAAGACTATCCTGGGCAACACAGGGAGACCGAATCTCTAAACCCCTCCCCCACAAATAAGAAAATAGTATCATTTGACTATATATGTGAGGGTTTATTTCTGGCATGTGTGTTCCATTAACTTATGTATGCCTCTCCTTATGCCAGTAACCCCTAGTTGTGATTACTGTAGCTTTATGATAGTATGAATCCTTCAAATTTGAAAAGAACAAAATTGTTTTGACTGTTTAGTATCCCTTGAGATTCAATATGAGTTTTAGCATGCATTTTAAAAATATATATTTCTGCAAAAAATACTGAGTTTTTGATAGGGGTTACATTGATTGTATAGGTTGCTTTGGATAGCATTGTCATCTTACCAGTATTAAATCTTCCAGTCGACGAAACCAGAACGTCTTCCCATGTAGTTATGTCTCCTTTATTTCTTTTAGCAATGTTTTGTAGTTTTCAGCATGTAAGTCCTTTGTCTCCTTGGTTAAGTTTATTTCTAGATATGTTTTTGAAATTTTATTATGATTGGAATTGTTTTTTAATTTTATTTTTGAATTGTTGGTTGCTAATGTATAGAAATGGAACTGATTTTTCTGTATTGATTTTTTGCATCCCAGAACTTTGCTGGATTTATTAACTAATAATTTTTTAATGTATGGAATCTTTGGAGTTTTCTACATTTAAAATCATGTCATTTGAGAACAAAGATAATTTACTTCTTTCTTTCCAATTTGGATGCCTTTTATTTTTCTTGCCTTATTGCTGTAGCTCTAGCTTCCAATACTGTGGTGAGTTAGAAATGGGCACCCTTGTCTTTTTCCTGATTTTAGGAGAAAAGCTTTCAGACTTTCACCATTGAGTGTGATGTTAAGTGTGGGTTTTTCATAGATGACCTCTACTGTGTTGAGGGTTTTTCCTGACATTCTTAGTTTATTGAGTGTTTGTAGTATGAAAGGGTATTACATGTTATCTTTTTCCTGCCTCAATTGAGATAATCATGCGTTTTTCCCCCCTCCTCTTACTATCAATGTGACGTATTATTTTGACTGATTTTCATATTACTAAAGCATTCTTGCATTATGGGAATAATTCCACTTGGTCATTGTTTATAATTCTTTTAATAAGCCACTAAATTCTGTTGCTAGTTTTTGTTGAGTCTGTAAAAGATACTGGTTTGTAAGGGATATTGGTCTGTAGTTTTCATTTTGACGTGTCTTTATGTGGCTTTGATATTAGGATAGTGCTTGCCTCATAGAATGAATTAGGAAGTGTTCCCTCCCTTTCAATATTTTGGAAGAGTTTGAGAAGGATTGGAGTTAATTCTTCTTTAATGTTTGGTAGAATTCACTAGTGACACCATCTGGTGCTGGCCTTTTGTTTGTTGGGAAGTTTTTGATTACAGATTCAATCTCTTTACTAGTTAGATCTACTCAGATTTTCTGTTTCCTTGTAACTCAGTCTTGATAAATTGTATATCTAGAAATATGTCCACTTCATCTATGTTATCTAATTTGGCATACAGTTTTTCATAGCATTCTTCTATAACCCTTTTTATTTCTGTAAAATAGTAATATCTTCACTTTCATTTCTGTAAATTGAGTATTTTCTTAGTCACTTCAGCTAAAAGTTTGTCAATTTCATTATCTTTTCAAAGAAATAATTGGTTTTGTTGATATTTAAAATTGTTTTTCTGTTCTCTATTTATTTCCACTCTAATCTTTATTAATTTCTTCCTTCTGCTAGCTTTGGGATTCATTTGCTCTTCTTTTTCAAGTCCCTTAAGGTATAAAGTTAGGTTATTCATTTGAGACAGTTACAGCTATACATGATCCCTCTTAACACTGCTTTCATTTAATCCCCCAACTTTTGATATGCTGGGGTTTCTCTCCCTACTTTTCTCAAGGTATTCTTAATTTCTTTTGTGAGTTCTTCCTTGACTCATTGGTTGTAGGAAGTAAGATTTTATACTTCACTGCAACTGGTGAAATGACAACATTTGGCAGCAATAAGTAATATATATAACATAATGCCTATATAATGTAATGCCTAGAAAGATACACTTGAAACTGTATACGTATATCAAATGTAATTCTAAAAAATAAATAATTACAGAAAGGCAAGAAAAAGATGAAACAGAACAAACTGAAACAAAAAATGTAGTAAACTTGAGCTCTAACATAATAATGACATAAAATGTAAATGTTCTGAATAGAAAAATTAAAAGATACCATTTGGCAGAGTAGGTTTTAAAATTGTGATCCAACTGTATGCTTTCTTCCGGAAACTCACTTAATATAATCATGTAGGCAGATTAAAAGTGAAAGGGAAGAAACAGACACATCATGCAAACACTAATAAAAGGAAAGTGATATGGCTATAAAAATGCCACATATAGTAGGTTTTATAATAAAGAAAATTACCAGAACAGAACATTATATAATAACAAAAGGGTCAGTCCACCAAGAAGACAGCAACCCTAAATGTGTATATAGTGAAACAACAGAGCAGCAAAATATGTGGAGCAAAAACTGATAGGACTAAAATGAAAAACAGACAAATCCACAACTCTAGTTACAGACTTTAATACTCCTCTCTCAGCAATTGAAAAAACAGACAGAAAATCAGCAAGGACATAGAAGAATTTAATACCATCAACCAAGAGGATCTGGTTAACATTATAGAACATTCCATGCAACAACAGCAGTATTTACATTCTTTTCAAGTGTCAGTGGAAACGTACCATGATAGGTCATACTCTGGGCCATGAGACAAACCTCAGCAAACTAAAAACAGTTGAAATCATATAGAGTACGTTCTTCGACAATGGAATCAAATCAGTAGAAAGATAACAGGAATACTTGGAAACTAAACAGCACATTTCTAAAAAATCTTTGAATCAAAGAAGTCTTAAGGGAAATTTTAAAAATATTGAATGAAAATGAAAATGCAACATAAAATTTGTGGGAACAGCTAAATCTGTTCTGAAAGGAAAATTTAACACATTACATTCATTCAAAAAGGAAAACCTTAAGCCTGTAAGTTCCCACTGCAAGAACCTAGAATTTGTTAAAAAAGAAAGCAAAATAGATACAAAGCAACAAGAACAGAAATCAATTAAATTGAAAACAAAAACAGAAAAATCAAGCTAAGAACAGGTTCTTTGAAAAGACAAAGCTCTACTAAGACTACAAAGAAAAAAAAGACAAATTGCTGAAATCAGAAATAAAATTGACCACCACTACAAACTCTGCAGACACAAAAGGAATAATAGGAAATACCAAGAAAATCTCTCAAAACATGCAGGAACTGGTTTATACACTAATTTAACAACTTAGATACAGTGAACCAGTTCTTCAAAAACACATCAGTTATCACAATTCACCTAATATGAAATAGGTAATTTGAATAACACTATAACTATTATAGAAACTGAATTTGTAGTTTAAAACTCCCAAAAAGGAATGTCCTGGTTCAGATTGTTTCACTGGAGAATTCTATGAAACATTTCATTCATTTCAAAATGAACACCAATTCTATATAATCTCTTACAAAATAGAAGAGGAGGGAACATTAATAACTTTGTTATGAAGCTAGTATTTACTACCCTGATGCAAAAACTGGACCAGTTAATGGAAAAAGAGGAAACTGCAGACCATTATCACTTATAAATATAGACGTAAAAATCCTAAACCAATTGTTAGCAAACAGAATTCAGCAACATATAAAGACAATTTTTTTGAAAGTTTTAATTTCATTATTTTAAAAAATATTTATTGTGTATATTTGAAGTTTACAATATGATATTATAGGATGTATGTAGACAGTAAAATAGCTACTGTAGTGAAGCAAATTAACATGTTATTTAACAAAAATTCTGGCCATGCGTGGTGGCTCACACTTGTAATCCTAGCACTTGGGGAGATTGAGGCAGGTGGATCACTTGAGGTCGGGAGTTCAGGAGATCAGCCTGGCCAACATGGCAAAACCCCGTCTCTACTAAAAATACAAAAATTAGCCGGGCATGGTGGCACGTGCCTGTAATGCCAGCTACTAGGGGGCTGAGGCAGGAGGATTGTTTGAACCTGGGAGGCGGAGGTTGCAGTGAGCTGAGATCGTGCCACTGCACTCCAGCCTAGGCATCAGAGCAAGACTCCATCTCAAAAAAAGAAAATTCCAAATATTTTATTTGGATTTCCAATAATTTATTAGCTGTAATTCTCATGTTGTCCGTTAGATCTTTAGACTTGTTTATCCTACAAAGCTGCTGCTTTGCATCCTTTGACCTACATCATTTCCCCATTTCCTTCCTCCCCCCACCCAATCCCTAGTAACCTCTGTGACATTCTTTATCACTGTATATTTGATCCCCCCTTTTTTTCTGTTTTTTTTTTTTTAATTCTGGGGTCCATGTGCAGAATGCGCAGGTTTGTTACAGAGGTATACACGTGCCATGGTGGTTTGCTGCATCCATCACCCTGTCATCTACATTAGGTATTTCTCCTAATGCTATCCTTCCCCTATCCCACCACGCCCATGCTATCCCTCCCCTAGACCCCTATCCCCTGAGAGGCCCCAGTGTATGATACTCGCCTCCCTGTGTTCATATGTTCTCATTTTTCAGTGCCCACTTATGAGTGAAAACATGTGGTGTTTGGTTTTCTGTTCTTATGTCAGCTTGCTGAGAATGATGGTTTTCAGCTTCATCCATGTCCCTGCAAAGGACAGGAACTCATCCGTTTTTATGGCTGCATAGTATTCCATGGTGTATATGTGCCACCTTTTCTTTATCCAGCCCATTATTGATGGGAATTTGGGTTGGTTCCAAATCTTTGCTGTTGTAAACGGTGCCACAGTAAATGTACATGTGCATGTGTCTTAATAATAGAACGATTTATAATCCTTTGGATATATACCCAGTAATGAGATTGCCAGGTCAAATGGTATTTCTGGTTCTAGATCCTTGAGGAATCACCACACTGTCTTTCACAATGGTTAAATTAATTTACACTCCTACCAACAGTGTAAAAGTGTTCCTATTTCTCCACGTCCTCACCAGCATCCGTTGTCTCCTGATTTTTTAATGATCACCATTCTAACTGGCATGAGGTGGTATCTGAATGTGATTTTGATTTGCATTTCTCTAATGACCAGTGATGATGAACTTTTTTTTCATATGTTTGTGGGCTGCATAAATGTCTTCTTTTGAGAAGTGTCTGTTCATATCCTTTGCCCACTTTTTGATGGTGGTGGTTTTTTCTTGTAAATTTGCTTGAATTCTTTGTAGATTCTGGATATTAGCCCTTTGTCAGAGGGGTAGACTGCAAAAATTTTTTCCCGTTCTGTTGCTTGCTGGTTCACTAGTTCATTGTTTCTTTTGCTGTGTAGAAGCTCTTTAGTTTAATTAGATCCCATTTGTATTTTGGCTGTTGCCATTGCTTTTGGTGTTTTAGTCATGAAGTCTTTGCCTATGCCTGTGTCCTGAATGGCATTGCCTAGGCTTTCTTCTAGGGTTTTTATGATGTTTGATCTTATGTTTAAATATTTAATCCATCTGGAGTTAATTTTTAATAAGGTGTCAGGAAGGAGTCCAGTTTCAGTTTTCCACATATGACTAGCCATTTTTCCCACCACCATTGATTAAATAGGGAATCCTTTCCCCATTGCTTGTTTTTGTCAGGTTTGTCAAAGATCAGATGGTTGTGATGTGTAGCGTTCTTTTTGAGGCCTCTGTTCTGTTCCATTGGTCTATATCTCTGTTTTGGTACCAGTACCATGCTGTTTTGATTACTGTAGCCTTATAACATAGTTTGGAGTCAGGTAGCATAATGCCTCTACCTTTTTTTTTTTTTTTTCTGCTTAGGATTGTCTTGACTATGCAGGCTTTTTTTCTGGTTTCATATGAAATTTAAAGTGGCTTTTTCCAATTCTCTGAAGAAAATCAATGGTAGCTTGATGGGGATAGCCTTAAATCTATAAATTACTTTGGGCAGTATAGCCATTTTCGTGACACTGGTTCTTCCTAACCATGAGCATGGAATGTTTTTCCATCTGTTTGTTTCCTCTCTTATTTCCTTGAGCAGTGGTTTATAGTTCTTCTTGAAAAGGTCCTTCACATCCCTTGTTAGTTGTATTCCTAGGTATTTTATTCTCTTTGTAGCAATTGTAAATGGGAGTTCACTCATGATTTGACTCTTTGTCTATTACTGGTGTATAGGAATGCTTGTGATTTTTGCACATTGTTTTTGTATCCTGAGATTTTGCTGAAGTTGCTTATTGGCTTAAGGAGATTTGGGCTGAGATGATGGGGTTTTCTAAATATACAATCATGTCATCTGCAAATAGAGACAATTTGATTTCCTCCTTTCCTAATTGAATACCCTTTATTTCTTTTTCTTGCCTGATTTTCCTGGCCAGAACGTCCAATGCTATGTTGAATAGGAGTAGTGAGAGAGGGCATCCTTGTCTTGTGCCAGTTTTCAAAGGGAATGCTTACAGTTTTTGCCCATTCAGTATGATATTGGCTGTGGGTTTGTCATAAATAGCTTTTATTGTTTTGTGATACGTTCCATCGACACTTAGTTTATTGAGAGTTTTTAGCATAAAGGGCTGTTGAATTTTGTTGAAGACCTTCTCTGCATCTGTTGAGATAATCAGGTGGTTTTTGTATTTGGTTCTGTTTATGTGATGGATTATGTTTGTAGATTTGTCATTACATGTGCATGTGTGTATGTATTATATATAATATATAATATACATACATATACACAAATATATGTTTCTTAATATCCATGTGTCCATCCACACTTAGGTCATTTCTGGATCTTGGATGCTGTGAATAGTGCTGCAGTGAATGTGGGAGTGTAGATATCTTTATGAGATGGTAATTTTATCTCCTTTGGGAATTTACGTAGAAGAGGGAGTACTTGGTCATATGGTAGTTCTAACTTTAACCTCTTTAGGAATTTTCATACTCTTTTCCATAATGGCTGTAGCAATCTACATTCCCACCAATATAAAGGAATTATATACTATGTTAAAGTGAGATTTATTCTAGGTATGCAAGGCTAGTTCAATATTTGAAATCAGTGTAATCCTCATATTAACAGGCCAAAGAAGAAAATCCCATGATTGTGTTAATTGATGCAGGAAACAAATTTGGCCAAATGTAATACTCATTTGTGATGAAAACTCTTAAAAATAGGAATAAAGTTCATAAACTTGGTAAAGAGCATCTACCCAAAGCCTAAATCACATTATACTTAAAAGGTGAAAGACTTTCTTAAGTGCCAAACACATAACGAAACATGTGCCAACCACAACTACGTACTCAGTGTCTCCACTGAGATAGTTCATACACATCTGAAAAATCACATTCAGATCTGTATCCCTGCTTTATCCCTCCCCAAACCTACTGTTGCCTGCCTCTCCAACTCATTAAATGACCATATGATGGGCTACATAGTGAGAAACGTTTGAGTCATCTGTAATCTTGCTCACTTTCTCACAACAAACATCCAGTTCTTTTGGATATGCCTTGAAAGTATATCCAAGTCTTGTCTGTGACTTGGATTATTGACCTTGACTCTAAACTCCCTTTCCCATCTTTGCTTTGTTAGTTTATTCTCTACATGACAGCATGAGTGCCTTTTAGATACTAAGTCAAACCATGGCTTTTCTCTAATTACAATGCTTCAGTAGCTTCTCATGATGTTAATAAAGGCAATTATTCAGTGTTCAGAATATAGAAACATTCTTATAATGATTTCTGAATAATACTGGTATATCATTTATTCTGTAATGTGTATTTATTGAGAAACAGTGATGTCCTGGGAACCTCATTAAATATTGGTACTGTAATTGTGAAAGAAAATAAACCTGGCGGTTATACTCAGAATCCAAGGGAGAATGTAGATAGGCAGTTATTAGATAGGTGCCCAGTGCTGGGGTATGAAGAGTACAGAGTGTTCTGAGAGCATTTGCCCAGGGCCCCTTTCCAGAGGAGGTGAAAAATAAACTGAGAACTGTAACATAAATAGAAATGAAGCAGGTGAGAAGTGGGTGAAGGAGAGAGACAGAATGTGATAAAACTCTGTGGCTGGATTGGGAGAGGTGGCAGAATAGTTAGGAGCAGTAAGTGGCATATAGACTGTATAGGGTCTTATTTAATACATGATGCTAAGACCTTTGGACGTTATCACCAGAAACTGACAATTCTGAATTGAGATTATGAGTTAAAGTATTCTAAGTAAGAGAAGATACAAGAGTTCTCTTTTAAAAAGATTATTTAGGCTGCAATTGGAGGATGAATCAGAGACAGGACTAGAGGCAAACAGAGTAGTTAAAAAGTGGTTAGCAGAAATCCAGATGCGCAATAATGGTGGCCTGGCCCAAGGCATGCCCGGAAAGATGGAGAATAGTAGAGGGACTCCAGAGGTAGTTAGAAGGCCATTCCAGAGGCAGAAGAACGCTTGACAGAGAAGTCAAGGAGGTTGCCCAAGTTTCTGTTAGGGTGTAGAAAAAGAAGAGGAGCTTTGTAGAGAAGATAATGAGTTGAGATATGTGCTTGAACAAATTAAGTGTGAATTTTCTATTGGACTTTCCAAGGGAGAGGTCCCATGTGCAGTTCTAAATTTGTTTTCAGGAAATGAATGAGACTGGAGGGAGGTGAGGGAGAGAGATCAGGCAGGGAGACTAGCATGTTTTCCTCTCCCCGAGATGTTTCTTTCTAAATGTTCAGTTAATGTTTGGGGACTTAAGCTGTATGTTCTCTGTTACCATAGTAAGACGAGGGATGTTAGGCTTGTTAAAACTTGTTGGGAAGTTGTGTTTACTTTATTAGCCAATGATTCTTGAATGAAGAGTTTGCTTGACTGTAATTCAGAAGTGGAGACTTCCTCTTGATGCTAAATACAACATTGTGGTGTATGACATGTAGCGTCCTAGAACTTTGTTGTTACACTGCTTTTCAGTTTGTGTGAAATTCAGCACAAGGTGGTCTCTATTTAGGTTGCTATAACCAAACACCATAAACTGGGTATGTTATACATGACAGAAATTTTTTTTTCATAGTTTTAGTGGCTGAGAAGTCCAAGAGCAAGGCTCCAGCAGATTCAGTGTCTGGAGAGGGCTACATCCCAGTTGATAGATTGCATTTTCTGGCTGTGTCCTTACTTCGTGGAAGGATGAAGGGGTCTCTCTCAGGCCTTTTCTAGATGGGCACTGATCCCGTTCATGAAGTTCCCACGCTTATTACCTAGTCACCTCCCAAAAGCACCACTTCTTGATACCATCACATTGAGGGTTACGATTTCAAAATATGAATTTTGCAAGGACATAAACATTCACACGCTAGCAGGTATATTCCTTCAAAGAAACATAGCCTCTAGGATCTGGAACCAGGCTGCCTGGCTTTAAATTCCAGCCCTGACATTTACCAGTGGTGTGATTTTAGGTGGATCACGCAACTTCTCTGAGTTTGTTTTGTCACCTATAATGCAGAAAAAATTACTACCTCCATCAGATGTTGTAAGAATTGAGTTAATCATGCATTTAGAACAGGATTACTTATGTGCTAGCTGTCATTTATTCTATTACTGTTATTATTCTTAATAGATGGAGGCTCAGCTTACAGAGGGGGCAAAGGTCTTCATTATGAGAAATCTGTGGTGTGTACCTCAGTGGCCTTTTGACTGTAAAGCACCAAAATGTTTGTGAAATCCAGGGACGACTTTACTGGAGACTCAATTGTGATGCAATGAACATGATAGTTATTCTTACACCGTTTTATTGTTTCTAATTATGGAGTGGTGGTTATGTATTAGGAGGAAACTGAGGGATGTTAACTGTGTGCTAATAAGAAGTTGGGAAAATGTAAGAGTATTTGTTTTCTCTGTATCACAAATGATGTTTTCATACCTGTGGATTTCACTTCTCACATGAAGAAACAGTGTTTCCATGTAGATTTTCCACTGCTTGCAGAAACAAACAAAACCCTTCCTATTTAAGTTTATAGATGGATTAAAGTTATAATGGGGATAGGTTTTTTCTTTTCTGAAAAACGTCACTTTTTCATTTATAATCAAAATGGATTGGGAGAAGGAGGAGAGACTGAGGCTTCTATGTGAGCATGCGGGCCACAGCACTGCTGTTGGGGACTGAGCCACCGAAAGGATTGGGAAAGCATAGGGGAACACTGCTAAGCTTTCAGTCTTTCAGTAAGGTGGTGCTTGCACAGTCAGTCAGCTATAGCTCTTCTTTATTTTCCCTGGAATCCTGCTATGAAAAAATAAAGTCACTTGGGGGGGGAGGGGCTAAAATAAGGTCACACTTGTGTGATTGCTGTTTTCACTATTGGATTCTTTCGAATACACTAATATTTTACTTTTAATTTTACAGGAATTTGAAAGTGATTATGTCGCGTTTAAGTCCAAAACTCTGGATTTTGACAGAAGGCTTGGGACAATTGTTTGTGAAGCTTTCTTTAACTGCAGTGGCTTAGAAGCTGCATTTAAGGTTAGTTCTGAAGAAGCTGTCATAAAAAATGTTTTACTAATGAATAATACAGTCTGTTAGATGAAAGGGGTAAATTATGATTCAAGAAAAGTACTAAATAGGTTAACTAGTCAGGTTCCCTTCAAATTGAGCTAATTGAATAATAAACTTTGAATAATGTACTAATGAATAATGACACTTTGAACAATATTATTTTAGGACATTCAGTTGCTTTTCTTTTCTTGCATTCACAGTGTTTTAGCTCTCATTACCTTCACAGCAAGTTTGTCCTGGCCAATGAAATATTGATTTAAAATTAAGTCACAGTAAAAAGTGAAAAATACCTTAATTCTGGAATTTCTGTTATTTACCATTGTTTAGATTCATTAGGTTCATCTGTCTATTTTATTATTCTGACTGAAACAAATAGCAATTTATATACTGTATTTACGCAGGCATAAGACATCATTGATTATCAGACACACCATTATTTTATGTACCAATAAAGAAAAAATACTGCCAAATAATTATGATTTCATTGATTGCATAATGTATTTCAGTTGCAGAGATTTTGAAACGTAAAAGTATGCTTGTCACAGAATTGATGAAATATGGTTAAGAGTTAAATAAAGAAAAGTAACACGACAGTGCCCCCAAATGAAAGGCTTATAATATGAGGAATAGAAACACCATGTAAAACTTGCTTGACAAAGAAATAAAATTACAAATCAAGTATAAGTTAATAATTAGATGATATCCCCAAAGAGGAATGGAACTTTCTGTATCAAAAGAAAAAGAGCTAAGAAATCCTGGGTATAATTCACTGAGAATGGCAGTGCCAAGCAATGTAGCAGACACAGATTTTTTTAAAGATAGTGTTTGATTTTGACCTTCAAATGAATTGGCTAGTCAGTGATGAAGCCACCAATGTTCTCTGGTCCCAGTCAAGCATTTTAACATGAAGAATTCATGAGGATCTGGATAGGAAGAATCAATATGGTGAAAATGGTCTTACTGCCCAAAGTAATTTATAGATTAGATGTTATCCCAATCAAGCTACCATTGACTTTCTTCACATGATTAGAAAAAACTACTTTAAATTTCATATGCAACTAAAAAAGAGCTCACATTGCCAAGACAATCCAAAGCAAAAAGAACAAAATTGGTGGCATCATGCTACCTGACTTCAAACTATGCTACAAAGCTATAGTAACCAAAACAGCATGATACTGGTACCAAAACAGAGATATAGACCAATGGAACAGAACAGAGGCCTCGGAAATAGCGCCACACATCTACAGCCATCTGATCTTTGACAAACCTGACAAAAACTAGCAATGGGGAAAGGATTCCCTATTTAATTAATGGTGCAATGGAAAACTGGCTAGCCATATGCAGAAAACTGAAACTGGACCCCTTTGTTACACCTTATACAAAAATTAACTTCAGATGGATTAAAGACTTAAGCTTAAGACCTAAAACCATGAAAACCCTAGAAGAATACCTAGGCAATACCATTCAGGACATAGGCATGGGCAAAGACTTCATGACTGAAACACCAAAAGCAATGGCAACAAAAGCTAAAATTGACAAATGGGATCTAATTAAAGAGCTGCTGCACAGCAAAAGAAACTATCATTAGAGTCAATAGGCAACCTACAGAATGGAAGAAAATTTTTGCAATTTACCCATCTGACAAAGGGCTAATATCCAGAATCTACAAGGAACTTAAACAAATTTACAAGAAAAAAACAACTCCATCAAAAAGTGGGCAAAAGATATGAATACACACCTCTCAAAAGAAGATGTTTTTGTGGCCAATAAACATGAAAAAAAAAAGCTTATCACTGGTCATTAGAGAAATGCAAATCAAAACCCCATTGAGATACCATCTCATGCCAGTTATAATCACATTCATTAAAAAGTCAGAAAACAACAGATGCTGGAGAGGATATGGAGAAATAGGAACACTTTTACACTATTGGAATGTAAATTAGTTCAATCATTGTAGAAGACAGTGTGGCGTTTCCTCAAGAATCTAAAACCAGATATACCATTTGACACAGCAGTCCCATTACTGGGTATATAAACAAAGGATTATAAATCAGTCAGCTATAAAGACACATGCACGTGTATGTTTATTGCAGCAATGTTCACAATAACAAAGACTTGGAACCAACCCAAATGCCCATCAATAATAGACTAGATAAAGAAAATGTGGCACATATACAACATGGAATACTATGCAGCCATAAAAAGGATGAGTTCCTGTCCTTTGCAGGGACATGGATGAAGCTGGAATCCATCATTCTCAGCACGCTGACACAGGAACAGAAAACCAAACACTGCATGTTCTTACTCATAAGTGGGTATCGAACAATGAGAACACGTGGACACGAGGGCAACATTACACCCTGGGGCCTGTTGGGGGATGGGGGTATAGGGGAGGGACAGCATCAGAAATACCTAGTATGTATGACGGGTTGATGGATGCAGAAAATCACCATGGCATGTGTATACCTATGTAACAAACCTGCACTATCTGCACATGTACCCCAGAACTTAAAGTAGAAAAAAAAATTCATGAAGATCAAATGGTTGTTTTTTAAGAACTCTTCAATGAAACTGAGGTGTCATTAGCCGAAATATACAGTCTGTTGTTATAAAATGACCTGTAATCTCATCTCTCAAGTATAATTACTATTATCTTTAATACTGCCACTATTTTTTCTTTGCCTAGATATGCATACATGTTTCTCTTTGACAAAAATGACATATTTTAAACCTCTACTATAATCTTCTTCACTTAAAAGTCATAAAATTTTTCTTGCCTTTATAACAGAATTCAACTATTATTATTTTTTTTAAATATCTGTGTAATAGTCTATTCTTTGTTATTGGAACTAGTTTTTTAAATGCTTTTATAAATAACTAAAAAAGAATGTACAGTGAAAGCTCCATTACAGACGCTCCTGCCATTTCTAATTCAAGTCTCTTTTTTTCACAACCATTAATTTGAATTCTGTTAAATTACCTGCCAGTTAATTTTTTTCTAAACAATTTAATCTCTCACCTTTTTTTTTCTTTAACTTTTCATGTATTTGACCTGCATACTGAACAAATATGAGATCATACTGTCATAAGCTTGGCGGAGTGTGACATCATCTTGCAGCTTCTGTGTAGATCACTTTCCATGGTGACTTACGCAAAATGGCGATTTATAACTACTTGAGGCTAGGTGGACTGACTGGTAGTTCAAGTAATGAAATAACATACTGATGACGGTAAACTGCAAGTGTAATGGCAGAGGAAAATATTACAAGGTTGTCTACTTAGAAAAATACTTCACTCATAGGGATAGGGTGATGAGCCTATTTACTGTTGGTCCCTGGGAAAAATATATTTGTAGAATGTTCCAATACCTGCTATTGTCAAAGACACGACCAGGAAGGGCACTGGAATGGAACACTATTCTACTCTAATACAAAAGTATAGTACTTCAAAATTGAAAGTGCTGGCGCTCACCAAAAACCAAGACCAAATACTACTGAATGGCTCTCTAAAATTTACATGATGGTAGACTGAAATGTATAAGAAAAAAATGTGTCTAGAAAGGACATAGCTTTGAAAACTATTAAAATGTGAAGGGTATATGGTTAAGGTGGCCACAGGTTTTAAAAAATCTTTGAAAGAGGCACATCTAGGAAAAATATAAATGTGTACTACATTGAACATGCAACAGTGTTATGAAAAGCTGTATTATGCAGTGAAACAGAAGTAGATCAAAATTAAGGCAAACCTTGCAGATCTCAGATGGGATATTTAGAAAGAGAAGCCTGTGGTGGGAATTATATTTAGTCTTGAAGTCAATCAAAGAAAACATCTCTACTCTTCATAAAATAGCTTTTAGTTTTCCTGTGAATAAGGAAGCAAGAGCTTGAAATGATGTTTACTCTCCTCCTGGAGGGTAACTTTTATACATTTTAGATGATGAGCAATTACAATAATGTATACTGCCTCACACATTGAGACTTTTCCTACTACTTTTTGGCTTTACAACCTTGCCCCGGAATGTTTTATCTGTGTATTTTCTCTTCACAACCTGGAGTTAGGGACGGCTAAGCTGGTAAGTAAGATGTGATGTAGCTAGGAAGGTTCTGGTATTCTTACCATTGTGGTCAGTATGGTGAGTGTTGTTGTGAAATAAATACACTTACCAATTCTTGTTGGAGAATACTTTCTTGTTTATAAGGCGGTGTTTATTTTAGAATTTGTATTTGAAACCCAATCTCAACAAAACAATGGCTTTGGGAAGAAAGTTAATCATTTACATTTTGCTAGGTAGCAGCCAAGTGGATTTAGAAATATTTATCAGTTTCTACTGTAGTTATAATTGATGTTACCAGAAAAAGTCAGAATGTGTTTGTCCAAATTGGCCCCTTAAGGTATAGTTAGGGTTATATTAGAGTTATATTTTAGTTTTTTTTTTTTTTTTGAGACAGAGTCTTATTCTGTTGCCCAGGCTGGAGTACAGTGGGACAATCACTGCTCACTGCAACCTCCGACTCCCAGGTTGAAGCAGCTGTCCTGCCTCAGCCTCCTGAGTAGCTGGCGTTACAGGCAGGCACCACCACACCCAGCTAACACATTTTAGTTTCTTCAATTTTTTGGTGGTAATTTTATTTTCAGTGATTGTAGTTTATGGAAATATTTGCAGATTCTTTATTATGAAGCTGTTTTTTAAAGTGAAACTAGTTTTAGGGATCACCTATTATTTCCTTAATAAAAAGAACAAAGCCCCCTCCTTTGCCATATTGTTAAATAAGGCATGACCTTGGATACAATTTTTCTGCCACCATAAATATACTTAGCCTTTGAAAGAAGACATTTTCTCAAAATAACTGTCTACCTGACAGGCTTAATAACTAACATATTATGAAGTCCAGACAGAATGAACAGATGACAAAATGATACAACTTTCAATGGCATATTAGCTGATAAAAGCCACACAGTGAAGCACAAACCTGAATGCTAGACTGCCTGGTTTCCAGTCCCAGCTCCACCACTAGCTATATGAATTTGGGAAAATCATTCCCTCCTTATAACTCAGTTTCCTCACCTGGAATGTGTAATAATAACAGCACTTTTAAGGACCTTAACATACAGTTCCTGGGACATAGCCTATAGAAACATTGGTTATATAAAAATATATATTTTAGTTATTTTGCTTGCAAGGGAAGAGCTGTTTTATGCTAGCACGCAGAAGAATCCACATTGGGTAGTAAACAAGACTAAAGACTAATGGGAATCTAAAATTAGATTCACTGGGAATCTGCTTTGTGAACACTGGCAGTGAAGGTAAGTTTGAAATCTAGGGGGCTCCACTGACTGAACAAGAGGAGTTTGTGAGACTTCACTCTTGCTTTGCTGGTGATGTGATCCTGTTCAGCCTGTGTCTGCTTGCTTCTGTCCCCCTATCAGTTGGCTTCCTCTGCTTGTTAGTAGTTTCTGCTCACTGATAATTTTAGTCAGCATGCACTCAGCCAGGTCCTGACTCTCTAAGAAACAATCTGATTAGCTCAAGGCATTGATTTGAGCCAGGACATCCATGTCACAGGGGTCATCCACCTGTGTAGTGGTTGTCCTTGGAACAGTCATCGTTATAGCCCGAGGACACTGTTGGGGGTGGCTGAGTCACATGGATGTACCGGGGGCTGTAGGCAAGCGGTCATGGTGACTGGCACATCTGGTATAATTATTCATGCTGTGACCTAGAGGCCCTCAATATGGATATATGGATATTTATATCTAAAGAATACATATGCAGGAGGGAAGAACAATAACGAGTATGTGAATCTTGTTTCTATTCTTACATCCACAAAGCATCTTCTGTAACATTACCTGGCACCCAACAGGAAATAGTATTAGCTGTGGGCAGAGATTGCAGGCAGACAGTGGTTCTTTTCTGCTGAGGAAGGGAAATTATTTTACATCTAGAATTGGTTTATTGGATGTACAGAAATTTTAGATGCAAAAATAGATTTTACATTTTGAAGCATCGCAGGATACTTTGAAAATTCTAAACTTCAGTCATGTAAGAGATTTGAAAGGGGACATTGTGAGCTGAGTATTTCTGTTAAAAACTCATAGTGCTTAACATTTCCTTAACTTTGATTTTTATAGCTTTTGACCGTATTTGGAAATTTTCTAGAGAAGCCAGTCGTCATGGAAATTTTCAGCCTACATTACAGCACACTAGTGCATATGTTTAATACAGAGCTGGATGTGTGTAAGCAATTGTACAATGAACACGTGAAACAGGTAAGTGGCAGATAAGGTTGGGCACATTCACAATATCATTTTTGTAGATAATGACCATCAACTAGAACTTGATGTGATTATATCTAAAGATTATATATAGGCACTACATTTTCGTGCTTTTATTTAGCGGTTTCCTCATGGTAATGGTAAACTTGCATTAGGACTGTAACTCATCTAGTAATCAAGTGATTAAACACGTATGTTTTATACTACTGTAAAAATACCAAAATGAACTCTTGCTTAAAAGGTTGGGAGGCTAATCCCAGCATTTTGGGAGGCCGAGGCAGGTGGATCTCAAGGTCAAGAGACTGAGACCATCCTGGTCAACATGGTGAAACCTGGTCTCTACTAAATACCAAAAAAAAAAAAAAAAAAATTAGCTGGGCATGGTGGCACCTGCTTGTAGTCCCACCTACTCGGGATACTGAGGCAGGAGAATTGCTTGAACCAGGGGTCTGAGGTTGCAGTGAGCTGAAATCGCACCACTGCACTGCAGCCTGGTGACAGTGAGACTCTGTCTTTAAAAAAAAAAAAGATTGATAGGCATTCTGACTAAATGTTCCCTTTCTTCCTCTTCACCAAAATACCAACTTGCAGATTGAACATGGACATGTAGTTCTTAACAAGAACATGCCATTTACCTCAGGAAATATCAAATGGGCCCATCAGGTCCTCCAGCGACTTCACATGTTTTGGTCAAACTTTGCATCTCTCCGTTATCTGTGAGTACTTAAGCTTAGATCATGGCACGTGATCCTAATGTTGTGGTTGATGTTTTATATAAGGGAGTGAGCTATTCATATTGGCACTTAGGAAGCCATTGCCCTGTTTACTTCTGTCATTTGTTGGGTTTGTGGAGAGGGATCATCCCCACGTTTTTGGAGTATTTATAACGGGACTCTTAGAACTTGATATGCTTACATGTTTTCTGGTCCTTGTTTCTTTTCATTTGTTTTTTCCACCTGCCATGTTTGGAGTTTTTTGCTGTAATTGCTTTTCCTTTTTCCAATAAGCAACACTGCTTTTGTTATCCAGTCTTTGTGTCTCTTTCTTCTCTTCATTGGAGCTGGTAGCTTGTTGCTATCAATGTTTGGTAACATCTTTGGAGTTTCATTCATTTTATAACTTTATTTTTTAAAGTAAAAGCAATTCATAGACATAATGAATTGTTTCTCTTCCTGACTGTTTCTTTTCCTGGTTGTTTATAGTGCATTATCATATTTTATATATTTTATATTGTGTATTGTATTATATAATTATTAAGCTGAAATCTATGTAATATATGAATAAGCCAGTAGAAAAACCTTATTCTTACAGATTTTTGGGAAATCCTGATAATGCCTTAGTTTATCAAAAGTATGTTGAAATGACCACTTTGCTTGAACAATTTGAAAATCTTATCTATAATGAATGGAAAAGTAATGTGGATGAAATCTGCGAATTCAATTTAAATCAACCCTTGGTAAAATTCAGTTCCATAAATGGTCTTCTCTGTGTCAACTTTGACCCAAAGGTAGGAATTTGACTTAAGATGATATATAAGTGCCCTTTTTATTATAAGCTTATTTCTGATATTTCCAGTCATTTGTAATTTATTTTGGGAAAATATCAAAGTTGTGAGGAATATAAATGTAAACAATTTCTAGTAAGTCTTTGTTGTAGAGATTTGTTTCTCAAATTCTACTAATTACTTTATTAATTTGTAGTGCATTTATTTCTTTACCACCTCACCCTCACTAGATAATGAGCCACTGAGAGTAGCATTCTTTTCGAGTCTTTATGCTCTATGTTTCTAGTGTAGTGTCTGGTACTTGGAAACACTTAAAAAATGTTAGCTCAACTGAATTGAATCATTTGTCTTTACCAGATAGTTTCTGGCTAAATACATTCATAATATACACCAGTTTTTTAGTTAGTTAAAATTTCATCAAAAGACATGTCATGCTTTTGATGAACAGTGATAAATTTTAATTTGTCATTTCTTTCAAAGGGACAGTAGCTTATATATGGTAATTAAATTGATGGTAATTTAAAAAAACATAAAACACATTAATAAAAAATATTAACAGTTAAATAATATCCAGGATGAATATTATCTTTATTGAACATGCCTTTTGTTACTGCACGGTAAATCATGTAACAAAGGAAATTTCATATATTTTGTCAAAGGAAATTTCATTTTCTCATAATATCATTATGTGTTATGTAACATAATTTCGTTATGTGTTATGTAACAATGGCAGTTTGTTACCATTTATATACGGGTATATAATTATACAATATGTGCATATATTTAAATACTAGATGTGCATGTATATACGTGTATATACATATTATATATTTTAAATAACGGATCTCCATGTCTGGCAGTTTGTTAGATATGAGACTCAAAATGAGCTTTATTTTCTTTTTATTACCATGGATATGCTTTAGTATAGCAGGCAAGCTTATAAGAATATCTATTGGTTGCAAATCAAAACCGCATTGAGATACCATCTCACGCCAATTAGAATGGCGATCATTAAAAAGTCAAGAGACAACAGATGCTGGCGAGGGTCTGGAGAAATAGGAATGCTTTTATACTGTTGGTGGGAATATAAATTGGTTCAGTCATTGTGGAAAATAGTGTGGCAATTCCTCAAGGATCTAGAATTAGAAATACCAATTGACCTAGCAATTCCATTACTGGGTAGATACACAAAGAATTATAAATTGTTCTATTATAAAAACACATGTACATGTATGTTTATTGCAGCACTGTTTACAATAGCAAAGACTTGGAACCAACCCACATGCCCGTCAATGATAGACTGGATAAAGAAAACGTGGCACATATACACCATAGAATACTATGCAGCCACAAAAAAGGATGAGTTCATGTCCTTTGCAGAGACATGGATGAAGCTGGAAACCATCATTCTCAGCAAACTCATACAAGAACAGAAAACCAAACACTGCATGTTCTCACTCATAAGTGGGAGTTGAACAATGAGAACACATGGACACAGGGAGGGGAACATCACACACCAGGGACCAGCAGGGGGTTGGGGATTAGGGGAGGGATAGCAGCAGAGGGTGAGGGCATAGGGGAGGGATAGCATTAGGAGAAATACCTAATGTAGATAACAGGGTGATGGATGCCTAATGTAGATGATGTGTTGATGGATGCAGCCAACTACCATGGTGTGTGTATACCTGTGTAACAAACCCACATGTTCTGCACATGTACCCCAGAACTTAAAGTACAATAAAAAAAAAACTGTTTGTGGTTTCCATGACAAAACACAAAATGCCTTGAGCATCTAGCTGAATTTTTAGGGGTGAAGATTGTACATTCACTATGAGTGATTAGCTGGAGTCTCTCTTGACAGTCCAAGTGCATGCCTAGGAGGTGGGAAAGTTAGCCTCACTGGGTTCAGTAGGCAAACTGTACACCCAAATCCTGGTCTGTTTTCCTAAAATATATACAGAGAATAATTGACTTGATTTTGCTAGTAAAACTCAGCACACATACCTAAATATATGATACAGAGAACTGAGGATTCTCTCTACTTTGTGATTTCATGAAACCAATTTATAGAAACTAATTTATTGAGATGTTTTAGGGATAATTCATATACCTTTACTGTATTACAGAAAGTATGATTTTTATTTTTTAAAAATGTATGAAACAAAAGCCTATTTACCTTGATGATTTGAAAATATAATCCTTGGATAACATCATAAGTGTTTCAAGTTAAACTTGAGTTAAAATAGAATGACTGTATGAAAATATGCAATAATTTTAATAATTTTATTTTAATAGCTAGTGGCTGTATTGAGAGAAGTGAAATATCTTTTGATGTTGAAGAAGCAGGACATACCAGATTCAGCTTTAACCATCTTCAAAAAAAGAAACAGTATTTTAAAGGTTTGTGTTTTTTGAAAAAGATACTAGGGCCTATTATGAATAGAACTATTTTGCATTTTAATTGTTAATGTGTAGACCTATATGACACTTTTACACTTTTAAGGTAGAGAACATAGCTAACATATTTGGCACTTTTTGTTTTGGCCTTTCTTTGCTCAGTACATTGGAAATCTTGACCTTCTTGTGCAAGGATATAATAAGCTGAAACAGACGCTCCTAGAAGTTGAATACCCTCTGATTGAAGATGAGTTGAGAGCTGTTGACGAGCAGCTGACAGCAGCCACCACGTGGCTGACATGGCAGGACGACTGCTGGAGCTACATCGAGCGGGTGAGGGCGGCCACAGCCGAGTTGGAACGCAGAGTTGAGCACACGCAGAGCAATGTGAAGGTGATCCAGCAGACCATGAGGGCCTGGGCCGGGTGTGCACTGCCTCCCAGAAGAGAGCACAGACGAGAGGCGGCCTTCACTTTGGAGGACAAGGGTGATTTGTTTACAAAAAAATACGAGTTAATCCAAGAAGATGGCCAGAAGATCCACAGCTTGGTCGAGGTAACGGCTTTTAAGCTTTCAAGATTTATAGATCTTTGCATTGAGTTCAGAGAAGAGCAAAAATACTTAGCCTAATAATGTGGGACTCTTCTTTCAAGACTGAAAGAGCTTTATGAATGGTTTTATTAGGCATTTAAAGTGGGGGAATTTGTGTTACTTGCCTGCAATTTCTATAGCCCTCACTACTCTCACTCCTGAGGGAAGAGATTAGAATGTGAGATGTGTTGATTAAACAGAAAGGCTGGTGATAGAATCTTTATCTTGTCACAGTAGCGTCCTCTTTTGGATGCTCTTAATAGCTACCACTGTTTGCTGACTGCCAAACACCTGCTTATGTCGTCTCAAGGAACCCTCTCAACCATCTCCTGAGGATGGCAACAGTAATTACTCTCCTTTTAGCAAAGGAGTTTGAGTTCCTAAAACAGTAATAGGCACTAATCTAGAGTTATGGATTTAAGAGAAAACAGAAAACAAAAAACAAAAGGCAGAAGGCAGAAAAATAAAAGCAACCCCCCCCAACACACAAAAAAATCCTTTATTGCATGGAGCTTACACCCTAGTCAGGGAAGTTAGCAAGAGACAAGAACAAATAGTTGATATGTCAGTTGTAATAGGAGCAATGATGAAAAATAGAGTAGAGCGGGTGGGATAGGGAGTCGCTTGGGGGAGGGGTGGTTGGGAAGGCCTGTTTCCTAAGATAGCATTTCTGCAGAGAACCGACAGGGAACAAAGCATACAGATATCAGGAGAAGGATGTTCTGGAGAACCAAGGTATGGATGCTTTGAAGTGGGAGCAGCCTGGCCTGTCCCAGGATCAGTCAGCAAACTGGGATGAGAATTCACAAGGGGTGTGGTAGTAGAGGATGAAGTTTAAAAGGGACTAACAGCACATTACATGGGGTTAGCAGGCTGTTACGAGGACTTTGGATTTTACTATTAGAGGAAAGAGCAGCCAGAGACTTTCTGCTGAAAAGCTTTCCCTGTGGAGGGTAAGCCCCAGGGGAGCAAGGAAGGTGGTCAGCAGGGAGACTCTTCAGACCCTACTCTAATGATCCAGGTGGGAAATGATGCTGCCTTGGGTCATGGTGCTAGTGATCAAGGCAGTTCATATCCTGCGTATATTTTGAAGGCAGAGCCAGCAGAATTTGCTTTGAGGAATCAGAGGAGAGAGAAATCAAGGATGATTTCAAGGTTTTTGGTCTGAGTTACTGGACTGGAGTTGCCCCTTAATGATATGAGAAGATTGTGGTGAGCAGATTTTGTAGGGGGAAAAAAACGGTTTGGTTTTAAATATGTTAGTTAGAGATGCTTGTCCTGAGGGACATTTTGAGTAGACTAGAATTGCAAGTGAGATTTTCAGGAGAAAATCCAAATAAGTAACAGAATTGAGATTCGTGCACATATATATGGCATTTAGAGCCATATAATTAGATTAAGAACATGTAGGAACTGGAGATAGAAAAGAGGTCCAAAAACGAGACTTGAAGTCCTCTCTAGGTCAGAGGAAAATGCAGCACAGGGTACTGAAGAAGGAGAGAGTGTTGTCCTGGAAACCAGTGAAGAAGGAATTTCGAGGAGGAGGAAGAGCTCCACTCTATCCCATCCTGGCATAGGACCTGAAAATAAAGACGGAGGTTAACTCTCAGATCTGGCAACATGGTAGTCATTGGGATGAGAAGAGGTGATTTCATATGGTGGCGGAGTGGAAGCCTGATGGGAGTGGGCTAATGAGAGAATGGGGAAATGTGAGTGGAGACAGCCAAGGAGATCCTGAGGAGCTCTGCTCTGGGGACAAACTGAGAAGTGGACAGTGTCTGCGACCTGTGTATCAGGGTAGGGAGGGTTTTATTTTTAATAGTGGTAGATGTTTCAGGATGATGTTTGTATGTTAATTGCAGTGATCTAGGAAGGAGAGAAAATTGTTGGAAGAAAGCCACTGAGGGAATGGGATTTAATAAATGCCTGTAGAAGGTGTCTTTAGATAGGAGCACAGAGCATTCATCTGTAGTATGGGATGGAGGAATGTGGTGCTCACAAATGTGCAATGCTGATGATGGGAACTTGGGGAGTTGATTTCTTGTTGTTCCTATTTCTTAAGGAAAAAAGGGATGGGAATGAAAGAGCATATTCTGTTTCCTCTGTGCATCCTTGTTATGGGGAGTCTTCTCTATAGACAGGCACAGTCCTCAAACCATGAATACTCTCCTCTGGGCAAGACAGACCACACATGCACACACAAAATTTCTCTCTCTCTCTCTCTCTCTCTCTCTCTCTCTCTCTCTCTCTCTCTGTAACACGCACTCTGTCACACACACATACTCTCTTTTTCTTTGTCACACATACACACACACACACACACACTCCACACTCTCACATATCACACACACAGCCTGTCTTTCACATCCACCCTTACACACACACACACACACACACACACACTGCATCCGTCATGAAGTACCACAATGTGGGGTAGGGAAAATGTCCTTGGTAGAGCCTGGAAACCAGAGTCTTCTAGAGGCTGGGCCTGAATTTTCTCATGTGTAAAATAAAGATCCTTCTCTCTAGGCTAAGTCAGCAGAACAGGAAATAGATGACGGTTTTCCTGCTGAGAATCATATACAACCCATTATCTAGTCTTGGCAGTGCATCGTCATTCACTTACTTGAGAAATACTCACTGTGAACCTTGTACCCAGCACCTTTCTCGGTTTTTGAAATATGAAAGAGAGCAGAGCAAAGATCCTTGCTCTCATGGAGCTTGAGTCTAGTGAGGGGAGAGAGAATAAGCACTGATGTGGTAAGTCACAGTTAGAACTGGTACATGCTACAGAAAAAAGATCAAATGGGAGCAAGGCAAGGGAATTCTGGAGGGAGGGGTCAAGGATGCAGTTTTAAGTAGGATGATCAGAGTAGGCCTCAACCAGAAAGTGAAATTTGAACACACACTTGACAAAGGCGATAGAGTCAGCCAAGTGGGCCTGTGGGTGAAGAGTGTCCCAGGCAGGGAAGAGGGCTGGTGGGCGGGAACTCCCTGTGCATGCTCGAGGAAGAGTAGGGATGTAGTGTGGGGGGAGTACAGGGAGCTGAGTGGAGAATTGCTGAGGTGAGGTCAGATGCTAAGCTGCGTGGGAGGGACCAGCAGCCAGGGGAGACTTCTTAGGCTTTGTACAGATGCTGGCTTTTGCTCTGAGGTATGTGACACTGCAGAATTTTAAGGAGGGGAGTAAATAGAATCTTACTTGCATTCTAAAAGGAATTCTGGCTGTTGCGTTGAGACTCTACACAGGGAGGCAAAGGAAAAGGCAGGATGACCTGATAGGTTGCTGTTCTTGCTAGTAATCTCGGGATTCCATATGTTCAGGCTGCTATAGCGAAATGCTGTAAACTGGGTAGCTTAAAAATAACAGAAATGGTTTTCTGATAGTTCTTGAGATCCAGGTGCCAGCACGATCAGTTTCTGGTGAGGGCCCTCTTCTAGGTTGCAAACTGCCAACTTCTCACTGTGTCCTCACATGGAGGAAGGGGCACACGTGTTCCCCTGAGCCTGTTTTATGTAGGCACTAGTCCCATTCATGAAGTCTGTGCCCTCAGGACCTAACCACTTCCTCCTAACCCCCTCGCCAGTACCATCTTCTTGCCGGTTAATATTTTAACGTTCGAATTTTGGGAGTACATAAGCATTCAGAGCACGGCACAATCGTGTAACAGACGATGGTGTTGGACCTGGGTGGCAACAGTGAAAGTGATTAGAAGTAGTTGGATTCTAGATATATTTTGAATTAAGTGAAACAAACATAAATTCCTAAAGACTGGATGTGGAACATGAAAGAAAGACAAATTAAAGATTATTCTACACATTTTGTCATGATCAACTGGAAAAGTGAAGTTGCAGTTCATTCAGATGGGGAAGAGTGTGAGGGGGAGAGATTTAGCAGGAAAGATCAAGATTTCAGTTTTAGGCATTTCCGGTTTGAGGGGTTAATTAGCCAAGTAGAGGAGCTGAGTGGGCTATTGGATTTATTCATTTAGAATTAGGGAGAGGGGTCCAAACTGAAAACACAGATGAAAGAGGAATGGGTGGCAATGATATTTAAGCCAGGAGACTGGATGAGATCACTGAGAACATGAGTCTAGCTAAAGAAGAGAAAAAAATCAAGAACTATTGGCTGGACCACCATTCTTCTCTTAGGAGACTGGGGAGAAGAAGGACCAGCCAAAGATACAGAAAAGGAAAGACAAGACAGTAGAAGGAAAACCAGGACAGGAGGCTGAGTGAAGAAAATGTTTTAAGGGTAATGGATTTTCTTACCAAAAAGCAAAGTACAGTACGTTTGCTATGCTCTAGTGGATATGGAGAAGAAAATAAAAAGAAGCACGTAATTAACATGGGTTTCAATATTTCCGTTGACTTGACAAGTTTTCTGAAATTTCTAAGAAAGTTTTAATTTTCCCATCAATGACAATTTGCTAGGACAAAGACTTTGTTTCTGTCTTCCTTGAATACTGCCTGAAATAGCATCCTAAGGCTGCCATGACAAGATCCACAAACAGGGTGTGTTGAAATGAAAGAAGTTTATTCTCTCATAGTCCAGAGGCTAGAAGTCTGAAGTCAAAGTGTGGGCAGGTGCCCCACTCTGAAGGCTCTGCCAAAGGCCTGGGTAGCCTGGAGAGACCTTAGGGGTGTTCTGATATGTAAAGGAGGTATTTATCTGGAAGTTAATTTGTTTTTCAGCAGTATTTTAACTAAGTCATGCCATGGACTATTTCTAGTTGTTCACTGAAATGCTGTGAATTATTCTGTGACTTTGAAGACACCTCTACAACTGTTGTATGTGTTAGAATCTGTCTCATAGAAGACAGATGATGGATTGCAATTAGTTTTTTCTGTTACATTTTCTTGATAATAAAAAAGTACTCCCCAAACTCCAAGGATTTTTAAACCATTAAGATTTATGAATCCTGATGAAAATGCATTAAAAGTATGGCCAAGACATGACTAGAAAGTGTCATAAAACAAGGTTTTGCAGTGTTATCTCAGAGAAAAATGTTAGAATTTTTTCTACATTTTTCTATAATAAATATAGAAAATAAATGGATTCTCTTCTTTTTGTCCTTAAGGCAAAAACTAAGAAGCTTTGAAATCACCGTTCTCAATCTGAGAATGGAAGAGAGCTTCTGCCTTGAGGGAATGCAAGCCAGCTTTAAAATGGAAATTAAATGATTATTTGTTTCCATAAGTTGGGTCAAGTGATTGTTTTCCTCTTGACTTAGTACATGATGTTGAACCTAGTTCTCAGGCTTCTGGTGAGGCGAGTGGTTTGGGGAAAAGCAGTAGAAATATGGCCAAGGGTGAGGCAGTTTTGCCTTTTGCATGCTGCATCTTTGCTGGCCAGTGGGGTGTCAGTGAGTGGTCTGGAGTCAGAGTTAAAGATAGAGAGAAGAGAGGAGCAGGACCATTGAAGATTGGGTCTGGAAGGGACCTGAGTGATCATTCAGTGATCTAAAGCTCTCTTCTCTTCCTTTTGCTCCCTTTACCCTAATGTGCTAAATATACAGCATTTCTCATCAGTGTGACTGTAGTGTTGTAAACCGGATCTTTTTGTTCAAAATAGTGTGTATGACTATGACATGATGGGAAAGACCCTACCCTGGGAGGTCAAGAGGGCTGGTTTCTAGTCCTAGCTCAGCTATTAACTTCCCGCTAGTGTGACACTGAATGCATATAAGGTCTTTGTTTTCATATCTGTGTTAGTCTGTATTCATATTATTGTGAAGAACTACCTGAGACGGTCATTTATGAAGAAAAGAGGTTTAATTGACTCACAGTTCTACATGGCTTGGGAGGCCTCAGGAAACTTAGAATCATGGCAGAAGGTAAAGGGGAAGCAAGGCTCATCTTACATGGTGACGGGGTGGGGAGAGAGGGAGAGAGAGAGCAGGGGTGGGGGGAGCGCGCACGAGCGAGTGAGCGAGCGCGCAAAGGGGAAGAGCCACACACTTATCAACTAACCAGATCTCATGAGAATTCCATCTAGAGAACAGCAAGTAGCAGGTTGGGGTGGGGAGTCTGCCCCCATGATTCAATCACCCTCCACCAGGCTACAAATTACATGTGGAGATTACAATTCAAGATTAGATTTGGGTGGGGACACAGAGCCAAACCATATCAATATCTTTAAGATAAAGAGACCTAACAAGATGGTCTCTAAGGATTTTTCTTTAGCTCTGAGACCTATACTTTTCCCTTTTAGTACCTACAAAGGGGTCAGGGCAGCTGTGTATACTTCTCTAGGATGTGTACTGCACAATTCCAGGGGTGCATGTCACATGATTACACAGATGTGAATTGTTCCACCTGGCTGGTAGGCAACACAGCATTCCTGAGAAGGAGTAGCTCTTCAATTTGTTTGAGGGCTAGGGTTCTTTCCTCTCTGCCCTGCCTTTTTAGGATCTATACTTACCTCTCTAGTTCTGATTCTTGCTTAAAGCGCATACTGTTGCATCTGGATCATATATCCATGGTAAAGAATAGTCAAAGCAGAAAGTCCACCTTATAGTCAGCTCTCATTCCAATGTCTCCTTTGCTCTGTGCTACAGTTCCTGCCTTGGGCATCTGCTCTCTGGTCTGTATAGACTATGCAAGTTTAGCCACTCTGATAGCCTCTCTGGAATCAACTTTGCTGCCCACCCAACCTTTTGAAACATGTGTCTCTGGGCCAAGCACACTATATGCTCAGCCTGTAGTGGTCTTTAACCATACCTCTGTCTTCAGGCCCTATTTTTGCCCCACTGGCTTGTCCATTATGTCACCCAAACTCTTGGGATATGAGATGCTCAGGTGCAAGAAGCTCATATTGTTGAGGCACAAAGGGAGCTTAGAACTTGCTATTCCACAAGTTGCTTATCATAGATGATTTGCAAAAAAAAAAAAAATTCTTTGTGCTTAAACAGGGTCTGAAAACAATTGGGCTAAACCACATTCAGTGGACTTTATTTTAACTTTTAAGTTGAGGGGAATATGTGTAGGTTTGTTAGATAGGTAAACGTGCATCATGCAGGTTTGTTGTACAAATTATTGTATCACCCAGGTATTAAGCCTGGTACCCATTAGTTATTTTTGCTGATCTTCTCCCTCCTTCCAACCCCCATCCTCCTTTAGGCCCCAGTGTGTGCTGTTCCCCTCTATGTGTCCACGTGTTCTCATCATTTATCTCCCACTTATAAGTGAGAACATGCAGTATTTGGTTTTCTACTCCTGCATTAGTTTGCTGAGGATAATGGCCTCCAGCTCCATCCATGTTCCTGCAAAGGACATGATCTCATTCTTTTTTATGGCTGCATAGTGGTCCATGATGTACATGTACCACATTTTCTTTATCCAGTGTATCATTGATGAGCACTTAGGTTGATTCCATGTCTTTGCTATTGTGAATAGTGCTGCAGTGAACACACATGTGCATGTCTTTATAATAGAATGACGTATATTCCTTTTGGTATGTACCAGTGATGGGATTGCTGGGTCAAATGGTATTTCTGCTTTTAGCTCTTTGAGGAATTTCCACACTGTCTTCTACAGTGGTTGAGCTAATATATAATTTATACTTCTACCAACAGTGTATAAACATTCCTTTTTTTCTGCAACCTCATCAGCATCTGTTATTCTTTGACTTTTCAGTACTAGCCTCAATGGGCTTTAATAAAATAGGTACATTGTGAGTCTCCAAGAAGGGCATAGAGTACACCGTACTTCCCTGACTTGATAATCTTCAGATGTTCCAGAACAGTGTTCTCTGAAGGACCAGTTTGATGGATCTCTTTATTTATAGGGAAGGCCCTGGAAGGCAAAGTCTAAGGACATAGTTAGTGACAGAGCAAAAACTAGAGCCCAGGTCCATTATCTCTAGAATTTATCTGGAGCTAGTGTATTTCCTGTCTGTATCTGAAGATAGCAATCTTTGTAGTGAACTTTCCTTGAAAAAATGACTTTCGAATGTATTTCATGTGTGAACTTAAGGTTCTAAATTCCTGCTTAGATCTTTGACATGTAGCTTAAGGTTGTGCAACTTAGTATTTGAATGTTCCTGTCTTGGGCACAAAAATGCAGTCTCTTCTTTTACAAACTATTTAAATGGAAAGGTTTCGTTTTTATGCTATTTATTTATTTATATTCATCTACTAATACTTGTCTGTTTCTAGGAAAATAGGAAGCTCTTCAAAGCTGATCCCTCTCTGGATACTTGGAAAATTTATGTAGAATTCATTGATGACATTGTGGTGGAAGGCTTTTTTCAGGCTATAATGCATGACTTAGACTTCTTTCTGAAGAATACAGAGAAACAGTTGAAACCGGCACCATTTTTTCAAGCACAAATGATCTTACTGCCTCCCGAGATTGTGTTTAAACCTTCTCTAGACCGAGAGGCTGCGGATGGCTTCTATGATCTGGTAGAAGAAATGCTATGCAATAGTTTTAGAATGTCTGCCCAGATGAACCGAATAGCAACACATCTGAAAATAAAAAATTATCAGGTATTTTCTTAGTAAATGTGTATTTAACTTTCATATTAGTGATTCAAAAACAAATTGTGGCTGGGTGTGGTAGCTCATGCTTGGAATCCCAGAACTTTGGGAGGCAGAGGGAGGAGGATTGCTTCAGCCTAGGAGTTCAAGACTAGCCTAAGCAACATAGCAAGACCATCTCTACAAAAAATTAGAAAAATTAACTAGGTGGGGGGCATGCATCTATAGTCCCAGCTACTCAGGAGGCTCAGGCAGGAGGATTGCTTGAGCCAAGGAGCTAGAGGCTGCACTGAGTTCTCATAAAGCCAGTGCACTTCAGCTCGAGTGATAAAGTGAGACCCTGTCTCAAAAAAACAAACAAACAAAAAACACTGGAAAACAAAACCCGGAACAAATTAGGGTAATGGGAAGCACAAAGAAAACAGAAGTTGGAAAAAGCAACATGATTGTTAATTCTTCTAACCATTCTCCCTTTGAAGAATTACCTTGGTAATGTTATGTTGTAGATAATTGATAGAGCAACATTGGTTTGAATAATAAGTGCTTTGTTTTCCTCTCATTTAGAATGATATGGATAATATGTTAGGCCTGGCAGAGGTCAGGCAGGAGATTATGAACAGAGTGGCAAATGTCATCAAAAAAGTCTTAGATTTTAGAAATACCCTGGAGACCCATGCTTACCTCTGGGTGGATGATCGAGCTGAGTTTATGAAGCATTTTCTCTTGTACGGTCACGCTGTATCTTCAGAGGAAATGGATGCTCATGCAAACGAAGAAATTCCCGAACAACCACCAACTCTTGAGCAATTCAAAGAGCAGGCAAGGAAAACCCTTAGCATTTAATGTAGTGAACTGGCTTTTCATTGAGTTGTTCTAGTTAACTTTTTTCTAACTACAGATCGACATTTATGAAGCTTTATATGTCCAGATGAGCAAATTTGATGACTTCAAAGTGTTTGATAGTTGGTTCAAGGTGGACATGAAGCCTTTCAAAGTGAGCTTGTTAACCATAATTAAGAAATGGAGCTGGATGTTTCAGGAGCATCTTTTGAGATTTGTCATTGACAGGTAGCGTTTGTACTTTGGTATTTGGAATTAAAACTTTATAAACTGCTTTGTAAAACTGAGATGTTACTTTTAAGAGTATTAATATTGCCAATTTCATAATAGAGATAAATAATGTTTAATCAGGTACATAATGAAAATAAGATTCAATCAGAAATCTTATACTAAATGTTTTAATAAACTGAATTTGTGTGTATGTATGTACATATATATTTAATAGTCTGAATGAGCTGCAAGAATTTATAAAGGAGACAGATGCAGGACTTCAGAGAGAATTAAATGAAGATGATCATGATGGTTTAGTTGACATCATGGGGCATCTTCTGGCTGTGAGAAGCCAACAGAAAGTTACTGATGAACTCTTTGAACCTCTAAAAGAAACCATTACCCTCTTGGAAAGCTATGGTCAGAAGATGCCTGAGCAAGTCTATATTCAGCTAGAGGTAAGTGCAGAGGTGAAATAATCATAATTACCATAAATTGAGCGTCTCTTTTTTAGCAAAGTGCTTTACATGTACTGTCTTACAGTATCCTTACAACAATCTATACTGTACACATTTGATGTTATCATTTTACAGGTTATGAATCTGATACTTAAGAAGATTTAATAACTTTCTAAAGGTCACACAAATAGTATATCCTCCTGCCTGAGCTTCCCGAGTAGCTGGGACTACAGGTGCAAGTCACCACACCTAGCTAATGTTTTAATTTTTTGTAGAGATGGTCTTGCTATGCTGCTTAGGCTGGTTTTGAACTCCTGGGCTCAAGCAATCCTCTTGCTTTAGCCTCCCAAAGTTCTGGGATTCCAGGCATGAGCTACCACACCCTGGGTGTGTTCTATGACACCATACTTTTAACCACTGTGCTCCACTGCCTTCTTATTAGAAACTATGTAGGTTATAAATAACCTGTAAGGTGCTTTTTTGAGTTCGCTTTTACCATTTTCAGACATGAAATATATCCATACTTTTTTTCATTAAAAAAAAAAAAAACTACCTGTCAGTTGAGAAGTATTGTAGTCTTGCAAACATATCATGGACATGTTAATAAAGAATAAATAGGCCAGGTGTGGTGGCTCACGCCTGCAATCCCAGCACTGTGAGAGACTGAGGCAGGCCGATCACCTGAGGTCCAGAGTTCGAGACCAGCCTGGCCAACATGGTGAAACCCCTTCTCTACTAAAAACACAAAAGATTAGCCAGGCATGGTGGTACATACCTGTAAATCCCAGCTACTCAAGAGGCTAAGGCAGGAGAATCACTTGAACCCAGGAGGTGGAGGTTGCAGTGAGCTGAGATCATATCACTGCACTCCAGCCTAGGGACAGAGCGAGACTCCATCTCAAAATAATAATAATCATCATAAATAAATGAAACTCAATTTGGATGGGGAAATCACTGTGTTTCCTAAACAGATTTCTATGCCATCCTATCCTCCCGTTTCCATGCTGTAGAAAGATTTGGGAGCTTTTTTAATAACAAAGTCTCTTTAATTATAACTGAAACTATGAACCACAGTTTCACTATTGATGTTCTTTTTCTATGCTAATATTGATAATCTATAAATTGTGTGTGTTTATGTGTCCACACACATACTTATATTTAACCTTGCAATTGTGATCAGTTGGACACATTAACCAAAAAGCTTTCACTGGATTCATCTTGTTTAGTAGTCACAGCACAAAACACAAATTTAGATTTGTTTTCAAGTATTATATGAGTTCATCTTCTCTGCTTGCCTTGACAAGTTTGTTAATATCTAAGACCACACTTCCTTTTTGCTTAAATATGCCTCATGATCCCTCATTTTAAAAATTCCTCTATAATTTCTCCCATCAATTTCCATTTTTTCTTTTTTTATTGAGGTGAAATTTACTATTCAGATAACATATAAAAGTAACCATTTAAAAATATACAATTTAGTACAACATTGCACAACTACCTCCTCTGTCTACTTCCAGAAATTTTCATCGCTCCCAGAAAGAAATCCCATGCCACTTCTCTGTCCCTCCCCATTATCCTCCACCATGCTCCACCAAGCCCTGCCCTCCAACCCTTGGCAGTTGCCAATCTATTTCAGCCTTTATGGGTTCACTTATTCTAGACATTTCATACAGATGGAATCATGCAATATGTGACCCATTGTGTTAGGCCTCTTTGACTTGGTATAATGTTTTCAAGGTTCATGTACATTGTAGCATGTATTAGCATTATATTTCTTTTTATGGGTAAATAACATTCCACTGTATGTCCATACCACAATTTGTTTATCTGCTTGTCTGTTGATGGACTTTTGGGTTGTTTCCGTCTTTGGGCTATTGTCAGTAGTGCTGCTATAAACATTAGTGTGTATTTGTTTGTGTATCTGTTTTCAGTTCCTTTCAGTACACCTAGGAGTGGAATTGCTGGGTAATCTGGTAATTCCATGTTTAACTTTTTGATTCATTGCCAAACGGTTTCTCACAGTGGCTGTTCTGTTTTATATTCTGTCATTTTGCTTTGTAAGGATTAAATGCAGCCAGGTATTTACAAGTGCTCTCTTGACTATGAAGACTATAAGAATGACCGTATGTGAATTGTTAAATTCTATTTAAGCATTAAACTGTCATTAGAGCTTGCAATCCAGTGAGACATCTAGCAAGATGACAAGTTCTAGACAGATAGATACATACCAAGACCAAAAGATAAAACAGTTACAGTAGAAGCGGCTATAAATACTTCTTGTTTCTAGGAAGATTTATATATTCCTTGAATCAGATGCTGGACCTTAAACTATTTCTCACAGGAAGTAGTCATAATGTAAGTAATTGATGAGGGAATTTTAGACATGGCCTCCAGAATTCATATTATAAAAGTTTGGTTCAATCCTTCAGGTGATGGTAGTATTGAAAGTATTAAGCTTTTCAGCATTTCAAAAGCAGGATACAATTTTAGTTGTGTATCAGTAATTTAGACTTGTCAGGAGGAAAAATAAGATTCACAGGCAGTATATGGTATATTTGGAGGGTAACAGGGACCAATTTCATTTTAATTTAAGCAACTTTAAGTGATAGTTACTTTCATTTTCTCTTTTATTATTTTGAGAAGTCATAACACTCAGCAAATACTTGTCTATGCTTAGTTCTGTGTGAAAACACCCCGAAGTCTGGCTGTGCCTACTAAGAGCTGAAGTATGATTTCCTTAAAGTCAAGGGGACTCAACACCGGCACTTTGGTCTTTCTGCTGGTGCACCATCTCTTCAGTCTTCTGCCTCTTTCCATTGCTGTTAGACCCATTTTAATTCAATTCTTGTTATGCCTCACTTCAATCACAGCAGTTACTCCTTAATTCATCCCATTCCTTTTCACACCCCACCCACAATATACTCTGATACAAGATGAATATTCTAATCTGCAGGATTTATCCAGTCGCTTTTCTGCTCAGAAACCTTCACTAACTTTGCCTACCTTCCCGAACGCTGTCCAGCTTCCATAAGAGCTCACACACTCATGCCGTCCTGTATTGGTTGTCATACCTCAAGGGATCTCACCCTAATCTTTGCCTGTTGGAATCTAGTCATTTTGTTGAGCCTCAATTTCAATGTTACCTCATCCTTGATTGGATCATCTGACTTAGCGAGGCTTTGGAGATCATTTGATCTTTTGGGTTTCAAGAAAATTTATTTTTATCAAGTAAAAACTGGTTTGGTATCCCCAAATATAATGCAGGTCTGTTGTGTTTGAAGAGGGGTAAGGGGGCCTGAGCTCATGGATGTGATTTCTTCCTGGCTTCCCAGCCATGGCCTCTGAAGGAACCCCATGCAATACTTAGGCTCCACGGAATGGAATTGGAAATGCAAAGTGACACTCTGTACAGAGGAGGATGCAGAATTTTGATGAGAAGCCGCAAGAGGGAAGGACAAGGGGGTTTAGAGCCCAGGTCCCTTAGTTCCTGAGCTGGTTTGGTATTCCTGTCATGACACCATGTTGTCTCCCAACTGTTTTGGTTCCATAACACATAGCCCTTCTGATAGACATTCTGTTGTGTAGAATAGTTATTGTTTGTGACCCTCGCTTACTCTGATAGATGATAAAACAATTTAAGTCAGAGAATGTGTTTTACCTTTTAGCACCCTGTTCACTATTCAAATAGTATTTAGACTTAGCACAACGCGTTCTTCATAATTACTGAATCATTTATCAAATGTTTATTGAGGGTTACAAGATAGTCTTTAGAACCTTTGAATTTTGCACTTCAGCTATACAAGTAGAGTTCCATCACTATGGGTGGTTTTGTATGACAAAACAATTTCAGTTTCCCAGGAGATGACCCAGAGGAACAATGCTTTGTTAGCGGGGACACAAGAAATGCTTTTCAATGGTAGTTATGCTCCATGCATGGCTCCTCAGAGAAAATAACTTGCTTTTGTCCTATTTGCATTGTAGGCAGGGAGAGCGGAGTTGAGTTGGTACCTGAACTATTTATTGTGTTTTTTGTCCTACATAGAGTAGGAATTAACCTTTCTTCCCTTTGCCTCTTCTCCCTTCAAAAAATCCTGATCACCTAAAATAAACCCAACCTCAATGCTCCATCAAGGAGGAGAATGTACAGAGCTTTGAGAGCTAGAGAAAAGCAGAGGATGTGATTGATTCACATTTTCATCCTTGCCCCACCATTTTCAAAGCATATTTTTTTTCACTTGCCAGATTACTTAACTTGGCTGGCTTCCATTTCTAGTTGTTAGAGATCAGCAAAGTCATTTCCAGAGCATTTTAATTTTATTCCCACAGCAGCAAAAAAAATTGGGAGATTTGTGTTTATTTTGAAAAGATTGCCATGAATTCTGAGATGAGAACAATTCTGGTACATGCTTTGGTTCTGAACCCAGCAGTGCCAGTGAATCAGCCCTAGTTCTAAGCCTTTTCATAACTTTCATCTTTTTTTTTTTTTTTGATAAACTGATTATGTAAGAATGAAAAGATGTCATGGGTTAGTGTAAAGAAATTACAATCATTTACCTGGGTATGGTTGCTCATGCCTATAATCCCAGCACTTTGGGAGTCAAAGACAGGTGAATCACTTGAGCTCCCAAGTTCAAGACCAGCGTGAGCAACATGGTGAAACCGTCTCTACAAAAAACAGAAGTATACCCAGGCGTGGTAGTGCACATCTGTAGTTCCAGCTACTCAGGAGAGTGAGGTGGGAGGATTGCTTGAACCCAGGAGGTGAAGGTTTCAGTGAGGTGAGATCATGCCAGTGCATTCCAGCCTAGGGGATAGGGCCAGACCTTGTCTCAAGAGAGGAAAAAAAAAAGATATTACAGTAATTTAATCCTATAGGGTTGATTTGTTTTAGGAATTGAAGTAGTTTCCCATTTATACCTTTGCTTTTGCAGGAATTACCTGAAAGATGGAAAACTACTAAAAAGATCGCAGCAACTGTCAGACATGAAGTCTCACCCCTCCATAATGCCGAAGTCACTCTGATAAGGAAAAAATGTATTTTGTTTGATGTAAGCTAGTTACCAAGTTTTTGCTTTAAGAAAAGTTTTACAAGGATAATTGAAGTATTTGTTTGAAAATCACTTTTTTTTTTTTCCCCCACTAATCAGGGAAAGCAGGCAGAGTTCAGAGAGAGATTCAGATGCTATGCCCCTCTTGGATTTAATGCAGAAAATCCATACACAGCACTTGATAAGGTAATACAGATCTGAAATATCTTGTGTGCATTACAGTAGCCGCTTTAAAAAATATAAGTTTAGACACAAAATACTGCCGCATACTGCCTTCGTTTAGCCGTTACAGGAATTATTTAAAACCCAGTTATAAGCAATTTTCCCACAAGTAAATTGCATTGTATTCGAAATCATGCCTCCCACGCCATCATCATCTCTGTATTAGTCAGGGTTCTCTAGAGGGACAGGACTAATAGGATAGATGTATATATGAAAGGGAGTTTTATTAAGGACTGTTGACTCACACCATGACAAGACAAAGTCCCACAACAGGCTATCTCCGAGCTGAGGAGCAGGGAAGCCAGTCTGAGTCCCCAAATCTCAAAAGCAGGGAAGCCAACAGTACGGCCATCAGTCTGTGGCCAAAGGCCTGAGAGACCCTAGCAAACCACTTGTTTAGATCCAAGAGCCCTAAAGCTCAAGAACTTGGAGTCCAGTGTTCAAGGACAGGAAGCATCCAGTATGGGAGAAAGATGGAGGCCAGAAAGACTCATCCAGCCTAGTCCTTTCACATTCCTCTGTCTACTTTTATCCTAGCTGTGCTGGCAGCTTAGATGGTGCCCACCAAGATTGTGGGTAGGTCTGCCTCTTCTGGTCCACGGACTCAAATGTTAATCTCCTTTCACAGCACCCTAACAGACACCTCCAGGAACAATACTTTATATCCTTCAGTCCAATCAAGTTGACACTAAATATATATATATATATATATATATTTAAATTATACTTTAGATTCTGGGGTACATGTGCAGATCATGCAAGATTGTTGCATAGGTACATTCATGGCAAGGTGGTTTGTTGTCACCATCCCCCCATCACCTATACCTGACATTTCTCCCCATGTTATCCCTCCTCAACCCTCCCTCCCACTATCCCTTCTGAAGCTTCCCCTCAACGTACCCCAGTGTGCGATGCTCCCCTCTTTGTGTCCAAGTGTTCTCATTGTTCAACATCCGCCTGTGAGTGAGAACATGGGGTGTTTGGTTTTCTGTTCTTGTGTCAGTTTGCTGAGAATCGTGGTTTCTAGTTTCATCCATGTCTCTACAAAGTACACAAACTCATCGTTTTTTATGAATGCATAGTATTTCATGGTGTATGTGTGCCACATTTTTTTCCTCCAGTCTATCATCGATGGGCATTTGGATTGGTTTCAGGTCTTTGCTATTGTAAACTGCGACACAGTGAACCTATGTGTGCACGTATCTTTATGATAGAACAATTTATAATCCTTTGGGTATGTACCTGGTAATGGGATTGCTGGGTCAAATGGAATTTCTATTTCTGGATCCTTGAGGACTCGCCACACTGTCTTCCATAATGGTTGAACTAATTTACGCTCCCACCAACAGTGTAAAAGTGTTGCTATTTCTCCACATCCTCTCCAGCATCTGTTGTCTCCAGAATTTTTAATGATCACCATTCTAACTGGTGTGAGGTGGTATCTCAATGTGGTTTTGATTTGCATTTCTCTAATGACCAGTGATGATGAGCATTTTTTTATGTGTTTGTTGGCTGCATATTTGTCTTCTTTTGAAAAGTGGCTATTCATATCCTTTGCCCACTTTTGAATGGGTTTATTTTTCTTTTTGTAAATCTGTTTCAGTTCTTTGTAGATTCTGTATATTAGCCATTTATATGATGCGTAGATTGCAAAAATTTTTTCCCATTCTGTTGGTTGCCAGTTTAATGATTGTTTCTTTTGCTGTGCTGAAGCTCTTAAGTTTAATTAGGTCCCTTTTGTCTATTTTGGCTTCTGTTGCCATTGCTTGTGGTGTTTTAGTCATGAAGTCCTTGCCTGTGCCAATGTCCTGAATGGTTTTACCTAGGTTTTCTTCTAGGGTTTTACGGTGTTCTTAGGTTTAAATCTTTAATTCATCTGGAGTTAATTTTTGTGTAAGGTGTCAGGAAGGGGTCCAGTTTCAGCTTCCTGCATATGGCTATCCAGTTTTCCCAACACCATTTATTAAACAGGGAATCCTTTCCCCATTGCTTGTTTTTATCCAGTTCATCAAAGATCAGATGGTTGTAGATGTGTGGCGTTGCTTCCAAGGCCTCTGTTCTGTTCCATTCGTCTATATCTCTGTTTTGGTACCAGTACCATGCTGTTTTGATTACCGTAGCCTTGTAGTATAGTTTGTAGTCAGGTAGCTTGATGCCTCCAGCGTTGTTCTTTTTGCTTAGAATTGTCTTGGCTATGTGGGCTCTCTTTTGGTTCCATATGAAGTTTAAAGTGGATTTTTCCAGTTCTGTGAAGAAGGCTAATGGAAGCTTGATGGGGATAGCATTGAATCTATAAATTACTTTGGGCAGTATGGCCATTTTGACAATATTGAGTCTTCCTAACCATGAGTGGAATGTTTTTCCATCTGTTTGTATCCTCTCTTATTTTTTTGATCAGTTTTTTTGTAGTTCCCCTTGAATAGATCTTTTACCTCCTTTGTTAGTTTTATTCCTAGGTATTTTTTTCTCTTTGTAGCAATTGCAAATGGGAGTTTGTTCTTGATATGGCTCTTTGTTTGTCTGTTACTGGTGTATAGGAATGCCTGTGATTTCTGCACATTGATTTTATATCCTTAGATTTTGCTGAAGTTGCTTATCAGCTTAAGGAGAGTTAGGGCTGACATGATGGAGTCTTCTTAATATACAATCATGTTAACTGCGAATAGAGACAATTTGACTTCTTCCTTTCCTAAATGAATACACTTTATTTCTTTTTCTTGCCTAATTGCTCTGGTTAGAACTTCCAATACTATACTGAATAGGAGTGGTGAGAGAGGACATCCTTGTCTAGTGCCAGTTTTTAAAGGGAATGCTTCTAATTTTTGCCCATTCAGTATGATATTGGCTGTGGGTTTGTCATAAATAGTTTTTATTGTTTTGAGATACATTCCATCGATACCTAGTTTGTTGAGAGTTTTTAGCATACAGGGCTGTTGAATTTTGTCAAAGGCCTTCTCTGCATCTGTTGAGATAATCATGTGATTTTTGTCTTTGGTTCTGTTTATGTGGTGAATTACGTTTATAGGTTTGCGTATGTTGAAGCAACCTTGTATCCCCGGAATGAATTGTGATGGAAACGCTTTTTGATGTGCTATTGGATTCGGTTTGCCAGTATTTTATTGAAGATTTTTTCATCTGTGTTCATCTTGGACATTGGCCTGTAGTTTCCTTTTTTAGTTGTGTCTCTGCCAGATTTTGGTATCAGGATGATTTGGTCTAATGGAAAGAGTTAGGGAGGATTCCCACTTTTTGTATTGTTTGGAATAGTTTCAACAGGAATAGTACCAGCTCCTCCTTGTATGTCTGGTAGAATTTGGCTGTGAACCCAACTGGACCTGGACTTTTTTTGGTCGGTAGGCTATTAATTGCTGCTTCGACTTCCGACCTTGTTGTTGGTCTATTCACGGTTTCAACTTCTTCTTGGCTTAGTCTTGGCAGTGTGCAAGTGTCCAGGAATTTATGTCTTCCATATTTACTGGTTTATGTGCATAGAGTTGTTTGTAATAATCTCTGATGGTAGTTTGTATTTCCGAGGAATCAGTAGTGATCTACCCTTTACCATTTTTTTAAATTGCATTTTAGGTTTTGGGGTACATGTGAAGAACATGCAAGATTGTTGCATAGGTACACACACGGCAGTGTGATGTGCTGCCTTCCTCCCCATCACGTATATCTGGCATTTCTCCCCATGCTGTTTCTCCCCAACTCCCCAACCCCTACTGTCCCTCCCCTGTTTCACCCCTGACAGACCCCAGTGTATGAAGCTTCCCCTCTGTGTCCATGTGTTCTCATTATTCAACACCGACCTGTGAGTGAGAACATGCGGTGTTTGATTTTCTGTTCTTGGGTCAGTTTGCTGAGAATGATGGTTTCCAGGTTCACCCAAGTCCCTGCAAAGGACACGAACTCATCGTTTTTGATGGCTGCATAATATTCCATGGTGTATACATGCCACATTTTCCCTGTCCAGTCTATCATCGATGGGCATTTGGGTTGGTTCCAGGCCTTTGCTATTGTAAACTGTGCTGCAGTGAACATTCATGTGCATATGTCCTTATAGTAGAATGATTTATAATCATTTGGATATATACCTCGTAATGGAATTGCTGGTTCAAATGGAATTTCTATTTCTAGGTCCTTGAGGAATCGCCACACTGTCTTGCACAATGGTTGAACTAATTTACACTCCCACCAATAGTGTAAAAGTGTTCCTATTTCTCCACATCCTCTCCGGCATCTGTTGTCTCCAGATTTTTTAATGATTGCCATTCTATCTGGCATGAGATGGTATCTCAATGTAGTTTTGATTTGCATTTCTCTAATGATCAGTGATGATGAGCATTTTTTCATATGTTTGTTGGCCTCATGTATGTCTTATTTTGAAAAGTGTCTGTTCATATACTTCATCCACTTTTGAATGGGCTTATTTTTTTCTTGTAAATCTGTTTCAGTTCTTTGTAGATTCTGGATATCAGCCCTTGTCAGATGGGTAGACTGCAAAAATTTTTTCCCATTCTGTTGGTTGCCAATTCACTCTAATGACTGTTTCTTTTGCTGTGCAGAATCTGTAGAGTTTGATTAGGTCCCATTTGTCTATTTTGGCTTTTGTTGTCAATGCTTTTGGTGTTTTGGTCATGAAGTCCTTTCCTATGCCTATGTCTTGAATGGTTTTGCCTAGATTTTCTTCTAGAGTTTTTATGGTGTTAGGTTTTGTGTTTAAATCTTTAATCCATCTGGAGTTAATTTTAGTGTAAGGTGTCAGGAATGGGTCCAGTTTCTGGTTTCTGCCCACTGCTAGCCAGTTATCCCATCACCATTCATTGAACAGGGAATCCTTTCCTCATTGCTAGTTTTTGTCAGGTTTGTCAAAGGTCAGATGGTTGTAGATGTGTGGTGTTGCCTCTGAGGCCTCTGTTCTGTTTCATTGTTCTTATCTCTGTTTTGGTACCAGTACGCTGTTTTGAATACTGTAGCCTTGTAGTATATTTTGAAGTCCAGTAGTGTGATGCCTCCTGCTTTGTTCTTTTTGCTTAGAATTGACTTGGCTATGTGGGCTCTCTTTTGGTTCCATATGAAGTTTAAAGTGGTTTTTTCCAGTTCTCTGAAGAAAGTCATTGGTAACTTGATGGGGATAGTGTTGAATCTGTAAATTACTTAGGACAGTATGGCCATTTTCACGATATTGATTCTTCCCAGCCATGAACATCATGAACATGGAATGTTTCTCCATCTGTTTGTGTCCTCTCTTATTTCGTTGAGCAGTGGTTTGTAGTTCTCTTTGAAGAGATCCTTCACGTTCCTTGTTAGTTGTATTCCTAGGTATTTTATCCTCTTTGTAGCAATTGTGAATGGCAGTTTGTTCTTGATTTGGCTCTCTTTAAGTCTGTTATTGGTGTATAGGAATGCTTGTGATTTTTGCACATTGATTTTGTATCCTGAAACTTTGCTGAAGTTGCTTATCAGTTTCAGGAGATTTCGAGCTGAGAAGATTGGCTCTTCTAGATACGCAATTATGTTGTCTGCAAATAGAGACCATTTGACTTCCTCCTTTCCTATTTGAATACCCTTTCTTTTTTTTTCTTGCCTGATTGCTCTGGCTACAAATTCCAATACTATATTGAATAGGAGTGGTGAGAGAGCACTTGTCTAGTGCCAGGTTTCAAAGGGAATGCTTCCAGTTTTTGTCATAAATAGCTTTCATTATTTTGAGATATGTGCCATTGATACCTAGTTTATTGAGGGTTTTAGCATAAAGGGCTGTTGAATTTTGTCAAAGACCTTCTCTGCATCAATTGAGATAATCATGTGGGTTTTGTCTTTGGTTCTGTTTATGTGGTGATTTATGTTTATAGACTTGTGTATGTTGAAGCAGCCTTGCATCCCTGGGATGAATCCTACTTGATCATAGTGGATAAGCTTTTTGATGTGCTGTTGCAGTTGGCTTGCCAGTATTTTGTTGAAGGTTTTTGCATCTATGTTCATCATGGATATTGGCCTGAAGTTTTCTTTTCTGGCTGAGTCTCTGCCAGGTTTTGGTATCAGGATGATGTTGGTCTCATAAAATGATTTGGGAAGGATTCCCTCTTTTTGCATTGTTTGAAATACTTTCAGAAGGAGTATTACCAGCTCCTCTTTGTAGAGTTTTTAAAATCTTGCTCCTCTAGTTCTTTCAATTTTGACAATAGGATGTTAATTTTAGATTTTTCATTGTTTTTCATGTGGGCAATTATTGCTATAGATTTCCCTCTAGACACTGCTTTAAATGTGCCCTCGAGATTCTGGTATATTGTGTCCTTGTTCTCGTTGGTTTTGAAGAACGTCTTTATTTCTGCCTTCATTTCATTGTTTATCCAGTCACCGTTCAGGAGCCAGTTATTTGGTTTCCTTGAAGTTGTGAGGTTTTGAGTTAGTTTCTTAATCCTGAGAGCTAATTTGATTGCACTGTGGTCTGAGAGACTGTTTGTTATGATTTCTGTTCTTTTGCATTTGCTGAGGAGTGATTTACTTCCAATTATGTGGTCAATTTTAGTGTAAGTGCAATGTGGTGCTGAGAAGAATGTATATTCTGTGGCTTTGGGGTGGAGCTTTCCGTAGATGTCTGTTAGGTCCACTTGTTCCAATTTTGCATTCAAGTCCTGTATATCTTTGTTGATTTTCTGTCTCCTTGATCTGTGTAATGTTGACAATGGAGTGTTAAAGCCCCCCGTTATTATTGTGCAGGAATCTAAGTCTGTTTGTAGGTCATTAAGAACTTGCTTTATGTATTGTGTGTTCCTGTATTGGATGCACATATGTTTATGATAGTTAGCTCTTCTTGTTGTATTGATCCTTTCACCATTATGTAGTGTCCTTCTTTGTCTCTTCTGATCTTTGTTGGTTTAAAGTTGATTTTATCAAAGACTAAAATTGCAACCCCTGCCCTTCTTTTTGGTTTCCATTTGCTTGGTAGATCTTCTTCCATCCCTTTATTTTGAGTCTATTTGTGTCCTTGTGTGTGAGATTGGTTTTGACTTTTTACCCAGTTTGCCAGTCTGTGTCTTTTGATTGGGACATTTAGGCCATTTACATTTAATGTTAATATTGTTATGTGTGAATTTGATCCTGATTACTGGTTGTTTGTTTTGCCTGTTGGTCCATGCAGTTTCCTCATTGCATCATTGGTCTTTTCCATTTGGTTCGTTTTTGCAGTGGCTGGTACTGGATTTTTTTTCTGTGTTTAGTGCTTCCTTCAGGAGCTCTTGTAGGGCAGGTCTGGTGGTGATGAAATCTCTCAGTAATTGCTTGTCCATAAAGGATTTTATTTCTCCTTCACTTATGAAGCTAGTTTGGCTGGATATGAGACTGTGGGTTGAAAGTTCTTTTCTTTAAGGATGCTGAATATTGGTACCCACAGTCTTCCGGCATGTAGGGTTTCTGCTGAGAGAGCCGCTGTGAGTCTGATGGGCTTTCCTTTGCGGGTGATTCGAGCTTACTTTCTGGCTGCCCTTAGCACTTTTTCCTTCACTTCAATCCTGGTGAGTCTGACGATTATATGCCTTGGGGTTGCTCCTGTTGCGGAGTATCTCTGTGGTGGTCTTCGTATTTCCTGAATTTGAATGTTGGCCTGATTTGCTAGGTTGGGGAAGCTCTCCTGGATAATATTTTCAAGAGTGTTTTCCAGCTTGGATTCCTTTTCCCTGTCCTTTTCAGTTATACCGATCAAGTGTAGATTAGGGCATTTCACATAATTCCATATTTCTTGGAGGCTTTGTTCATTTCTTTTCATTCTTTTTTCTCTTTTTTTTTCCTTCTCTTTTTATTTCATTGATTTGATCTTTGATCTCTGATATCCTTTCTTCTGCTTGATTGATTCAGCTGTTGAAACTTGTGTATGCTTCACGAAGTTCTTATGCTGTGTTTTTTCAGCTCCATCAAGTCGTTTATGTTCTTCTCTAGGCTGATTATTCTAGGTAGCATTTCATCTAATCTTTTTTCAAGGCTTTTAGTTTCTTTGCATTGGGTTAAAACATGTTCTTTTAGCTCAGAGAAGTTCGTTATTACCCATCTTCTGAAGCCTGCTTCTGTCAGCTAGTCAAAATCATTTTTTGACCTGTTTTGTTGCCATGCTGGTGAGTCATGATCTCTCTGGGGAGGAGAGGCATTCTGGACTTTGATGTTTTCATCCTTTTTGTGCTGGTTTCTTCCTATCTTCTCTGGGTGGACGTTACTTCTCCTATATGAGGCTTTTTTTTTTTTTTTTTAACGCAGATGTCAGTGTGCCACCTGAGACAGTGTGTCCATTGTCTGCCTGTGAAGGCACTGCTGGGCTGTCTCAGTCTCAGCCAGGCTGCTGTTTGTTCTTCACCTGGTTTCCTTACTGGTGGGGTTAGCCCCGCCTTCCCAATGGTGGGCTCTTTCCCTCTGCAGAGTCTGCTGTTCCCAGGTGGAGCATGTGTTAACTGTGGAACTCTCCTGGGAGAGGGACTCCAGTTGCTGGATCTTGTTGGGGAGGGGCCTGTCTGGCTGTATCCCCCTCCCCACTTTCAACTCTCCCTTCTGTGGGACAGGCAGTTCCTTTTTGCAGGCTTTCTCAGTATTAGTCCAAATCTCCACTCTGGTCTGTGCTAACAAAGCACTGAACTGGCCAGGGCTGCTGGCCTGGGCTGTCGCCTGGGTCTGCAACTCTGGGTGATTCTCAGCAAGGCAGCGTTTTCCTAGTCTGTGTGCTGCTGAAGTCTCGGAGTGAATTGTTGTATCAGATTAAGAGAACCGAGAAGGATCAATGCCCCCCAATCCTCCATGCCTGATACACTTTCCAGGTGGGGCAGTGCCCTGTCTTGCTTTGGCTGGATGCCTTTGGGCTGCTTTCACTACCTTTTTGTGTGGGTTAATCCCGCTGTTCAACCAGTCCCTTTAAAACAAAACCAGTACCTCGCTTGGAGATGTGGATATCGCTCTGGCTCTGTCTCACTCATAGCTGTACTCTGGAGAAACTTCCTTTTGACACTTCCCAAGAATCGACACTCAGTGCTAACTATCAAAATCATCATAGTAATCATACTAGAGAGAATAACAACTACTCTTATTTTTTGAGCACTTACTATATATCAAGAATTTTGTGAAGCATGTGACTTACATTACTGCTTTTTAATTCTCATAGTGTTTCTATGATATGGCTTGTATTAATTTTCCTATTTCAAAAAAAAAAAAGCTTGTATAATTAAGTAATTCCTTATAGATTTGTGTAGGTGACACAACTAGGATTACCATTCTGGCTATCTGAACTTTTTTTTTTTTTTAATCAGAAATTTTAACCACTGTATGCCTTCTCTTGTGATGCTTTTGCTCATAGCTTTTAACTATAGTCAGTGAAGCCCATAACATTCTTAACCCTGTACATGAAAGTTGTTGAATCATTCAGTCCTGGTTTATAGTGAACAACTGTACTTTATTACAGTTGACTATAAGAATGAATATGGTGGGTGAAGAATCCAAATGGTAATTCATAGAACACATGAAAATATGTTTTAAACTTTTATTAGAAAAATCATGTCTTTGTTTCTCTAGGAACTTAGCACCCATAATAAGAAAATAATTGTTTGAAGTCTAGATTCAGGAGCTGGGCACCTTTACGAGTTGCTCATCTAGCCTGTCACCCTGATTTCACTTAATGCTGGAATAGTCTTTCCTCCTTACCCGGGTGCAGCTGACAGAGCCCTTACCTCTCCTTCTAAATTTTGGGTTGAATTTAGATTTAATTGCTTTAAACTTATTCAGAAAACACTATTCAATAGCATCATGTTGCCTCTTTCACTTGGCAGAAGAAAATTGGTTAATATATTCATTGAAAAGGGAGTAGGCTAGAGTATGCTAATATCCTTTTTTTTTTTTTTTAAGATTATGTCTAAATTGCAGGTGGTCTGAACAGATTGTGGATGGGGAAACGTTTTTACTTGACTAACCAACATGCTCTATGTAAACATTTACTACAGTTATTTATTGAATTTTATCGTGTTCATGCTATACTATAACAGCATATAGTTACATATTTAAAAGTCAGAGATGCTTATGCCTTTAAGTACAGGGATATTTTGAATGTAGTAGGGCTGGGTGCACTTTTTCTTGAAGTCATGTCCTTGGTGTGCTTGTTCAGACATATCTAATATTAATCTAGTTACAGTCAGCTAAAGGCACATGTATACTTGTTCTGGGCTGGTATGGTGGACCTGGTCCTGAAGGTATCTCAGTCCACAAGACAGAAACCACTGATCTTCCATGAATAAGGGTAACGGTACAGTGAATCTCTCCCATTAAAATGAGGTTTCCTGGTAAAGTGCTTCCATTTCTTCATAGCCAGAGATATAGTAACCGCATAATAACCAGTTGAATTATCATATTGGATATTTCTTCCTTTCCTTTCTTTTCCTTTTGTTTTTCTTGCCTTTTCTGTTCCTTTACTTTGACAGTCTCACTCTGTCACCCAGGCTCTGTGCAATGGCATGATCTGAGCTCACTACAATGTCAACCTCCCAGGTTGAAGCGATTCTCCTGCCTCAGCCTCTTGTGTAGCTTGGGACCACAGACACACACCACTGCACCCACCTAATTTTTGTATTTTTAGTAGAGACAGGGTTTCGTTATATTGGCCAGGCCGGTCTTGAACTCCTGACCTCCAGTGATATGCCTGCCTCAGCCTCTCAACGTGCTGGGATTACAAGCATGAGCCACTGTGCCCAGCCATAACTGGGTATATGTTTCTAGGAATAATGGTATTAGTATAAGTAATAGGAAAAAAAATGATTAAAAGTAAATAAAAGGGAAGTTGGTTTTGAAGATTACGGTAGACCAGACATTTTTTAAAGTTCTCTTTTGTAAAACAGATGCTGAATACATATTTACAAATGTATAATTTTTAAACTATTGTTGAGCTTACAAGAACATAAGACACATCTCTAAAGGGCAAGAAAAAGTAGAGACAAATGCAGAGGCCTGTGCTGCTATAGTGACAATGAAAATATCAAGTCTAGAACTATGAGATTAAGTTTCTCAGGGGGAACTAGAAGATGCTCTTAAGGGTGATACCCTCATTGGAGAGTGGGCTAGGGAAGGTCTGCAGCCTGCAAAGGAAGCCTGTGAGATTGCTATGGGTCTTCACTAATGCTCAGAGTAGGGTGACAAAACAAGAAAAGGATACTCTGGGAGTTTGTAAACATATTCCTGTTCTCACAAGGGTCTTTGATCCAGTTTTATACTACCCCTATGATTAAGGAATATCTAAGCCAGGAAATTGACATGGTTACAAGTACCTCTTTCTACTAGTGGAAGCAAACCTAAATCATCTCTTTCAAAAAGCATTCTCATTCAGTCTCTTCAGGGCATCCAACAGATTAATAAGTTCAGTCACATATGAGTCCACAGTAGAACAGTAAACACCATTATGCCTAAGAGTCAGTTGAAAGAAAGCACAGATAGAGATCCATGCAAAGCTTCAGATATTAGAAGAAAATAAAAGATAATATTGATAAAAATGAGCAAGTTCTCAGCTTTGAGACCATCAACAATGATCAGTTGAATTTGAAAAAGGGCCAGATACTTACGGAAATGAAAAATACATTTGTGAAAATCAAAAAGCAACTCAGCAGATGTGTTAAAGAGCTCGTTAAAATTGGGCAGAGAATTAGTGAAATGCAAATTACATTGGAAGAAAGCACTTAGAATGCAGGCATAGGTGTAAGGACATGGAAAATATAAAAGAGCTTAAGAGACACGCAGAAGTTAGAATGCCATCCAGCTCTTTTACTTGTACTTCATGTAAGGGAGAATGAACAGAATGCAGTCTGCAAGATAATACCTGAGACTTCCAAAGGAATAGTTGTGATGGTTAAATTTAGGTGTCAACTTGACTGGATGAAGGGATACCTACAGAGCTGGTAGAATGTAATTTCTGGGTGTGTCTATGAGGATACGGTAGAGACTGGTTTGTGAGTTGATGGACAGGCTGGGGAAGATCCACCTGCAGTGCAGGTGGGCACTGTCCAGTTGGCTAGGGGCCCAGATAGAAGGAAAAGGCAGAGGAGAGGCAAATTCGCTGTCTCCCCTGGAAATGGAATACCTTCTTCTGGTCTTGCACATCAGAATTCCAGTGTCCCTGGACTTAGGACTCCAGGACTTGAACCTACAGCTCCCCACCCTCAGCATCTGGTTCTCAGGCCTTTGGCCCCAGACTGAGGATTACACTATCAGCTTTCCTGTTTTTGCTGCCTTTGGAATTGGACTGAGCTACACTACTGGCATCTGGTTTTCCAGCTTGCAAATGGCTTATTGTGAGCCAATACCCCTAATAAAATTTCCCTCGTATATTTATTTATTTTATCCTATTCGTTCTATCTTTCTGGAGAAATGTGACTAATACACTGGTCAAAGCATGAATCAATAGATTCAGGAAATTCACTGAATCCCAGCCAGGATAAATATAAAGACTGCATCTAGACACATCACAGCGAACTACAGAATACCTAAAGCAAAAAGATTTTCAAAGCAACCATATAGAAAAGACTCGTCACCTGTTCAAAATGATGATTAGGTTAAGAGCATACTTCTCATCAGCAACAATGACAGCCAGAAGGTAGTGGATGATGTCTTTTAATTCTGCTGGGAAAAATTATATCTCAGTGACAGTGAAATGAAGATATTTCAGGTAAACAAAAATGTAATGTATTTACCACCAGTAAACCATCACTAAAATAACTCTAGTTTTTTATAGTGACGAATAACTAGTTGTAACTGTAGCTATACTCCAAGCCAACAATGCCAAATTTGTTTCTTAGAGAAGACTAGCTCTATGGACAAACATCCAGTGAAATCAAGGGGAAAACAGAAGCAAAATTAACAGTATTAGAATAAAATAGGAGATGATTGCATAGAAACAGACTTTCAAAAATTTAGAGCACTATTCATATGAAACTTAAAATGGATAAATTTTTGGAAAAATACAGTTTACCAAAACTGTCTCAGTAAATCTGAGTACTCATGTAACTGTTCAAACTTAGCGAGTAGGAAAATAAAAAAAATAGTAACCAATAGTTTAAAAACAAAAAATTTTCCAACAGAGAGGTGAAGAAGCCCTGATAGCTTTACAGGTGAATCTAAACAGATCTCATTCACATGATTCTAGGAACCTGAAGAAGAATGAACACTCAAAAATTATTTCATGAAGCATGTCTGATTTTTGTACAAGGATAGTATGAGAAAGAAAAAATACAGATCAGTGTTTCTCATGTTCATATAGATACAAACATACTAAACAAAACAATCAAATTATACCAATTTATTAATCAGTTGGGTTCATTTCAGGAAACTAAGCTTCCCTTACCTTTAGCAAATCAATATAATTAACTGCATTAACAGATTAGGAAGAAAAAATCATATTAAGATATTCAAAAACTTTAGATATCATTCAACATTCATTCATGATAGAAACACCTAGAAGACATTTTTAACCTAATAAAAGAATAATTAAAACTCTACATAAAATACTATACAATAAGGAATATGAAAATTTCTGGTAGCATTAGTAATAATGGTGAAAGATAGGAAAAACCAAAATGACTATTAGACGTAAAGAAACAAATTGTGGTATATTCATATAATGTAGTATTGTGAAGTAGAGAAATGAACCCACTTTACACACATCATTGTGAATATATAGATGAACATAAATGTCAATCGAAATGTATACAAGTATATACATTTCAAAAACTTTAACATTTAGCACTTAGCAGTACATTAATGTGAAAATATAAAAATAAGACTATCAAAAGTTTAGGTTTTGTGGTTAAATTTGTAGTAGGAAAATAGGGATAAAATTGAAAAAGGCATTAAAAGTTGTCATATTTCTGAGGCTAGATGGGGAACAAATGCATAGATCCTGTTATGTGTATAAAATATTTCATAATAATACATTTTAAAACTAAGTCAAAGAATTGCAGTTCTTGTTTGTGAAGACACAACTTATAAATATGAAAGCAGGGTGCTAATATTCTTTACGTAGTAGGAATGAAGAGACAGAGTTGGGGTTGGGAGATGTTAGGCAAGGATAGGAAATTTTAGGAAAAAGTTCACAAGACATCTGGTACAACATGGTGACTATAATTAATAGCAATATATTGTATTTTGAAAATCGCCGAGATTTTAAATGTTCTCACCATAAAAAATGTGAGATGATGAAATTATTCTATTTAATTAGCTCTATAGAGCCATTTCACAATGCATAGATTTTTTTGTTTTGGTTTGGTTTTTTTGAGACAGGGTCTCACTCTGATTGCCCAGGCTGTAGTGCATTGGTGTGATTTCAGCTCACTACAGCCTCAACCTTCCCTGGGCTCAGATCATTCTCCTACCTCAGCCTCCCGAGTAGCTGGGACTATAGGCACATGCTATCATGCCCAGCTATTTTTTTTTTTTTTTTTGTATTTTTAATAGTGATGGGGTTTTGCCACATTGCCCAGGTTGGCCTCGAATTCCTGGGCTCAAGTGATCCACCCACTGTGACTTCTTAAAGTGTTGGGATTATAGGCATGTGCCCAACCTCACAATGTATAGATTTTTCTTTTCTTTATTTTTAAAAAATTCATTTATTATACTTTAAGTTCTGGGGTACATGTGCAGATCATGTAGGTTTGTTACATAGGTATACGTGTGCCATGCTGGTGGTTTGTTGCATCCATCGCCCTGTCATCTATATTAGTTATTTCTCCTAATGCTATCCCTCCCCAATCCCCCCACCACCTGCTATTCCTCCCCTAGGCCCCCTCCCCCTAGGCTTATTGTGTGATGTTCCCTTCCGTGTGTCTGTGTGTTCTCATTGTTCAGTACTGATTTATGAGTCAGAACATGTGGTGGTTGGTTTTCCATTCTTGTGTCAGTTTGCTGAGAATGATGGTTTCCAGTTTCATCTATGTCCCTCCAAAGATAAGAACTCATATTTTTTATGGTTGCATTGTATTCCATGATGTATATGTGCCACATTTTCTTGATCCAGTCTATCATTGATGGGCATTTGGGTTGGTTCCAAGTTTTTGCTATTGTGAATAGTGCCACAATAAACATAGGTGTGCAAGTGTCTTTATAACAGAATAATTTACAATCCCATGAGTATATACCCAGTAATGGGATTGCTGGATCAAATGGTATTTCTGTTTCTAGATCCTTGAGGAATCGCCACACTGTCTTCCACAATGGTTAAATTAATTTACACTACCACCAACAGTGTAAAAATGTTCCTCTTTGTCCACATCCTCTCCAGCATCTGTTGTCTCCTGATTTTTTAATGATTGCCATTCTAACTGGCATGAGGTGGCATCTCAATGTGTTTTTGATTTGCGTTTCCCTAGTGACCAATGATGATAAGCTTTTTTTCATGTTTGTTGGCTGCCTAAATGTCTTCTTTTGACAAGTGTCTGTTCATATCCTTCGCCTACCTTTTGATGGAACTGTTTGTTTTTTTCTTGTAAATTTGTTTAAGTTCTCTGTAGATTCTGGATATTAGCTCTTTGTCAGACGGGTAGATTGCAGACATTTTTTTCCCATTTGTGGGTTGCTGGTTCACTCCATTGATAGTTTCTTTTGCTGTGCAGAAGCTCTTAAGTTTAATTGGATCCCATTTGTCTATTTTGGCTTTTGTTGCCATTGCTTTTGATGTTTTAGTCGTGAAATCCTTGCCTATGCCTGTGTCCTGAATGATATTACCTAGGTTTTCTTCTAGAATTTTTATGGTGTTAGGCATCATGTTTAAAGCTTTAATTCAACTACAGTTAATTTTTGTATAAGGTGTAAGGAAGGGATCCCATTTCAGCTTTCTGCATATGGCTAGCCAGTTTTCCCAACACTATTTATTAAACAGGTAATCCTTTCACCATTGCTTGTTTTTGTCAGGTTTGTCAAAGATCAGATGGTTGTAGTTGTGTGACGTTCTTTGCAAGGCCTCTCTTGTGTTCCAGTGGTCTATATCTCTGTTTTGGTGCCAGTACCAGCTGTTTTGATTACAGTACTCTTATAATAGAGTTTGAAGTCAGGTAGCATGATGCATCTAACTGTGTTTTTTTGCTTAGGATTGTCTTGGCTATGTGGGTTCTTTTTTGGTTCCATATGAAGTTTAAGGTGGTTTTTTCCAATTCTGTGAAAAAAGTCAATGGTACCTTGATAGGGATAACATTGTATCTGTAAATTACTTTGGGCAGTATGGCCATTTTCACGATATTGATTCTTCCCAACCATGAGCGTGGAATGTTTTTCCATCTGTTTGTGTCCTCTCTCATTTCCTTGAGTAGTGGTTTGTAGTTTTCCTTGAAGAGGTCCTTCACATCCCTTGTTAGTTGTATTCCTAGGTATTTTATTCTCTCTGTAGCAATTGTGAATGGGAGTTCACTCATGATTTGGCTGTCTGTCTACTATTGGTGTACAGGAATGCTTGTGATTTCTGTACGTTGATTTTGAATCCTGAGACTTTGCTGAAGTTCCTTATCAGCTTTAGGAGATTTTGGGCTGAGATAATGGGGTTTTCTAAATATACCATCATGTCATCTGCAAACAGGGACAATTTGATGTCCTCTCTTCCCATTCAAGTACTCTTTATTTCTCTTGCCTGATGGCCCTAGCCAGAACTTCCAATACTATGTTGGATAGAAGTGGTAAGAGAGGGCATCCCTGTCTTGTGCCAGTTTTCAAAGGGAATGGATATTTCAAAGCATCATGTTGTACGTGATAAATAAATGCAATTTTTATTTGTCAATTGAAAAAAGAGTTCATGGCTGGGCGCAGTGGCTCATGCCTATAATCCCAGCACTTTGGGAGGCCGAGGCAGGTCGATCACGAGATCAAGAGATCAAGACCATCCTGGCCAAGATGGTAAAACCCTATCTGTACTAAAATACAAAATTAGCTGGGCATGGTGGTGCGCGCCTGTAGTCCCAGCTACTCGGGAGGCTGATGCAGGACAATTTCTTGAAGCCAGGAGATGGAGGTTGTAGTGAGCCGAGGCTGCACCACTGCACTCCAGACTGGATCCTGGTGACAGGGCAATACTCTGTCTCAAAAAAACAAAAGAAAAGAAAAAAGTGTTGAAGGTTGATGGAACACAAAAGCATGAAGCATAGGTATTTAAACTTCAGAGAAACTAAAGCAGTATAATTGTTGGATCTTGGGAGGAGGATGGAGAAAATAGAGAGTGGAAAAACAAAGTCAAATCCTTCTTTTGCAAATCGAGTTGTAACCTAGTATATTGTCTAAACTTGATCAATCAAGAAAGAGCTGCTTGAGCACAGAATTGGGAATTACAGAAACAGCACCCAAAAGAATGAGAGTGAACCTGCAGGATTGCTTTCCTGCCCTGCAAACACTTCTGTACGCCTTGAACTTTTACCATGTAAACATAGTGCCTTTTTGTTAATTAAAGAAAAAAACAGATGCAGTGGCTCACGCCTATAATCCCAGCACTTGTGGGAGGATGAGGCAGGTGGATCACAAGGTGAGGAGTTTGAGACCAGCCTGACAAATGTGGTGAGCCTGTCTCTACTAAAGATACAAAAATTAGCCAGGTGTGGTGGCACGCACCTGTAATCCCAGCTGCTCAGGAAGCTGAGGCAGGAGAATCACTTGAACCCAGGAAGCAGAGGTTGCAGTGAACCGAGATCGTGCCACTGCACTCCAGCGTGGGCGACAGAGCAAGACTCAGTTTCAAAAAAAAGAAAAGAAAAAGAGTTTATCATGAAAGAGCGTGTCAGCATTTATATTTGGTGTAAAATGTAAACTGTTCTATGTAGATGGGGTATGTAAGTGAACGTTGGTGAAGGTGGTCATATGGTGATGTTTTCACACTGAGCTGTGTTTTTAGCTTTGTGCTTTATTTCACAAATTACCTTGAGTGCATTTGGTATTATTGACAATCTATAGGGTATTTTTTAAATCTGAAAGTATTTTTTTTTAATAAACTAAGTCATTACTAAAAAGACAACTTATTCTTAAGTGCAAGTTTCTAGAGCCTCACCTTTTGTTCTTCAGCAAATTCCCCTGCTCTTGGTACAAAAACCAAGAGGAAAAATTGCATTCAGAGAAATCTGATGCGGAAGAAATTTTGCTAACATAAGTGCATAAGGAGAATATTGTTAAAGTTATTGTGTTTTGTAGTAGTCTATTCTCACTTTTTGAGTAGCTGAGCTAGCTCTTCTAAAGCTTTCGACATTTTCCCAATAATTATCCTGCAGGTTTCTTTGTATTTTCCCTTTAAAAATCAAAGATTGAAATGTCAAGATAACCAGAGCTACAGAACTGCATGTCTTCGCTTTCTCTGGCAGTTTGTATGCAGGTGTGTATGTTCTCTCCTTAGGCAAATCAAGAGCTTGAGGCATTAGAAGAAGAAATGTTGCAGATGCAAGAATCTACTCGTCTTTTTGAAGTGGCTCTTCCAGAGTACAAACAAATGAAGCAGTGTCGCAAAGAAATAAAATTGCTCAAGGGACTGTGGGATGTCATTATTTATGTTCAAGTAAGATGTGCTTTTTCAAAACATGCTTTTTATTTAGGAGTTCTTTCATATATGCAGTTTTTAGGGTCTATAGTATTCTCTTTGGGTTTTATAATGCTTGAAACATGTGGAAGTTAGATCCCTGCCCCAGCCCCAAATTAGAGTTCATGTATCTCTGTTAGTAGATGATTCTTCTTTGCATACCACTTGTTTTTATTTTTAGTTCAGGATGAAGCTTTGTATAATAAGCTGACTGCCTCAAATCCTTTGGGGAGATTGTATAGAATATAAATAAAAATTAATAATAAGGTAGATGCGGTGGTTCACACCTGTAATCCTGGCACTTTGGGTGACCAGGGTGAGTGGATCATGAGGTCAGGAGATCAAGACCACCCTGGCTAACATGGTGAAACCCTGTCTCTACTAAATATACAAAAATTGGCGGGGCGTGGAGGTGAGTGCCTGTAGTCTCAGCTACTCTGGAGGCTGAGGTAGGAGATTTACTTGAACTTGGGAGGTAGAGGTTGCAATGAGCCAAGATCGCACCACTGCACTCCTGCCTGGCCACAGAGCAAGACTCCGTCTCAAAAATAATTAATATATAAATATATATATTACATATGTTATCTCTGCATACCAAGTCATACATATACCTATTCTTATACTTACATACTTGGACATATACAAACAGACCCTTATGAAAAATAACTGTATGTGGTTAAGTTAAAAACTTTAGTGAAAAAATAAGTTCTAGGGAACGAGGCATATTGCAAGAAGCCCTATAATCTTTTAAGTTGAAAGCCATATAGAAATATATTAACAAGATAGAAAATATGGTCAAGAAATGGTTAATGAGAGTTTTGTTTATAATGGATGAAAATTGCCATATGAAAGCTTATTTTGTTACATGTAGAATTATAAAAGTCTGTTATTTAATAATTATCAATTTATTCAAAGTACACAGGATTAAGTGATAATGATGGTATGTGAGTGGAATTTATCATCGCTACTAGAAATTAATATAATGTTTTCGCCTTTAGCTTGACACGTTCTGACAACTTTTTTGTTTTGATGATAGGAAAGTTCTGACAAGTGCAGTTAATATTTAAAAAATTGACTTCCCACTGGATGATAGAGTTACTGTGTATCATCAGTTTATATATTTTGCTGCAGAGACTTGCTTTCACCAAATGTTGTTGACACTTTTATCTGCTTGTGCGTTTTCAGAGAAGCATTGATAATTGGACCAAAACCCAGTGGAGACAGATTAATGTGGAACAGATGGATGTAGAACTCAGAAGGTTTGCCAAGGCAAGTTCCGTAACTGTCTATTATAACAATTTATCTTCCTCAGCACCACCTCCTTCCCTCCTCGCTAACCTAGTATCTGGTGTATTGGGCTGCGTGTACTCATTTACTTCTAGCACAGTCATATCAGACAGTGTTTTTTTCACCCTTAGCCAGTTGCACTTCTAATCAAGCCTGTGAGTGAGTTGATAGAAGCATATTAGGGTTAATGAATTTATGAGAAGAAGCTCTAATCATGAGCTTCCTACAACTTCCCAGAGCAGAGAGGAACATTATTAGGGCCGAGCGGTCAGACTTCCAAAAGCTTTTGATTTTGGTTGATTTTGCCGTTTCCTGAGCAACCATGAAGATTTTGTATCTGAAAAGGTACCTTTTGGTTCTGGAATTTGGGGCAACTAATAGGAGTATGCCACCTCTGTATTTATACAGAATACTATGATCTTTGCTCTTATTAATGACTCTGGAATCCCAAGAGGGCTCAACATATACAGAACTGAGCTTATTGGAATTTGTTACCTATTGGAGTTTTGATGTCTGTTCTGCATAGCCATATGCCCTCTGAAGACAGAGCATCTTTGGATAAAGCCAAAATGCACATCAGTGAAAGGCAGTTGAAAGTGACTGGGCCAGCCAATTGCGGTGGCTCACACCTCTAATTCCAGCACTTTGGGAGGCCTAGGCAGGCGGATCACCTGAGGTCAGGAGTTACAGACCAGCCTGGCCAACATGGTGAAACCCTGTCTCCACTAAAAAGACAAAAATTAGCTGGGTATGGTGGCAGGTGCCTGGCAGATGCTAGCTACTCCAGAGGCTGAGGCAGGAAAATTGCTTAAACCTGGGAGGTGGAGGTCAAGCAATTCTCCTGCCTCAGCCAGAGAGACAGTGAGCTGACATCATGCCATTGCACTCCAGCCTGGGGGACAAGAGTGAGACTTTGTCTCAAAAAAAAAAAAAAAAAGTGATGGGGTCATTTGCTTTTTCTCCACCCTAGGGCTTCCTTGCCTCAGCTCCTTTGCACTCTCACCTGTCTTGTTTCCTATATTATGCCAGTCCCAAAGACCCAAACTAAAACGTTCTTTCATTATTTTGGATGTCATGGAGTCACTGTCCTCATTCTATGTTCTATAATCTCTTTCTGCTTCTCTCCTCCAGCATTCACTTACTTCACTTCAGAGTGACAACCCCCACTCTCAGCTGAAGATATGTATTTTTTAAAGCAGTTGACATTGTCCTTTATTTCGTGCTAAGTTCTAGTTATGGGTTTTCTCATTCACAATTGCTGATGTTGTTTAGTGGGCTAGGACGACCAGCCAAGTCAAGAGCCCTATTCAGCATTTTAAGACGACGAAATATTTAAGTTTAAGGGAACAGACACTCAATGGTAATCAACATTCCAAGGCTACCGTTTAAATGACTTAGGTATTCCAAACGAGGTCTTAGTAATCCAGTAACAGTCTATTTCCATTTATTTACGTTTATAGAGGAAACATTATTTATTGGACGTGTCCTGTGAACTCTGTTACTTACCTATGTTTCCTCATGGGACATTTAGTGAGATACTGTGAATGAGAAAGCAATGTACCCAAGTGGCTTGCACAAAATGGGCTTGTAATGTACAAGTGAGTGTACATTTCCTTTCCTTTTCTCTGGTTTTTGTCCTTGGCCTAGGAATTCAAATGCTTTCACTCTTCTCTAATCCAGGAGTTGGGAAATGTATACTTACTGTTCCAAAGGAGTCAGATTATTAATATATACTGTGTTATTATATCATGGGAGCTAGGTTTTTTTCCTCCACTTTTCTTTAGGAAATTTGGTCACTCGACAAGGAAGTCCGTGTCTGGGATGCTTACACAGGCCTGGAAGGCACAGTTAAGGACATGACAGCATCCCTGAGGGCCGTCACAGAGTTACAGAGCCCTGCCCTCAGGGACAGGCATTGGCACCAGCTGATGAAGGCTCTTGGGGTCAGTATCCTCAGTCTCACTAATTGAATATTTTTGTGATTGTAAAGTATTATTTCTTGGTTTGCATAATTTGGGATGAACTGTAATTGATGAAAAGGTCTCTAGTCAAATGCAAGAGATCAGTCTCTTTGAGAGGGGACCAGTGGACTGAATGGCCAAGGTCCTAGTTCTTGCTCCCCACTTTTTTCTCTTACTGGCTATGTGACCATAAGCAAGTTGCTTAACCTCTTGCATTTGAGTTTTGCTTTTTAGTAATAAAATGAGAAGGGATGCTATCTGCTCTTATACATTAGAGGAATTTTGGAAGGAGTGAGATAATATGAAAACATTTTAATTAGCACCAGATGGCTGCAAAGAATCTTACTATGGAAAGGGTCAGAAGGTATAAAAGTGAATTTATGGGTAAAAGGAATCTGAAATTGTGATTTCTTTTTCACCCATAATTCATTTAATAATGGTGCATTTTTTCATGGTCTTTTGATTTGGATTTTATTGCAGGATATAGTGGCTTCTCATGTATCCATGCCACTTGAGCTTCTAGTTTCTTCCCTTTCTGTATCTATTGAAAAGCAAATGTAACAACCATACACTTTAATTTTGGGGGAAGGTGACCTTTATGAGTTTAAAATATATAAAAGGAAGTTTAGTGTGTGTATTTTGATTAAGCAAATCAAGAGTTTGAGGGGAACACTGAAGAAAGGCTCTCAGGATGTAAAGGGGAGTTGCAGAGTAGGAAAACAGGGACAAGGGCATTTTGGAGACGTGGGGACAGCCTGGGCTTTGTGGTTCTAACCCTAACACTTAGCAACTCTGGGATCTGGGGCAAGTTACCTGTTCCTTTTATCCCAGTTGATTCTTTTATAAAAATAATACTTCCCATGCAGACTGGGTGAACAAATTGGAAATTTTACATATATGTGTGTGTGTGTGTGTATATATATATATACACACACACAGACACACACACATATATGCACACATATATGTATATGTGATATATAAAAATATATAGATATGCACACATATATACACATATATTTAAAACACACATATATATACACGTACTCATGCACTGCATGACATTTCAGTTAGTGCTGGACCACATATGTAATAGTAGTCCCATAAAAAGATAGTGTATTTTTATTGTAGCTTTTATATGTTTAAGTATATTTAGATACACAAATACTTACCACTGTGTTACAATTGCCTGCAATGTTCAGTAGAGTAATGTGCTGTATAGGTATGTAGCCTAGGAGCATAGGCCTAGATACCCTACTACACTCCATATATCCTAGGTGCATAGTAGGCCATGCTATCTAGGCTTGTGCAAGTTTACTACATAGTGTTCATACAGTGACAAAAATCACGTAACAATATGTTCATTAGAACATATCCCCATTGTTAAGCGATGCATGATTTTACATATAAAGGACCTAATGTGTAGTAAGTGCTTAGTAAATGGGTCTCTGAAGCTATTGGCACTATTGTATTTTTCGTAGTCTTTTAGACATTGGCTAATTAGACTTTGTAATTATTTGCACATTCAGATAATTTTTATTGAATCTTTGAATGTGTAGTAGACTATGTGCCCTGCTCCCCATCCCTTTCTCATATTTCTACCAGTAAAATTTGGCCTCACATAGCCTCTACTTGCCCATGTTTTGCCTTTTTGCCAGCTAGAAAAAGTCATCTGCTCTGGCAGACAATTTAGAAAAAGGCACCCTCCTCCAGGCTGTCCCCAGGACAGCAGCGCAGAGGCTAGCTTCCTTCTCCATTTGTCATCTGGGCTGGTATTCAGTACATGAGTTGCACAGCTAATCAGGGGGTGCCTGTTACACATCTCTGCTCATTCTTTGTCAAGGACAGACCTGGCTCCCGGCTCCCAGGCTCCCATCGGCTTTGGAGTGAGGCCAAAACTGATGCAGAGATAGACTGGCAAACTCATCTCGTTTGCTGAGGACTTTTCAGTTCAGCTTTTAGCTCTGAAAGTCTCACATCCCTGAAACTCACTTCCTAGAAACCCCGCAGTCCTTGGCAAACTACGGCATTTGATCCTTTTTTGCAGAGGGGTGGATGGTGATGAGGAATGTTAGAGGGGAGGGAGGGGCAGAAGGTGGCCACTTCCAAGAAGCAGATTCTGGATATTGCTAGTAAAAGCAGGAAAGAAAATGGCTTTCCTGCAATCATGTGGCTGGCTCTACTCTTCACTTACAGGAGACATGAGTGAATTTGGGTGTGTCTAAGAGCTGAGGATGTCTTAACCAAATATTGAGGAGAGGAGGGGAGTGATTGTCACAAGACAGTGTGGAAATAAATGAGAATTTTTTTTCACATGGTAAATATGAATAATGACATTATGAGTAAGAGTAGCTTTTGCCAAGGAACTGAGATTAAATTAGTGATAAAACTAGGTTAAATCATGGAAGCAGCTGGGAGTTAAGTTCAGTGAGTAGGGTTCTTTAGGAAGAAAAGACAAGCTACTACTTGATTCCTGGGATTTCAACCAAATTAAAATAAATGAACAATGAGATTCTCTTTAAAAATGGGTTTTTAGCTGAGCTCATAGTTGAGTTGGAAAGCAAAAAAATAATAAATTTTAAAAAATGGATTGTGTAGGCAAAGGAGATAAAAACGTGCTGACAAGGGAAAGATGTGAAACAAAGCAGTATAGCACAAATGTGACTAGACTGTGGCCCTTGCTTCTGGCAGGTGACTCCTCAGCAATTGTGAGTTAAAAAGGAATGTCTTAGATTGTCCATATCTTTCAAGACTAGAGATGTACTCAGCACCTGACTTGAGTATATTTATTTCACCAGCCATTAGGCAAAAGGAACCATGAATATATGTAGAATATAAAGTCCACCTTTTTTTCCCCCCAATCAGGTCCAGTTTTTAATAAATGAAGCCACGACTTTGGCAGATTTGTTAGCACTGCAGTTACACAGCGTGGAAGATGATGTCCGAAGGATTGTGGACAAAGCGGTGAAAGAGCTGGGGACTGAGAAGGTAGTGTCCTCAGGGCTGGGTCATTTCTACTCAGCTAATTTTGGGTATTTGCATAAAATCCAACCTATAGAAAAGTCCTTTTGATGTCTTGGGAGGCTGGAGAGATGAGTCCCAGTTTGTTCCTTGCTGTTCATTAGGTGTGGGATGAGCAGGAACTAGAATCATTCTAAGCCACAGTAAAACAGGAAGATTGGTCCTGTTGATAATGATGATGATTATAGCAGAAAATACTTACATATCCTTTATTTTGTAGCAAGCACCACTCTAAGTGCTTTATTTATATTAACCCATTTAATCCTCTGAGATAAGTAATAGTATCTCTATTTTATAAATGGGGAAGCTGAGGTATAAAGAGGTAATTTACTTACCCAGATTCACACAAAAGACTGAGGTTTACATTTAAGGCATTACCTATTTTATGCTGGCTAATTTGTAAATAATATCTACCAAATATTTAGGTAATCATTTAAGTCCCTTCCTGCTCTCAAATTCTATTTTGGTTAGGGATGATAAACTCATATTCAATAGATGTTTGATATTAGTGTGATTCTAGTTCCTTTGATGTGATAAAATTCATTCTTCAAACCCCATCACCATGAATTACTTGGAGGAAAAAAACTGAAGCCAATAATATTTGATACCAGTTTGCATTTTTGAAAATTAAAAAAAATTAATTCCAGATAATAGCTGAGATGTTAATTCTCAATTAAACTTTTGTGCACATAAATTAATTTGTATTGTTGATTGCTAGGTTATTACTGAAATCAGTCAGACCTGGGCAACCATGGAGTTTTCTTATGAAGTTCACTATCGAACAGGCGTTCCATTACTAAAGTCTGATGAACAACTTTTTGAAACTCTAGAGCACAACCAAGTAAGAAGGATATTTTTATTGCAGATTTTTTATTTTTAAATTTTATTTTTATTTGACAAATAATTGTATATGTTTATAGGATACAATGTGGTGTTTTGATGTATGTTTACAATGAGGAATGATGAAATCAGGCTAACCATCATTTCATATACTTAACATTTTTTGTGTGTGTGGTGAAACACTTAAATCTACTCCTTTAGGAATTTTTAAACATAATGCATTTTGTTTGTTTGTTATTTTAATTGTACTTTAGTTTCTGGGGTACATGTGCAGATCATGCAGGATTGTTGCATAGGTACACACATGGCAGTGTGGTTTGCTGCCTCCATCCCCTGTCACCTACATCTGGCATTTCTCCCCACATTATCCCTTCCTGACTTCCTCATACCACTCCCCCACTGTCCCTTCCTTGCCCCCCCCGCCCCGAGTAGACCCCAGTGTGTGATGTTCCCCTCCTTGTGTCCATGTGTTCTCACTGTTCAACACCCACCTATAAGTGAGAATATGCAGTGTTTGATTTTCTGTTCTTATGTCAGTTTGCTGAGAATGATGGTTTCCAGATTCATCCATGTCCCTACAAAGGACACAAACTAATCGTTTCTTATGGCTGCATAGTATTCCGTGGTGTATATGTGCCACGTTTTCCTTGTCCAGTCTGTCATCAGTGGGCATTTGGGTTGGTTCCAGGTCTTTGCTATTGTAAACAGTGCCACTATGAACATATGTGTGGATGTGTCCTTTAGAATTATTTATAATTGTTTGGGTATATACCCAGTAATGGGATTGCTGGGCCAAATGGAATTTCTATTTCTAGATCCTTGAGGAAGCACGACACTGTCTTCCACAATGGTTGAACTAATTTACACTCCCACCAACAGTGTAAAACTGTTCCTATTTCTCCACATCCACTCCAGCATGTGTTGTCTTGAGATTTTTTAATGATCACCATTCTAACTGGTGTGAGATGGTATCTCAATGTGGTTTTGATTTGCATTTCTCTAATAATCAGTGATGATGAGCATTTTTTCATATGTTCGTTGGCCTCATATATGTCTTCTTTTGCAAAATGTCTGTTCATATCCTTCTCCCACTTTTGGATGGGTTAGTTTTTTCTTGTACATGTGTTTTAGTTCTTTGTAGATTCTGGATATTAGCCCTTTGTCAGATGGGTAGATTGCAAAAATTTTTTCACATTCTGTTGGTTGCCAGTTCACTCTAATGATTGTTTCTTTTACTGTACAGAAGCTCTGGAGTTTGATTAGGTCCCATTTGCCTATTTTGGCTTTTGTTGCCAATGCTTTTGCTGTTTTAGTTATGAAGTCCTTGCCTATGCCTATGTCGTGAATGGTTTTGCCTAGGTTTTCTTCTAAGGTTTTTGTGGTGTTAGGGCTTATGTTTAAGTCTTTAATCCATCTGGCGTTAATTTTAGTGTAAGGTGTCAGGAAGGGGTCCAGTTTCTGCTTTCTGCCCACTGCTACCCAGTTTTCCCAACACCATTTATTAAATGGGGAATCCTTTCCCCATTGCTTGTTTTTGTCAGGTTTGTCAAAGATCAGATGGTTGTAGACGTGTGGCCTTGCCTCCAAAGCCTCTGTTCTGTTGCATTGCCCTGTATTTCTCTTTTGGTACCAGTACTTTGCTGTGTTGATTACTGTACCTTTGCAGTTTGAAATCAAGTAGCGTGATGCCTCCAGCTTTATTCTTTTTGCTTAGGATTGTCTTGGCTATGTGGGCTCTCATTTGGTTCCATGTGAAGTTTTAGGTGGTTTTTTCCAGTTTTGTGAAGAAGGTCATTGGTAGCCTGATGGGGATAGCATTGAATCTATAGATTATTTTGGGCAGTATGGCCATTTTCAGAATATTGATTCTTCCTAACTGTAAGCATGGAATGTTTCTCCATTTCTTTGTGTCCTCTCTTATTTCCTTGAGCAGTGGTTTGTAGTTCTCCTTGAAGAGGTCCTTTACATCCTTTGTTAGTTGTAGGTATTTTATTCTTTTTGTAGCAATTGTGAATGGGAGTTTGCTTATGCTTTGGCTCTGTGTTAGTATGTTATTGATGTATAGAAATGTTTGTCATTTCTGCACATTGATTTTGTGCCTGAGACTTTGCTGAAGTTGCTTATCAGTTTAAGGAGATTTTGGGCTGAGATGATAGGGTGTTTTTTTTTTTTTTTTTTTTTTTTTTTTTTTTTTTTTTTTTGAGACGGAGTTTCATTCATGTTACCCAGGCTGGAGTGCAATGGCACGATCTCGGCTCACCGCAACCTCCGCCTCCTGGGTTCAGGCAATTCTCCTGCCTCAGCCTCCTGAGTAGCTGGGATTACAGGCACGCGCCACCATGCCCAGCTCATTTTTTGTATTTTTAGTAGAGACGGGGTTTCACCATGTTGACCAGGGTGGTCTCAATCTCTTGACCTCGTGATCCACCCGCCTTGGCCTCCCAAAGTGCTGGGATTACAGGCTTGAGCCACCGCGCCCGGCCGATAGGGTCTTCTAAATATTCAATCATGTCATTTGCAAATAGAGACAATTTGATTTCCTCTTTTCCTAATTGAATACTCCTTTTTTTTTTTTTCCTTGCCTAATTGCTCTGGCTAGAACTTCCAATACTATATGGAATAGGAGTGGTGAAAGGGCATCCTTGTCTAGTGCCAGATTTCAAAGGGAATGCTTCCAGTTTTTGCATAAATAGCTTTAATTATTTTGAGATGTTCCTTCGATACCTAGTTTATTGAGAGTTTTTAGCATAAAGCACTGTTGAATTTTGTCAAAGGCCCTCTCTGCATCTATTGAGATAATCATGTGGTTTTTGTCTTTGGTTCTGTTTATGTGGTGGATTACGTTTATAGACTTGCATATGTTGAACCAGCCCTTGCATCCCCGGAATGAAGCCTATTTGATGATGATGGATAAGCTTTTTGATGTGCTGTTGCAATCGGTTTGCCAGTAATTTATTGAAGATTTTTGCACATAGTTTCACAAGGAATGGTACCAGTTCCTCTTTGTATGTCTGGTAGAATTCAGCTGTGAACCCATCTGGTCCTGGACTTTCTTTGGTTGGTAGGCTATGAATTGCTGCTTCAACTTCAGCCCTTGTTACTGGTCTGTTCAACGTTTCAACTTCTTCCTGGTTTAGGCTTGGGAGGGTGCAAGTGTCCAGGAATTTATCAATTTCTTCCAGGTTTACTGGTTTATGTGCATAGAGTTCTTTGTAGTCGTCTGTGATTGTAATTTGTATTTCTGTGGAATCTGTGGTGATATCCCCTTTATCATTTTTTATTGCATCTCTTTGATTCTTCTCCCTTTTCTATTTTATTAATCTGTCTAGTGGTCTATTTGGTTGATCTTTTCAGAAAACCAGCACCTGGATTTATTGATTTTTTTGAAGGATTTGTTGTGTCTCTATCTCCTTCAGTCCTGCTCTGATCTTAGTTATTTCTTGCCTTCTGCTAGGTTTTGAGTTTTTTTGACCTTGATCCTCTAGCTCTTTCCAATTTTGATGATAGGGTGTCGATTTTAGCTCTTTCCTCGCTTCTCTGGTGGGCATTTATTGCTATAGATTTCACTCTAGACACTGCTTTAAATGTGTCCCAGAGATTCTGATATGTTGTGTCTTCGTTCTCATTGGTTTTGAAGAACATCTTTATTTCTGCCTTCATTTTGTTGTTTATCCAGTTGACATTCAGGACCCAGTTACTCAGTTTCCATGAAGTTGTGTGGTTCTGAGTTAGTTTCTGAATTCTGAGTTCTAATTTGATTGCACTGTGGTCTGAGAGACTGTTCATTATTATTTCCATTCTTTTGCATTTGCCGAGGAGTGATTTACTTCCAATTATGTGGTCAGTTTTAGAGTAGGTGCCATGCGGTGCTGAGAAGAATGTATATTCTGTGGATTTGGGGTGGAGATTTCTGTAGATTTCTATTAGGTCCACTTGGTCAAAATCTGAGTTCAAGTCCTGGATATCCTTGATAATTTTCTGTCTCGATCTGTCTAATATTGACAGTGGAGTGTTAAAGTCTCCCACTATTATTGTGTGGGAGTCTAAGTCTCTTTGTAGGTCATTAAGAACTTGCTTTATGAACCTGGGTGCTCCTGAATTGGGTGCTCATATATTTAGGATCGTTAGCTCTTCTTGATGTATTGATCCTTTTACCATTATATAATGCCCTTATTTGTCTCTTTTGATCTTTGTTGGTTTAAAGTCCATTTTATCAGAGACGAGAATTGCAACTCCTGCTTTTTTTTGCTTTCCATTTGCTTGATAAATCTTCCTCCATCCCTTTACTTTTAGCCTATGTGTGTCCTTTCACATGAGATGAGTTTCCTGAATACAGCACACTCCAATGGGTTTTGACTTTTTATTTAATTTGCCAGTCTGTGTCTTTTGATTGGAGCATTTAGTCCATTTACATTTAAGGTTAATATTGTTATGTGTGAATTTGATCCTGCCATTTTGAGGCTAGCTGGTTGTTTTGCCTGTTAGTTGACACATTTTCTTCATTATTTCGATGGCCTTTACCATTTGGTACGTTTTTGGAATGGCTGGCACTGGTTGTTCCTTTCCTTGTTTAGTGCTTCTTTCAGGAGCTCTTGTGAGACTGGCCTGATGGTGACAAAATCTCTCAGCAATTGCTTGTCTATAAAGGATTTTCTTTCTCCTTCACTTATGAAGCTTAGTTTGGCTGGATATGAAATTCTAGGTTGAAAGTTCTTTTCTTTAAGCATGTTGAATATTGGCCCCCACTCTCTTCTGGCTTGTAGGTTTTCTGTAGAGACATCCTCTGTGAGTCTGATGGGCTTCCCTTTGTGGGTAACCCAACTTTTCTCTCTTGCTGCCCTTGGCATTTTTTCCTTGATTTCAACCTTGGTGAAACTGATGATTATGTGCCTTGGGGTTGCTCTTCTTGAGGAATATCTTTGTGGTGTTCTCTATATTTCTTGGACTTGAATGTTGGCCTGACTTGCTTGGTTGGGGAAGTTCTCCTGTATAATACCATGAAGAGTGTTTTTCAGCTTGGATCCATTCTCTCCGTCACATTCAGGTACACCTATCAAACGTAAATTAGGTCTTTTCACATAATGCCATATTTCTCGGAGGCTTTATTCATTTCTTTTCACTCTTTTCTCTCTAATCTTGCCTTCTCATTTTATTTCATTGAGTTGATCTTCAATCTCTGATATCCTTTCTTCTGCTTGGTCGATTCAGCTATTGAAACTTGTGTATGCTTCGCAAAGTTCTTGTGCTGTTTTTCAGCTCCATCAAGTCATTTATATTCTTCCCTAAGCTGTTTATCCTACTTAGCATCTCATCTAACCTTTTTTCCAAGTTCTTAGTTTCTTTGCATTGGGTTAGAACATGTTCTTTTAGCTCTGCGAAGTTTGTTATTACCCACCTTCTGAAGCCTGTTCCTGTCAATTCATTCGATTCATTCTCCATCCATCTTTGATCCCTAGCTGGTGAGGAGTTGTGATCCCTTGGAGGAGGAGAGGTATTCTGGTTTTTGGTGCTTTCCTCCTTTTTGTGCCGCTTTGTTCCCATGTTAGTGGTTTTACCTACCTGTGGTCTTTGTAGTTGGTTACTTTCCAATGGAGTCTCTGAGTGGACCTCTTTTTTGTTGAAGCTATTTCTTTCTGCTTCTTGGTTTTCCTTCTAACAGTCAGGCTCCTCTGCTGCAGGACTGCTGGAGGTCCACTCCAGACCCTGTTTGCCTGGGGATTGCCTGTGGAGGCTGCAGAACAGCAAGGGTTGCTGCAGGTTTCTTCCTCTGCTATCTTCATCCCAGAAAGGTACCCACCAGATGTCAGCCTGAGCTCCCCTTTATGAGGTGTCTCTTTGGATATACAGGGGTTAGGGAGCTGCTTGAGGAGACAGTCTGTCCCTTATAGGAGCTCGGGTGCTGTGCTGGGAGCTCCACTGTTCCTTGCAGAGCTGCTGGGCAGGTACCTTTAAGTCTGCTGCAGCTGAACTCTTATCCACTTCTTTTCCCAGGTGCTGTGTCCTAGGAAGGTTGGCTTTATTTATAAGTCCCTGTTATGCTGCTGCCTTTTTTTAGAGATGCCCTGCCCTACATGGAGTAGTCTAGTCACAATCTGCCAGCAGAGGCATTGCTGAGCTGCTGCAGGCTCTGCCTTCCTGCTGTGTAAACTGACTCGGTTGTGGCAGACTGCCTCAGTAGTGGGGGATACCCTTCCCCCATCCAATCCCCGAGCTGGACAGTCCTGGGTCCAGCTGCACTTGCTGTGAAACTCTGAATCCAGAGCATTTCAGATTGCTTGTTTTGTGGGGGTGGTACCCACCCATGGAGCCAGATCCCTTGGCTCCCTGTCTTAGCCCCCTCCCTTTCAGTTGAATGGGCAGCTCTTTCTCCCAGGTGTCCTGGCTTGTGTGAGTTTCTTTGCATCCATGACACAGCACTAGCTCAAACCGGTGCACTGAAAACACGTGGCGCTTTTTGGCTGGGAATCTCCTGGTCTGTGGGCAGTGAAAACCTGTTTGGAAATGGGGTGAGCACTCACACTGCGCCGCTCTCACTGGGAACTGCATTCCAGAGCTGTTCCTATTTGTCTGTCTTGGATTGCTTCTCTACAGTGCATTATTTATCATAGTCACCAACTGTGTAATAGATCACTAAAGCGTATTCCTCCTAACTGAAAATTTGTATGTGCTCTTTGATCAACAGCACCTCTTTGCCCCTCCCCCGGACTCTGGTAACCATCATTCTACTCTTTACTTCTAAGAGTTCAACTTTTCAGATTATACATGTAAGGGACATTATGCAGTATTTGTCTTTTTGTTCCTGGAATATTTTGCTTAGCATAATATCCTTTAGGGTCGTCCATTTTGTTGCAAATGACAGGATTTTCTCTTTTTTTTAAGGCTGGGTGGTGGTCCATTGTGTTTATACACCATGTGTTCTTTATCCATTCATCTCATAATGGACACCTAGGTGGCTTTCATATCTTAGCTATTGTGAATAATGCTGCAGTGAACATGAGAGTACAGTTAGGTCTTCAGGCTACTGATTTCAATTCCTTTGGGTATATACCCAGAAATGGGATTGCCAAATCAAATGGTAAGTCTATTTTGAGTTTTCTGAGGAACCTCCATCCTGTTTTGCATAATAGCTGTATTTGCAAAAGGGCTCCCTTTTCTCTACACTCTCACCTACACTTATCTTTTGTCTTTTTGATAATGGCCATTCTAACAGGTGTGAAGTGATACATTATTGTGGTTTAAATCTGCATTTCCCTGATGATCGTGGACGATGAACATTTTTTCAAGTATTTGTTGGTGATTTGTAAGTCACCTTTTGAGAAATATCTGTTTAGGTCCTTTGCCCATTTTTTTGATAGGGTTTTTGGTTTTTTGCTTTTGAGTTGTTTCTTATCTATTTTGGATATTAGGCCCTAATTATATCTGTGGTTTGTAAATATTCTCTCGCAATCCATGCATTGTAAGCTTTGCTCTGTTGTTTCCATTGCTGTACAGAAGCTTTTTTGTTTGATGCCGTCTTATTTCTTTCTTTTTGCTTTTTCCTGTACTTTTTGAAGTCATATTCAAGACATCTTTTTGCAGACCAATGTTGTAGAGCACGTTCCTAGATTTCTTCTAGTAATTTTATAATTTTAGGTCTTACATTTCAGTGTTTAATCCATTGTGAGTTGGTTTTTTTTACAGTGTGGGATAAGGGTCCAGCTTCATTTTTCTGCTTGTGAATATCTACTTTTCAAAGCACCACTTATTGAAGAAATTGTCTTGTCTCCACTGTGTGTTCTTGGAAGTTTTGTTCAAAATCCATTGATGATAAACATGTAATTTTATTTCTCAGCTCTATATTCTGTTCCATGGGTCAGTGTGTTTATTTTTATACCTGTGCCATACTCTTTTGATCAGTACAGCTTTGTCATAGATTTTGAAGTCAGATAGTGTGATGCCTCCAGCTTTGTTCTTTTTGCTCAAGATTACTTGGGCTGATTTAGGTGTTTTGTAATTTCATACAAATTTTAGGATTTTTTTTTTTTCTATTTCTGGGAAGCATGACATTGGAATTTTGATAGGGATTGCATTGAATTTGTAGATCTCTTTGGTGGTGTTTTAGTCTGTTCTGTGCTGCTACAATGGAATACAACAGACTGGGTAATTTACAGTGATCAGTAGTTTTATTTGGCTCACTGTTCTGGAGGCTGCAAAGTCCAAGACCAAAGGGCTGCAGTTAGTGGTGAGGGCCTTCTGCAGCCCTTTGGTCATAATGTGGTCATAACATGCTATAACCATAACATGGACATATCATTTGTCATAATATGGCAGAAGATGTCACATGGCATGAGAGAACAAGAGAAGGTTGAAATTACTTTTATAATAAACCCAATCATGATAAGGAATCCACTTTGTTTTGCATGCGTTTTCTACTTTAAAAGTTTTGGTGACTGATAAGAATCCGCTTACTTAATATCACTAATTTACTAATGAGAGCACAGCCCTCATGATACCTCTTAAAGGTCTCACCTCAAACACGGTTGCATTGGTGATTAAGTTAGCAACACATAAGCTTTGAGACACAATAGCAGGTAGTACAATAGCAGGCTCTATGAACATTTTAACAGTATTAAATACCGTGATTAAATACTGGATACCTTTCCATTTATTTGTATTGTTTGCATGTTTTTCATCACTGTTTTGTAGTTCTTACTGTACAGATATTTCACCTTCTTTGGTTAAATTTATTTTATTTTATTGTTTGTTACTATCGTGAATGGGATTGATTTCTTAATTTCTTTTTCAGATAGTTGTTGGTATAACAAAATGCTGATTTTTGTATGTTGGTTTTGCACCTTACAACTTTACTGAATTCATTTATTATAACAGTTTTAGGATGGAGTTTTTAGGATTTTCTAAAGATTATGTCATCAGCAAACAGACACAATTTCACTCCTTTCTTTCCTATTTGAGTGTTTTTTATTTCTTGTCTGATTGCTCTGGCTAGAACTTCCAGTACTGTATTGAATGGAAGCATAGGAGTGGGCATCCTTGTCCTGTTTGTGACCTTAGAGGAAAGGCTTTTGATTTTTGGCTGTTGAGTATATTAGCTGTGGGCTTTTCAGCCTTTATTGTGTTGAAGTACATTCTTCCTATGCCAAATTTTTTTGGGAGTTTTTATCATGAAATGATGTTGAATTTTTTCAAACACCTTTCTGCATATATTCAGATGTTCATATGGTATTGTTGTTTATTCTCATAAATCTGGTGTATCACATTTATTGATCTGCGTATCCTTGCATTCCTGAGATAAATCCCACTTGATCATGGTGAATGATCCTTTTTAATATACTGTTAAATTCAGTTTGCTAGTATTTGGCTGAGGATTTTTAACATCTATGTTCATCAGGCATTTTTGATTCTAATTTTCTTTTCTTGTGGTGTCCTTATTTGGCTTTGGTTTCAGGATAATGATGGCCTCATAAAGTGAGTTTGGAAATATTTCTCCTTCAGTTTTTTGGAAGAGTTTGAGAAGAATTAGTATTAGTTCTTTTTGAAATGTTTGGCAGAATTCCACCACGAAGCCCTCCTGTCCTAGGCCTTTCTTTTGAGGGAAATATTTTAGTATTGAATCAGTCTCTTTACTCATCTCTTCATACGTTTTATTTCTTCTTGATTCTGTCTTGGTAGGTTGTATGTTTCTAGGAATTTTGTCAACAAAATTTCAATTTGTTGACATGTAACTGTTCATTGTAGTCTCTTATGATCCTTTGTATTTCTCTTATCAGTTTTATTAACTCCTCTTTCATTTCTGATTTTGAGTCATCTTTTTTTTTTTCTGTCTAAATGTTTGTTGATTTTGTTTACCTATTCAAAAAACCAATTCTTCATTCTATTGGTCGTTTTGTTGTCTTTCTAGTCTCTATTTCATTGATTACTGCTCTGATTTTTATTATTTTTTCCTGCTATTGACTGTGGGCTTAGTTCTTCTTTTTCTAGTTTCTGAAGGGTTAGCATTAAGTTCTTTATTTGAGATTTTCTTATTGCTGTAGACATTTATTTCTAACAACTTCCCTCTTAGGACTGGTTTTGCTGCATCCTGTAAGTTTTAGTATGTTGTGTTTCTGTTTTCACTTGTCTTAAGATATTTAAAAAATTTCTCATTTGATTTCTTCTTTGATTCATTGGCTGTTCAGGACCATGTTGTTAATTTTCATGTATTTGTGAGTTTCCAAAATTCCTCCTGTTACTAATTTCTCTTTTTATGCCATTGTGATTGGAAAAATACTTGATGGTATTTTTGACCTTGTTTTCTATCTAAGATTATCTGGCAGACTTAGAAAACATTTATGTCTTTCATATTGATGCATAAGAGATGTACATAATTTGGGGATACATGTGATAATATATTCACATAATTTATAAAGATCAAATCAGTGTAATTGGGATGGCTATCATCTTAAATGTTTGTCTTTTCTTTGTGCTAAAACTATTGGAATTTTTTTCTTCTAGCTCTTTTGAAATATACAGTAGGTTATTGTAAACTATATCCACCCTACTGATCTATCTAACACTGAGTCTTATGAGATCCACTAAAAAATTTTCCCACATATGAGTGAGAATATGTGATATTTGTCTTTCTGTGCTTGCCTTATTTCTCTTAATATCCTTCTCCAGTTCAATTCACATTGCTGAAAATGACATGATTTCATTACTTTTTATAGCCAAATAATATTCTATTGTGTATATACACTATTCTTTTTTTTTTTTTTTTTTGCTGGTACACAATGATTCAACTTTTATTAACTAGCATCTTACATCTTAAAAGAGAAAAAAAAAAAAAGACAAATGAGGTGGCAGAGCTAGGAGATCTCCCTGAGCAAACATAAACAGAAGCAGACAGGGCTCAAGAAGCCATCTGAGCACAGGGAGGCAGCACCCTTTGGGAATGGGCCTGAACCCAGGCATGCTTCAGGATCTGAGCCAGGGGCAGTCGCTCCAAGGGCTGGTATCTGAGAAGCTTGGAAATCAAGTCCTGGGCCCCTACAGGCATTGATAGTGGAAACCTCACATCCACCTTGAGGATGCCTCTGTAAGTCTCACTGTGGGAGGTGCTCTCAAAAGGTGGATATCCAACCAGCAGCTCATAGCAAAGCACTCCAATGCACCACAAATCCACCTTTTCATCATATGTTTTCCCCTCAGTCATTTCTGGGGGCAAGTAGTCTAGTGTCCCACACAGTGTCTTTCTCCTCAGGGAGGGGGTGTGCACAGACCAGCCAAAATCTGCAATCTTCACCTCACCCCTGAACCCCAGCAGTAGGTTCTCTGGCTTAATATCTCTGTGAATCACTTTCTTCTCATGGCAGTAGGTCAGGGCATCTGCCATCTCCTCCATTATCGTGGCTGTGCACTGTTCATCTAATTTCTCGCTTTTTTGCAGCTCCTTGTAGAGCTCACCCCTCGGAGCATATTCCAGAATCAGGAACACCCAGCGTGCATCATGGAAGTAGTTATACAGGCGTAGAATATTGGGGTGTCTGGGAGCGAGTGAGGGGAGAACAGGACAGGAACCAGGATTTGGGTGTCTGCCCCAGGGTGGGAGCTCTAGGTAGTGTAAATGGAACAAACTGCAGAAAAAAGTTGTAGATGCGCCTGGATCTCAATTTCCCGGCGCAGCTGGTGCTCCAGTCCTTCCTTCTCTATCTGCGACTTGAAAACAACCTTCAGGGCCACGATGAAATGGCTTTCCTTGAGCCGAGCCAGGTATACATTCCCAAATTTCCCCTTGCCCAGGGGACGCCAGATTTCAAAGTCATCGATTGTGAGGCACCGCCCTACGTTCCTCAGGACAGTAGTGCTGGGTCCCAGGAGCCAGCACGCCACACACCTGTCCTTCATCCCCGCATCCCACCTCCCTTCCTTTTCCAGATACCAAACCCAAGGTGCTCACATGGTTGGGTTGCTGGGCTGCTGGGTTGTTTGGCTTGCTGCAGCCACCGCTTGGCCTAAAGGCTGAGCTGTGCCCGGCGGGACCGCAGCTCCCTGGGAGCTCATGGGGACTAGAGGTGAGGGCGCGGACGCCTTCCTGAGCTCTCTGGATGGCTGTCCCCATTCACAGGGTCCCGAAAGGGGTTGGGGGTCCCTTTACCGCCGAGGCGCTTCCGAACCCGCTAGTCCAGCGGCCTCACCTAGGCCCTGACGCGAGCAGGCTTCGGGGTCCGCGGCCTCACCGACGCCCCGACGCGAGCAGGCTCCGGGGTCTGCGGCGTCCTGCCACTAATCTTAAATCTGTCTGTTAATGGACACTTAGGTCAATTCTATATTCTGGCTACTGTAAATTAGTACTGCAAAAAACATGGAAGTGTGGATATTTCCTCAATGTATTTTCTTTGGGTATATACCTAGTAGTGGAATTGCTGGATTATATTTTTAGTTCTAGTTTCTTGAAAAATCTCCGTACTGTTCTCCAGAGTGGCTTTACTAATTTATATTTCTACCAACAGCATACGTGGGTTCCCTTTCTCTGCATCCTTGCCAGCAGCATCCATTATTACCTTTTTGGTAAAAGCCATTTAACCGGGGTGAGATCATATCTCATTGTATTATGATTTGCATTTCTCTCATGATTAGTGATGCTGAGCATTTTTTCATACAGCAGTTGACCATTTGTGTGTCTTCTTTTGAGAAGTGCCTGTTCAAATCTTTTGCCCATTTTTAAATCAGATTGGATTTGTTCTTATTTTGTTTTGCCACTGGGTTGTTTGAATTCCTTTTGTATTCTGGTTATTAATCCCTTATCAGATGAGTAGTTTGCAAATATTTTCTCCCATTCTGTAGGTTGCCTCTTCACTTTGTTTATGTTGCTGTGCAGAAGCGTTTTATCTCAGCATGATCCTGTTTGTCCACTTTTGCTTTTGTTGTCTGGGCTTTTGAAGTCTTACACACAATCTTTGCCAGACCAATGTCTAGTAGCATTTTTCCAGTGTTTTCTTCTGGTAGTTTTATAGTTTCAGGTTTTAGATTTAACTCTTTAATCCATTTTGATTTGATTTTTGTTTACATTGAGAGATAGGAATCTAGTTGCATTCTTTTGCATACAGTTTTCCAGTTTTCCCAGCATCATTTATTGAAAAGACTGTCCTTTCTCCATTGTATATAGTTCTTGGCACATTTGTTGAACATTAATTGGCTGTAAATGTATGGGTTTATATCTTGGGTCTCTGTTCTGCTCCATTGGACTCTGTGTCTATTATTATGTCAGTACTGTGCTGATTTGGTTACTATAGCTTTGGAGAAAAATTCAAAGAAATTTTTGATAGTTTGATGCCTCTAGCTTTGTTCTTTTTGCTCAGGATTGATATTTTTCAGGCTCTTCCATGATTCCATATAAATTTTGAAACTTTTTCTGTGGAAAAAAAGTTGTTGGTATTTTGATAGGGATTGCACTGAATTTAGAAATTGCTTTGGGTAATACTGTCATTTTAACAATGCTCTCTTCCAGTCCATGAGCATGGAATATCTTTCTGTTTTTGTGTGTGTGGCTTCAATTTCTTTCATTAGTGTTTCATAATGTTTCTTGTATAGAAACTTTCACTTTTCATCTTTCACTTCTTTGGTTAATTTGATTTCTACATATTTTATATTATTTGCAGCTGTTGTGAATGTGATTACCTTCTTGATTTTGTTCCAAATGTTTGCTGTTGGTACATATAAATGCAACTGGTTTCTGTATGTCTACTTTGTATCCTGCAACTTTCCAAAACTTGTTCATCAGTTCTAACAGTTTTTTGGTAGAACCTTTAGGTTCTTTTAGGTAAAAGATCAAGTCATCTGAGAACAAGACTAATTTGACTTCTTCCATCCAATTTGAATGCCTTTTATTTCTTTCTCTTGCCTAATTGCTTTGGCCAGGACTTCTATTACTATAGTGAATACAAATAGTGAAAATGGGTATCCTTGTCTTGCTCCAGATCTTAGAGAAAAGGCTTTCAGTCTTTCCTATTCAGTACAGTGTTAGGTGTGGGTTTGTTATACGTGACCTTTACAATTTTGAGATATATTCCTTCTATACCAATGTCGATGAGAGTTTTTATCATAAAGGGATGTTGAATTTTATTAAATGCCTTTTCAAAATTTCTTGAACTAATCATATAATTTTTCTTCTTGGAGCTATTGATGCGATACATCGCATTTCTTGACTTGCATAGGTTAAACTATCCTTCTATCCCTGGAATGACTCCTACTAATTAATGGTAAATGATTTTTTAATGTATTGTTGAATTCCATCAGTTAGTATTTTATGGAGAATTATTGCATCTATGTTTATCAGTAATATTGGCCTGTAATTTTCTCTTTTCCTTGTGTTCTTTTCTGATTTCTGTATCATGGTAATGCTAGCTTCATTTTCTTAGTCTAGCTAAAGGCTTATCAATTTTGCTTATCTTTTCATAAAACCAACTTTTATTTTGTTGCTCTTCTATATTGTTTCTTCAGTTTTCATTTTATTTACTTCTGCTCTCATCCTTGTCATTTCTTTCTTTTTGCTAGTTTTCAGTTAGGTTTTTTTTTTTGCTTTTTTAGTTCATTGAGGTCTATTGTTAGGTTGTTTATTTGAAGGCCTTCTTTTTTTTGATACATGTACTATTACTTAAAATAAGAAATAGCTTATTGAAGCCCTTACAATAAGCAATAGCTTTATTTGAAGCCCTTCTACTTTTTTTGATATACCTGCTATTGCTTACAATAAGCACATATATCAAAAAAGTAGAAGGGCTTCAAATAAACTTCCCTCTTATTACTGGATTTTGTTATATAGATTTTGATATGTTTTATTTTCATTTTAATTTGTTTCAAGAAACTTTTACATTTTCTTCTTAATTTCTTCATTGATTTATTGGTTGGTTAAGAGCATGTTGTTTAATTTTCATGTCTTTTTGACATTTCTAAGGTTCCTTTTGTTAATGATTTCTAGTTTTATTTCATTGTAATCAGAAAAGATACTTGATAGGGTTTTTACTTTTTAGAATTTGTTGAAACTTGTTTTGCACCCTAAGATATGATCTATTCTGGAGAATCCATATGCTGACAAAAAGAATGTATATTCTGCAGCAATTGAGTAAAATGTTCTGTCAGTCAGGCCTACTAGGTCTAGTGTGTAGTTTAAGTCTGATGTTTCTTTGTTGATTTTTTTTTTTGAGACAGAATTTCACTCTGTCATGCAGTGGTGCAATCTCAGCTTACTGCAACCTCCACCTCCTGAGTTCAAGCAATTTTCCTGCCTCAGCCTCCTAAGTAGCTGGGACTACAGGCATGTGCCACCATTCCTGGCCAGTTTTTTGTATTTTTAGTAGAGATGGGGTTTCACCTTGTTAGCCAGGATGGTTTTGATTTCCTGCCTCAGCCTCCCAGAGTGCTGGGATTACAGGTATGAGCCATCGCTCCCAGACCTTTGTTGATTCTTTTATATCTGGAAGATCTGTCCATTACTGAGAGTGGGATGTTAAAGTCCTATACTGTTTTTGTTTTGCAGTCTATCTTTTGCTTTATCCCTTTAGGTCTATTAATGTTTGTTTTATAAACTTGGGAGCTTAGGTGTTGGGTGCATAGATACTTAATATTTATAATTATTATATCCTCTTGCCTAATTGACTGCTTTATCATTATGTAATTACCTTCTTTGTCACTTTTTAAGGCCTTGATTATAGTATATTTTATCTGATCTATGTATAGCTAGTAATACTCTTTTCTGGTCTCTAGTTGATATATCATTTTCCACTCTATCATTTTCAGTGTATGTGTGTCATAGGTGAAGTGGGTTTCTTATAGGGACTGTATAGTTCTGTTATGTTTCTTTATTCAGCCACTTTATGCCTTTTAATTGGAGAATTGAGTCCATTTATGGTCATTATTATTAAGTAAGGACTTATTGCTGTCATTTTGTCACTTATCTTCTGGTTGTTTTGTAATTCCACTCTTTCTTACTGTCTTCCTTTATGGATAAGTGATTTTCTCTAGAATGTTTTAATTCACTGCTTTTTATTTTTAGTGAATCTATTATAGGCTTTACCATGAGGCTTAGAAAAAAATATAACAAGTTATTTTAAAGAGATGATAACTTAGATCACAAAGAAAAAAAAAACCCAAGAAAAAAATGAACAAACTTTATTCCTTCTCTCCACCCCTCATTTTGAGCTTAAATTGTCTCAATTTGCATATTTTTATATTGTCTATCTCTTAACAGGTTGCGGTAGCTATTGTTTTTGATAGATTTGTCTCTTGGGCTTTGTGCCAGAGGTATGAGTGGATTACACATTGTAGTTATGGTACTAGAATATTCTGTGTTTGTTCATGTATTTTATTTCGCCAGTGGGTTTTATGCCTTAAAAATTTTTTTAATGTTGATGTTTTCTATTTCAGATTGAAGAATTTCCTTTAGCTCTTTTTGTAAAACTAGCCTGGTAGTGGTGAATTAGCTTGGCTTTTTTTTGTCAGGGAATAGACTTCAATCTGTCCCTCATATTTGAAGGAATAGTTTGCTGGACACAGTATTCTTGTTTAGCAGAGTTTTTTTTTCATTACATTTAGAACTTTGAGAATGTCATTCCACTCTATACTGGCCTACATTCTTTCTGCTGGGGTGTCTCTTGTCAAATTGGAGCTCCTTTATATCTTACTTGCTTTTCTTTCGTTGCTTTGGAATTCGCTATGTGTCCTTGACCTTTGAGAGTTTGATTATTATATGACTTGGGGTAGTATTATTTGGCTCAGTTCTATTTGGTGTTCTCTGACCTTCCTGTAACTGGATATTAATATCTTTCTCAGGTTTTTGAAAGTTTTTAATGTTATTTATCTTGTAGACAGTCTTCCCTGCTTTTCATTCTTTGTTCTCTTAAATTCGTTAAAGCTTGTTTTGTGGCTATATTAGTCTGTTTTCATGCTGTTGATAAAGATATACCCAGGACTGGGTAATTTACAAAAGAAAGAGGTTTATTGGACTTACAGTTCCATGTGGCTGGGGAGGCCTAACAATTGCAGCAGAGGGTGAAAGTCAGGTCTCACGTGGCAGCACATAAGAGAAGAGAGCTTGTGCAGGCAAACTCCCCTTTCTAAAACCATCAGATCTCTTGAGACTTACTCATAGTCACAAGAACAGCATAGGAAAGACCTGCCCCCATGATTCAATTACCTCCCACTGGATCCATCCCACAACACATGGGAATTCAAGATAAGATGTGGGTAGGGAGACAGCCAAACCATAGCATTCTGTCCCTGGCCCTCTGAAATTATGTCCTTATGTTATAAAACCAATCACGCCTTCTCAACAGTCCCCCAAACTCTTAACTCATTTCAGCATTAACTCAAAAGTCCACACTTGAAAGTCTCATCTGGGACAAGGCAAGTTCCTTCCACCTATGAGCCTGAAAAATCTAAAGCAAGTTAGTTACTTCCTAGACACAATGAGGGTACAGGTATTGGTAAATGCAGCCATTCCAAATGAGAGAAACTGGCCAAAACAAAGGGGCTGCAGGCCCCATGCAATTCCAAAATACAGCAGGTCAGTCCAGTCTTAAAGCTCCAGAGTGATCTCCTTTGACTTTATGTCTCATATCCAAGCTATGCTGATGCAAGGGTGGGCGGCTCCCATAGTCTTGGGCAGCTCTGCCCTTGTGGCTTTGCAGGTTAAAGCCTCTCTCTTAGCTGCTTTCATAGGCTAGCACTGAGTGTCTGTGGCATTTTTAGGTGCACAGTGCAAGACATCAGTAGATGTACCATTCTGGAGTCTGGAGGACAGTGGCCCTCTTCTCACTGCTTCACTAGGTGGTGCTCCAGCAGGGACTCTGTGTGGGGACTCTCACAGCACATTTCCCTTTTGCACTGCCATAATAGAGGTTCTCCATGGGGACACTGCCCATAACAGCAAACTTCTGTCTCGGCATCCAGGCGTTTCCATACATCTTGTGAAATCTAGGCAGAGGTTCCCAAACCTCAGTTCTTGACTTCTATGCACTGGCAGGCTCAGCACCACATGGAAGCTGCCAAAGCTTGAGGTTTGCATCCTCTCTGAAGCCACATCCCGAGCCCTATGTTGGCCCCTTTCAGCCATGGCTAGAGTGGCTGGGATGCAGGGCACCAGGTCTCTAGGCTGCACATAGCATGGGAGCCCTGGGCCTGGCCCAGGTTACCCCCTTTTCCTCCTGTGCCTCCAGGCCTGTGATGGGAGAGCCTGCCACAAAGGTCTCTGATGCCCTAGACACATTTTCCTCATTGACTTGGGGATTAAAATTTGGCTCCTTGTTACGTTTGCAGATTTCTGCAGTCAGCTTGAATTTCTTCTCAGAAAATGGTATTTTCTTTTCTGTCGCATCATCTGGGTACAAATTTTCTGAACAACTTCTATGCTCTGCTTCCCTTATAAAACTGAATGCCTTTAATGGCACCCAGCTCACCTCTTGAATGCTTTGTTGCTTAGAAATTTCTTCTGCCAGATGCCCTAAATTATCTCTCTCAAGTTCAAAATACAACAAATCTGTAGGGCAGGGGCAAAATGCCACCAGTCTCTTTGCTAAAACATGACAGGAGTCACCTTTGCTCCAGTTCCCAACAAGTTCCTCATCTCCATCTAAGACCACCTCAGCCTGGATTTCATTGATCATGTCATTATGAGTGTTTGGGTCAAAGCCATTCAAGTCTCTAGAAAGTTCCAAAGTTTCCCACATTTTCCTGTTTTCTTTTGAGCCCTTCAAAATGTTCCAACCTCTGCCTGTTACCTAGTTCCAAAGTTGGTTCCACATTTTTGGGTATCTTTTCAGCAGCACACCACTGTAGTGGTACCAATTTACTGTATTAGTTCATTTTCATGCTGCTCATAAAGACATACCCAAGATTGGGCAATTTACATAAGAAAGAGGTTTATTGGACTTACAGTTCCACGTGACTAGGGAAGCCTCACAATCATGGCAGAAGGTAAAAGGCACATCTCACATAGTAGCAGATGAGAGAAGAGAGCTTGTGCTGGCAAACTCCCCTTTTGAAACCATCAGACCTTGTGAGACTTATTCACAATCATGGAACTGCATGGGAAAGACCTGCCCCCATGATTCAGTTACCTCCCACTGGGTCCCTCCCACAACACGTGAGAATTCAAGATGAAATTTGGATGGGGACACAGCCAAACCATATCATTGGCCTAACACGTGATCTGTCTTGGAGAATATTTCATTTGTGCTTAGAAAAATCTGTATCCTGCTATTGGATGAAATAGTCTGTCTATGTCCATTAGGTCTGTTTGGTCTAAAGTGTTCAAGTCCACTGTTTCCCTCTTGATTTTCTGTCCATATGATCTGTTCATTGTTGAAAGTAGATTGTACTGCAGTTTATGTCATACTTCAGATCTGTTAATATTTTTATATATTTAGATTCTCTGATGTTGGGTGCATATATATTTTAAATCAGATTTTTAAAAAATTGTTATTTTTTTACTTTTTCCTAGTTTTAATACTCAACATCTGTTTATTCATTGAGCACTTAATTGTTATAGACTCCAGGTATGATACCATTTGGGATCCAAAGTTATGAACACTTGTTCTCTAGGAAGATGCACTTTGAGTAGGGAGATAAACAAAAGGACTCCAAGGAGTCTAAGACAGGGAAGCTTTGTGATTAAGGTGGATGAAAGATCCAGGGAGGGCATTAGAAGATGATGGTGCTTATGCTGAGACTCGAAGGATAGTCTGTTATTCTCCAAGAACTGGAAGTCAGAAAAGGATATTTACGCAATGAGGACAATATTAGTAGTACCTTGGAATGACAGGATGTCTCTGCCATTCAAAGGTAATGTCAAGATTCTAGTTTCCTTGGACTATACATTTTCTTTATGGGAATAGTGAAAAGTAGGCCTGAGTAGATAGTCTGAGAACATGATCTGTGGCCTTGAATTCTAAAATTATAGGTGTTAGTATCTCTTCACACATGGGAAGAAATGTAGAAGGGACAAATAGGAAATGACAGTAGTGTTATTAGACATAAGACATTTAGGGAAAAAACTGATTTGGAGAGATGACCCTAATTGGCTTATTCAGTGTGAGGGACATTTATGCCAAGGTGGAACACCAGACCACAGCTCAACACAGAGGTGCAGCCAAGAACTAGTGGTTGAGAGTTTACTATCAGTATCTTGAGACTTGATGAACTAGATAAAGAGAGTAAAGAAGATAAGCCAGCTAAGAATAGAGCATTGGAAAAGGCTGAATTTAGGGAACAAGAGGAGAAGGCAAAAAGGAGGGAGCAAGAGAGTGGTCAGAGAAATAGTTGAAACAGCATACTGTAATATCATAAAGAAGTGAAGGGATAATGTTTTTCCCTCAAAAAAGAGTCAAGTATGTTAAATACCTAGAGGAGAGAAACATGAGGAGTTGAGGTCATGCTGGTTAGTGACTTGCTGAGATTTCATGTCATAGGATGGTGAGAAGTACTAGCTAGACTGCATAGCATTAAAACAAGCCCTGCTGAGCTAAGCATTGAGTACCCATGAACACAAAGAAGGGAATGTTACACACTGGGGCCTACTTGAGGGTGGAGGGCAGGAGGAGGGTGAGGATCAGAAATCCACCTGTCAGGTACTATGCTCATTATCTGGGTGATGAAATAATCTGCACCCCAAACTTCCACAACATGCAGTTCACCCATGTAACAAGCCTGCATATGTACCCCTTGAACCCAGAATAAAAGTTGGAAGGTAAAAAAAGACATGTGAAGACAGACTTAGAACATTTAAGTTAGGCAGAGATGCAATGCTGTGGGATAGAAGCATTCCAGACATACTAGCCACATTTTAATTAAAACAGAGTTTGTCAGATTGTCTTTTTAATATAAACATGAGAAACAAAAACCATATTAACTACAGCATTGTTTTCAAAATAAAACTGCAGTCAATACTTGAAAAGAGAGCTGTGGAGCTCAGCAGTGAACTGAGAAGGGAGGAAAGTGGAAGCATGAGGGCCTAGCAGGCTGGTGGGGGGCAGTTTTCTAAATTGTTTTTTAAGATTGATAAACACATACTTGCATAATCTTGGCATGACTAATAGGCAGGGATGCAAGGAATAATAATGAAAGAATACAGTTTAATTTCCAACGCTGAACCCCAATACACAATACTTTTTTTCTGCCTGCAGTAGATACATGGCCTTCTTGAGAAAGACATGAGATACGGTTGTTTTATGTATTTATTTTTTTTCTGTTTGGAAAAATGTTAATATGAGTATTTACTACCATTAATTCACTCATTCAGCAAAAACAAATGCCAGTTCCAGGTATTACATGCTAGGTCCAAGAATCCAGCAATAAACATAGTAGATATAGTGCCTCCCTCATAGCACTCACAGTCTACTAAATTTAGCTACTATTTAAAATTCTTTGCCTTTATTTTAGGTTCAGTTGCAGACTCTTCTTCAAAGCAAGTATGTAGAATATTTCATTGAGCAAGTGTTAAGCTGGCAAAATAAATTGAACACAGCAGACTCGATCATCTTTACTTGGATGGAAGTCCAGCGAACTTGGTCTCACCTGGAAAGCATTTTTGTCTGTTCAGAGGATATTCGAATCCAGCTTGTGAAAGATGCTAGAAGATTTGATGGGGTGGATGCTGAATTTAAGGTTTGTCAAAGACAGGCTGTATGCTATTCTAGCAAAGTTTTGCAAAGAAACATGAGTTGGAGCATCATATTTATAAAAATGAATATATTTTTGCATGAGTAAGCAGGAGTCAGGAGACTTTTCCTGCAAAAGGCCAAGTAATAAATATTTCAGGCTGTGTAGATCATGAAGCCCCTCTAACACATTCTGAATAGTGCCATCAAAGCATGAAAGAGGACATGGATAATACATAAACAAATGGATATGGCTATATGCCAATACAACTTTATTTGTAGACACTGACATTTGAATTTCACATAGTTTTCATTTGTCACAAAATATTATGCTGTTTTTGATGTTTTTCGATGATTTAAAACTGCAGGCTAGGCTCAGTGGCTCACACCTATAATCCCAGCCCTTTGGGAGTCCAGGGTGGGAGGATAACTTGAGGCTAGGAGTTCAAGACAAGCCTAGGCAATATAGTAAGACCCCTTCTCTACTAAACAATTTTTAATAATTAGCTGGGCAAGGTGGCCCATGCTTGCAGTCCTAGCTACTCGGGAGACTGAGGTAGGAGGATAACTTGAGCCAAGGTAGTTTGAGGTTACAGTGAGCTATGACTGCACCGTGCACTCCAGCCTGGGTGACAGGATGAGACCCTGTCTCCAAAATAAATGTAAAAATCATTATTAGCTTCTAGGTCATGCAAAGAGAAACATCAGGCCATATTTGTCCCATGTGCCATAGATTGCTGACATTTGTGGTAAAAAAAGGTAAACAGATTTGTCTTCGTAAGTAAAAGACCGAGAAAGGACAACAGGTAGAAAATCATACTACTAGTTTGGGTTTTTCTTTTCTGTAAGAGCCACAGAAACCACATAGCATTGTGCATATAATAATGCTAATTGATTTGAGAGATTTCTAGCAAAGGATAATAACTATTTCTCATAAAATTGAATTAAACGGTTTCTTCTTTCTACCTAAAATAGAAGTTGTGGATCAATTTTAATTCGTTTAATTTTTGAGGAGGAAAAAATAGATTGTTTAGCTCTGTGTCACTTTTATACATAGGTGAGCTTGTTAAGATTCTGCGTGCTCTCTCACTCTTTCTCCCTCTCCTTCCCTTTCTCTGTCTCTCTCTTTCTCTCTCCCTCACCTCTCTTCTCCTCCTCTCTCCATTTCTCTCCTTTTTCCTCTTCCCTTTCTCCCATCCTTTTCTCCTTCTTTTCTCTTTCTTTATTTTTTGTTTGATTTAGAAGATAAAAATTCTGTGTGGGCCTAAATTGGTGACAATGCTTATTACATTTATTTTGATAAAAACTATGTGCTTGTACATTGCTTTTTGATCTTCATCTAAGAGTTGAAAAGCAAAAGTAAGCAGTTGTGGTGTCAGACATTCTTAGAAATCTCTTGAACCTTGCCCCTTCATTCTTTGTTGTTCATTTTTTGATTCTCAAAACGATTAAAAGTTTAGAAAAGATTGTTTTAATATCCATGGCTTCATATTGTGCTTTCATTCAGGAGTTAATGTTCAAGACAGCCAAAGTAAAAAATGTGTTAGAAGCAACATGCCAACCTAATCTCTACGAAAAACTTAAAGATTTACAGTCCAGGTAAGAATAAAGCTATAGAAGATGATTAATTTGCTGTAATTTTATGAGTCTCTTTCACATACCTAATAGTATTTAATACTGTGTTGTTATAGGTGCAACCTCTACTAAATTATTTTGTAATTTTCCTTGTAATTGTCTAGTTGCCTCGTACATGTTACGTGGAATGTATATATTGTAAGTTAATGTAAATCCAAAAATACTTGTTTTCTGAGAGGAGTATTATACTGGTAAAATTAGAATATCTTATTGTCAAGAGCACTGACATGATTGATTGATTAATTCTTTCATCAAACTATTCTGTAAGTATTGATTGAGCACCTACTGTGTGCCAGGAACTGGGATTTGCACTCAGTTAATGTAGTTCCTTAGTTTGCATACCCTTTCATTTTATTAGAAATTATCCTTAGGGAGCATAGTAGCACTGTTGAAATCATTGACCCAAGGGACATTTGTAAGGTAATTTTCACATTTAATTCTATAACAGTTAGTGGTCATAAGAATATTCTGGCTGTTGATTAAAAAATGGGCAGATCTGGTACTAAAATGATGGGTTATGGAACTGCAGTCCTTTTTAATTCCAAGGTAAGGAAAAGATCTAGACAAAATTGTATATTACATAAACAAAACAGTTTTATAGTCTCAAAGTGTTTTGGTATTAAAAAGGGTGAAGTTAATTATTTCGGTTGAGTGTAGCTCTTTGGTGCTTTGGGACCCTGCTTCTGGGTCATTTCTGCTTTGCTAAGGGCAATAAAGTGGAACCAATTCTGGATCTAATGACTCCTCTGAATACCTGAGAGGAGTGAAGTCACTTGTGTTTTGTAGACATCCGGTGGGGAAAAGAAGACCCTAAACCAATTACATCTTACCAGTGTGTTTTGCTCTCAGGATGAAGGATGACAACTTAGTCTTCACTTCTGATTAGGAGTGTCATTCAGAAAAGCAATAAATAACATAAATCTAAGTGTAATTTATATTTAGCTGCAACTAATGGGGTGGGTGTGTGTGTGTGTGTATACTTGGCATAGTACTCTTTTACTTGGCATTACTTGTATATTAGTCATAAGCCAAGATGATGGTGTCAAAAGCGGGAAGTAGGCTACTTGTTAAACAGAGTTTACTGTATTGAATGGCGCACAGGTCTTGAGTTTTGTTTTGCTGAAGTTTTAATGACTGAATGGACAAGGTATGCTTAAAAAGATTTTTCATTCATACAGGCTTTCTCTTTGTGAAAAAGCTCTCGCTGAATATCTGGAAACCAAGCGCGTAGCCTTTCCTCGCTTCTATTTCATCTCTTCTGCTGATTTACTTGACATTCTCTCAAAAGGAGCTCAGCCTAAACAGGTAATATTTTTTTGATAGTCTTGTATCACACTGTGTTAGCTGAGGAATGTCATAGTGTCTCTATCATTGTCAGATGCTGCCTGTCATGTCACATGGGCCAGGAACTAGAAAATCTGCAGTTAAAATCTGTAATGCAGCATCACAGGGATTTCAGAGGCTGTGCAAAATGGAGCAGGAAGAATAACTGTCTGATGCTTAGTAAAGAGGAATGGTGTTAAATGTGTAAGGCTTACAGTCCTGAAAGAAGGTGTTGGAAAGAAACGCCAGTGCCAAGTCCCCCAGAATTCTGGGACAAGGGCCAGGACATCCATTGCCTGGTTAGCAGCTTTCTTAGGGGAGAAAGGTTCATTTGGAATGAGATCATGGCTGGTACCTTCTTCCTACTCCCTCCAGAGTAACCTTCATAATTATTACATTGGGCTAATCTTCGGTGCTGTCCGAGTTAGATTTGTATAATTTTGAGATCATCCTAAACTAACCCTCTACTCTTCCCCTGTCTATACAAAAATAATGCATCACCATTTTGCTGATTCCTATGTCAATATTTAAAGCTAATAAAAGGAGGTATTATCTTGTATAATCTGAGAGCTCAGATCAGAGACAGACTATGTACAAATTCCCAAGCACTGCTTTGTATAAACTTTAGAGAATGTTGCCTTTCATTTAGACCTACTCAATCTTCCTGTTCACTTAGATCTTTCAGTTGTGGCTGACATAGCTGCTCACTTCTAGAGTTGACTGTATACTGTAGATTATTTTGAAACTGAAGCTTATGCTATATAGTTGTGGGGTTTTCTAAATGTTTTTATTTTTCTTGTGAAAATTTTTCTTTAAATATTTTTATGCCATTTTTCTTTAGAATGTGTGTCTCTTCACATTGCAGTTCCCTGTATTTTGCTGTTCTTTGGGCACAGTATTTATCTTGATTATTTTTCTCTTGTTTATCATTCAACTTTGCACCTAAATTAATTGGGTGGCTATTCTTGTCATTAATACAAGTGCAGTCTTGCTATTAATAACAGAATTGTTGGACAATTTGGGCAGCATGTTCAGGGTTACCACTCAGGTATTGTTTTGTATGTTCGTGCTAATTTCCAGATGGCTTTGCAAATAAAATCTCTCTGATTAAATTGATTATGAATCTACTATGCCCATCTTTTACATACTTAGTAGCACACAATTAGATGCTTAAAAAAAACTAATTTGAAACATAATAGTTGTAACTACACTTATGCTCCAGTAAGCCCCCGAGGGCATCCTCATGACTAGCAGCTGAACCCTTTGCCCAGGGTTACTCTGTGAGGGCAGCAGGTACCATATTCCATTAATGTTCCTGAATATTTTTCAAATCTGAAATGTTTCTAATGCAAAATGAATTTTCAGTAATTAAGTTAGCAGAGAGGTGTGTAAATCTGTAAGTAGGTTAGCTTCCTCTTTCTTTTAATCATATTATTTAAATACAGTGAACACATGTGTCACTGGCTTATTGACTAATATTAATTCCTTGGAATAACAGTCATGAAACAGTTTTATCTTTCTGCAATTACTAATCTTGCCTGTGCCCTGTGAATCTCTTTGCACTGGTAGCTGACCTCTTTCTAATATCTTGGGCAGGTATTGTAATTTCCTGGTCCCCCTTTCTTATTCAAAACTTAAAAAATAAACCAAAAGCAACTCAGCATATTCTGTTTGGAAATTTCTCTCTCATCTCCATGTCAAGGCCAAGTTTTCATCTAAGAACTTGGGGTTGGGAGGGAGACTTCAATTATTTCATCCCCACTCTCTGCCCATTTATCACTGGGAGGGGTTTAGGGGTATGATTTGTCTGTTGTGGCCCTTTCTTAAGGACTGCTCCTATTTCCCTTGCCAGCAGTGACTGTCCATCTTCACCCTTAACAGCAAGGATACATGTGCTGGGTTTCTGGTGGAACGTGTGTAGAGGTCCTCTGGGAAAGGGAACCTCCTCAGGGATGTATATGCCAGAGCCACTTCCATTTTAATCCTTCCAGTTCTTGCTCTTGGCAGTATAACCAGCCACCTGGTTCCAACTTCCTTCTCTGTTTCTACCTAGGCAGATGTCCAAACAAGGGGCACATTGAAGATTCACTTCCTGCTGGTTCCCAAAGTTTTTATAAGTGATTCTCCTACTCCTCTTGCTTGACTTTAGAGTGGAGGTTGCGGGACCCAGTCTTCTGACTTACCCACAGAGGGGGAGGGAGGTGCCATGGCCTCCCCGTCATGGCTGATAACTCATGCTGTGCAGATGGCCTCCTTTGCTCTCTTCCTCCCTATAGTACTTTCTGTAGAAGGCGTGCATGCAGGTAGAGGAGGTGGCCTGTTGAAATGTGTCTTACCAAACCCTGGAGGGACTTACCTGTCCTAACCCTTGTCCATTTCCTTCAGAATGTGCATGTACTCACTGCCTCTTTGTCCTTAATTGAAGTCCTAGTCTGTGCTAGAGGGAAAGATCACTCAGTGTATTCTTGTCACCGTCTCTATTCACCCTCCTTTTAAATCATCAAAAAATGCTTCATGTCTTAGCTGGACTACATGTTGACTCACAATTTATGCGTCCCTGATGCCAGTTTATTTTTCAGACTTAAATGATGTGCTTTTTAAATTCTTTTAAAAATTTTTTGCAACATGACTTCGGTATTTTACAGAGTGCTGTCTTCTCCTTTATCAGTGTGACTTACTGTGTATGTCTCCTCACCTACTCCATTCATAGCATTTTAACCACACGTTCTGAATCCCTGAACTCCAGGTACATTGCTCAGTACTAGTACCCCTCCTTAATGAATGACTAGATTATTTAAGACATTTTAAAGATCTGAAATTGTGATGAAGCTGAATGTTAAAATCATAGCACGGAGCTCTCCAGGCTCCCTCATAGCTGTGCTAATAAATGCCACCACACTAACAAAGGGAAGTGGGTATTTCTGCTCACCAGCCAAAAGGATCCAGCCCTGTGGTCACAGTATAAACATGCTTTACAGTTCTGACACACACATTTGAAGTGGTAGATATACCTTTGATATATTTTGAAATTTTGAGGAAATTCATATTTCAAGTTGTGTTCAAAATGTGATTTTGTTGAAGTCTTTTTGTGTACACTAAAATTTTGAACAATTAAAATTCCAATAAAATGCTGTCACACTGTTACTAAAGGTCTATTATTAGAAAAAGTGTTTAGTAGCCTCCATGGTACAAATAACCATCCAAAAGTGACTTGCCGAGAAGGAGCTAAGGGCCATTTGAGTCATCTAGAGCCATAGTCAGCTTCTTTCCATGAAAGAAATGGTTCTGCAAATTCAACATGCCTTCTGAATTCTTGCTCACTAACTGTGGGAGAGTTCATGCTATAGGCTGTTAGGCCACGTAGCGTGATCTTGCTATACTCTCTTACCTTCTTTTCAATATTAGAAGCAGTTTCAGACCACCAGACTTAGTCTTTCCGTCTATGCCCTTTGTGCTAACATTCCTGAATGTGCTCCGTGTAGTGTGACTGAGATAACATGGCAACTGCAGCTTGTGGAGCAACAATGCAGTTTCCCCATAAAAGGTGCCTTTTGTGGATAGATAATTCATCTTAACATCTTGTGAATGACTTGAATTTTCCAGGCCCCCCTCCTCAACCCACCCACACTCCATTTAAGAGTATTGGTCCAAGTGAGAGTTTCTGCAGTTAATTGCGGAATTTGATCAGCTTGAATAGACTAGCCAGGGAGGTCTGATAACCACCACAGCCCCCACTCTGTAGGCAGAAACTCCTAGCTTAAGATAGAAGAGTTCGAATGGCAGAGTGATAAAGCTGGGGTGTCTAAAATGCTGTCAGTGATTATTAGCTGTTGGTAAGTTTGGTTAAGATCAAGTTTTAAAAATTTTCTTCCCCCAGAATTCAGCCTGACCTCCCAAGATTATCGATTAACTAAAGGATGGTGGATACAGGTGCTGCTTAACTTCAGTGGCAAAACTCTCTTGAAGTTGCTGTAGAAATAAAACTTAAAGGTGTATTTGCCAGATTCATTGACATGGTGCAATAGTTAAGGACAACTGGCCTGAAGTCCTTACGGGATTCAATAATAACATTCTTTGATATTTTTTTCTCGTTTCACAGAAATGTGTATTTTTAAACTAAAGTCCTATAGTGGTTAAAGTCAGATAACATAATACCAGTTTATCCTTTTGCACCCTTTCAAATTGTTACATACTATCTTAAAATAACTGACAACTTTGGAGTGTCAGGTGTTTTTAGCCATTGTTTACTAATGATGTGAAAGATTGTTTTATCTGAGGACAGTTTGCACATTTTCTCTTGTTTCTTCTGCTGTGAAACACTGAACTTCTCCATGAAGGTTACCTTTGGATAAGCTAATGCACAATAGAGGTATACTAAAGAAAGACACACTGTCAATGTGATTGGCTCTACTTGTGCTTCTAATGGAATAGCTGTGATTCTTACATGGCTACTGAGCACTTGAAATGTAGCAGCTAAGGAACTGACTTCTTATTGGAATAAATTGCAATTGATTTAAATCTAAAAATTGATACTTGATTCAGTTACTGGAAAACATAGTGTGTTTGAAACAACTTGGGTGTGTGAATCTACCTTTGTCCCTGCATATTTTTTGAAATGAAAATACAGGTCTGGCATTTTCTAATGAAGAAACCAGATGAGCTGTGCTGAAAATATAAAATACATACCTTGTTTTAAGGACTTACCACAAATAAAATGTGGAAAATACCTCACTTTTTCTATTACTCACATGTTGAATGATAATATTTTTGGATATACTGGATTAAATATACATTAAAATTAATTTCACCTTTTTTTGATATTACTTAATGTGGCTGCTAGGTAGTTGTAGCTGTGGACATTGAAGCCACCATGCATTCTCTAAAATGACAAAATACATATACTCAGGAATGCTTAATGTTTGCCCAAAGAAATGCCATTCAAGGGCATCTGCACCAGTCTACACAGAAGGAAATCTGCCAACTTGTCTTTGGAGAAATCTCCTATATTGCAGCGATGAGACAGATGGCACTCAACTGATACCTCTAATAGACTGTAAATATTGGCATTTGGAAAGGTGCTTCTGAGAAATGAGCTTTATTAGGTGATAAAAAGCACCAGTGGATCTTAAAGGGGCAAATATCTAGACCCCACACTCCCACAAGCACAATATGTTTTTATGTAGAGCTTCCATTTGGTTATCTTCCTGATAGAGTAAAAGTGTCTCAGCATAAGAATTTCAGAAGGATGGAGCTCAGTAGTCATTCATAGTGTGCCAAAACCTTCACTGACAGGATATTCCTCTTTAGATAATTAATAGGAAAAAGACTCAAGATGTACATGATAAGCTGAGGGCATGCAAGAATGAATGAGTTTTAGTTAAAATGAAATCAATAAAAAATTCTAACTTTCCTAAAGGAAATAGGAAGCTGGATAAGATACGAGGTATCTTAAGTGGAGGAGAGGGTTGTTCCTGAGTTTAAGTTGGGACTGAAGATGGAATGGGAAGGAGAAAAAGGACACAGAAAAAGGGTCGTGGTTTGACCGTCTTGCCATTGGCTTCACTGACCTGAAGCTGAGAAGCAAGGAATTGAAGCTGCTCATGAAAGTGTGGTCTGTCACAGAAACTGCAAAGTAAGAGCAACTCTGCTTGGCATGACTTAAGAATATGTAACATTTTGAATGGGTATCTTAATATAAAGCCAGCCCAGTTAGCCTAGAGATTCAGACATTTAGGTGTATGACAAGAAAATAGAGAATCTGCTTTCAAAATAAATGAATGAATTATATATCTTATGGAGATTATCCTTGATTATCTTCTCACAATGATTAATAAGTGGTTAATCACAAATTTTGTATAACAATATGCACAGTTTTTTCTTCGTTTTGCATGTGTTGTCACTGCATTGTATTCTATTGTAGGGCCTTTGGAATTCTCTCCATAGCCCATGTATAAGTTATACAACAACATTAGGGCTATTATAATGTGAGATTAAAGTAAAATATCACTTCAATGTGATGAGATCCAAAAATTAAATGTTATAATTAGGGGGTCCTGCCAGCAAGAAGCTCTAGGCCCTTCTGTAGAATCTGAAATGGTTCTGGCTTTGATGTCGCTTGATTAAGGTTGTTTAATTCCAGCTTAAATTCAGTGGGTAGAGCTTCCAGCTTTAACAGATGAACTTTTAACAGAGTACCGTTCTTTCTGGGAACAACTAGAAAAGCTGGATAAAATATTTAACTGAATCTGTTTAAATGTACTGAAGGGCATCTAAAGAGCACTGAGGAAGTCAGTGTTACAGGGGCTAAGATAGCAGCAGAAGAAAGCACAAAGAGATTTGCCTAATGTTTGGTGCTGCTGTTCCCCTCGAGACCTTTGATGATTCATAGATGTGCTCAAGGGTATGAGAAGCTGATCAGAGCTTTCATGAGACTCATGGAACTTGAAAGAAGGAGAAATATAAAATAAAAAAATTAAAACTGGAACTCAGGTCCCCTTAAGGAGGATATTATACAGAGAATCAAACAATAATAAGAAGTGGTTCTAAGGTGAATTGGACAGAAAGTTGCCAGAGTTGGGGGAGACGGAATCTACTATATACCATATCTAAAAATTAGTTCCAGATAGATGTAAACCTAAATGTGAAAGGCAAAACAATAACATATGCAACATGTGAGGAAGGATATCTTTATGATATTGGGGTAAGCAAAATTTTCTTAATTGGATACAGAAGTCCTAACTATAAAGAAAAAATTTGATAAATTTGACTATGTTAAAATTTTGAAACTTTAGCTTATCAAAAGTTACTGTTGAGAATAACAGTGTAAGCCACAAAATGGGAAAAGATGTTTGCAATACAAACAAAAAACTCATATACAAAATATATAAAGAACTCCTACAAAGAAACAAAGACAGATAATCTAATATAAAAGTGGATAGAATACTTAGACAGTTCACACAAAAAAAGATTCTCATGCCTAGTAAACATAAGAAAGGTTGCTTAACCTCAAAAGTTGTCAGGCAAATGCAAATTAAAACCACAACAAGAGATACATTTCTGTTTTGGGCCAAGATGAAGTAACAGGAACTGGATTTACCTTCCTGCCTGAAACAACAACATTTCAGCAAAATACATGAAAAACAACAGCTTTCTAGATACTGGACATCAGGCAGGGGGGATTCATGACAAATAAGGAACAGGGATTTATTACAGGTGAGGAACGAATGGAGTGAGCACTATGATTATCTCAGTTTTGTGCCTTGAGAGAATTTCCAGGCCATAGCATTCGAAGGGAAACCCAGACAGAGTCCAAGGTGGCTACAGTTTGCAGAACTGAATACGAAAGAGGAAAGAGCCATACAAAGAGAACTCCAGAAACTTATGGAGAGGCTCCTTTGAGTATTAGGCAGAGTGCTGAATAGTGTATTATATGTGAGGAAGCTACCCAAGGCTGGGGAAGGAATCATCGGGTCCCCAGTGAGCTCAAACAGGACGAGAGAGAATACCTGTTTCCATGAATTGGACTTGAAGCCCTTATAATTTATAAGCAGAATACTGACAGGGTCTGTCCTGGTAAGTGGGGTATAATTAGCCCTTAGATTAGACACTGCTCTGGTCCCTCCAAACAAATCTGAAATAGCAATATCCAAAAGAATCAAAGTCTTTACAAGTAATCTATCCCAGGAAAAGAAATCTCAAAAGTATGGGAGTGAAAATATATTCATCTTTAAGCAGGGTAAAGTTCACAATGTCTGGCATTGCATTAAGGTTTACTGAGTATGTGAAGAAATAGGAATATTCAACCCATGAAAAAAGAGACAAATCAAAACTGACCCAGATATTACACAGATAATAGACTTGGCCAATTAATATATTAAAAGTAATTATATCTGTATTTCGTGTGTTCAAAAAGTTAAGTAGAGACCTGGAAAATATCAGAGAGTTTAATGCGTGTTCTAGGACTTTCCAAAGTGGGGAACAAGAAGAAAGATAGAAAATATTTGAAAAACAACAGCCAAAGTTTTCCAAATTGATGAAAAGTACGAAAGTATAAATTCACAAACTTAAGAAACTTAATAAACCCAAATACAAAAAACAGGAAGAAAATGACACCAAATTGTTCAAATTGGTCAAAACAATATAGAAGTCTCAAAGTCATCCATAAAGCCAAATTTTACACAAATGAGCAAACATAAGGATGACAACAGACTTCACATTGGAAACAATGTAAGTGAGAAGACAGTAGAGTAGCAACTTCAATGTACTGAAAGAGAAAACATCTGTAGCCCTAGAATTTTATACCCAATAAAAATACCTTTAAAAAAAATGATAGCAAAATAAAGACATTTTAACACATTCAGAAACTCAAAGATTTTATCACCACTAGACTGGCACTACAAGAAAGGTTAGAGAAATTTTCTTCAAGGAAAAGGAGGATGACACTAGATGGAAATTTTGATCTATACCAAAAAATTATGAACACTGAAATGTCAACTGTATGGAACTAGACAAAATTGGAACATTCGCCATTCATCAGAAGATGGAATGGTACCAAAAAAATAGAAACATTGAAATAATATATATATAAGTTTAAATACTGGCTCTGTGGTTACTGGCTATGTTATTGCTTAACCTTTTAAAACCTCAATATCTTTATATACCAAATGGGGAAAGCAGTAGGTTTTGTCTCTTTGGCTTCTAAGTAACAGGCAAAACAAAATGTGTAAAGAGGAGGGGGACAGATCCAAGATGGCCAATTAGGAGCAACTCAGGATTGCAGCTCCTAGCGAAACCACAGAGGGTGAGTGGACGCCGCATTTCCAGATGGATTTTTATTGCCCACAGGCCAGGAGATTCCCAGGTGGAGGAGCCCCACGGTTCACCAGGGCGGCTATTTTGGCCAGCACAGCTGTTTTGGCTGGTGTCCCAGCGTAGTGGTTCTCCATACAAAATATACAGATCTGGGTGCCCTTTTAGCTGGCGATTGGAGCTCCTGGGAGACTGAGACACCCATTCAACTGATAATAAAGGGGACTAAAACAGGGAGCCAGGCCAGGAGATTCCGGGGCAAAAAAGTGCCATGAATCTCAGTGCAGCTGTTTCAACCAGCGCAGTGGGTCGCCACACGAAATCACACAGATCCTGGTGCCTTTTCAACAGACGACTGGAACATCTGGGAGACAGAATCGACCATTGAACTAAAAAGAGAAAAAAACGGGCCCTGAGGCTGGAGCCGGGTGATCAGGCTCGGCTGGTCCCACCCCCACAAAAAAAAAAAAAAAAGGAATCTGAAATGCTCTGGATTGAGAGTTTCACAACAAGCACAGCTGAACCTGGGGCGGTGCAGCTCTGTGGGGGAGGGGTGTCCGCCATTACCAAGGCAGTCCACCACTATGGAGGTAGTCTGCCATTGCTGAGGCAGCCCACCCTTACAGAGAGAGTCTGCCATTATAGAGGTGGGCTGCCATTGCTGAGGCAGTTCTAACTACACCTATATAAACAGGACTGCAGGGAAGTTCACACGGCAGCTGGGTGGAGCCCACAGCAGCTCGGCAAAGCCTCTACAGGCAGACAGTGGCTGCCTCCTCACTGGGCAGGGTAGCCCTGAAAAAAGCCAGCAGCACAACAGAAACTTGTAAATAAAGCCCTAACTCCCCAGGACAGAGCACCTGGGGGGAAAAAAACAAAAATGGGGGTTTATGAGTTCTGCTGCAGCAGACTGAAACATACCTGCCCAGCAGCTCTGAATGAATAACGGAGCTCACAGCTAAGCACTTGAGCTCCTATAAAGGACAGACTGACTTGTCAAGCAGCTCCCTGACCCCCGTATATCCAAAGAGTCACCTCATAAAGGAGAGCTCAGACTGACATCTGGCAGGTATCCTCTGGGACAAAGATGGCAGAAGAAGAAACTGGCAGCAACCCTTACTGTTCTGTAGCCACTGCACATGACCCCCAGGCAAGCAGGGCTTGGAGTGGACCTCAGTAGTCCTACAGCAGAGGGGCCTGAATGTTAGAAGGAAAACTAAGAAACAGAAATAACTTCATCAATAAACTGGACATCCACTCAAGAGACCCAATCTGAAAGTCAAGAACTACAAAGATGACAGGTGGATAAATCCACAAAGATGGGAAGAAAACAGCAAAGAAAGGAGGAAAACACCCGAAACCAGAATGCCTCTCCTCCTGCAAGGGATCACAACTCCTCATCAGCAAGGGAACAAGGCTGGATGGAGAATGAGTGTAATGAATTGACAGAATCAGGCTTCAGAAGGTGGGTAATAAACTTCTGTGAGCTAAAAGCACATGTTCTAACCCAATGCAAAGAAACTAAGAACCTTGAAAAAAGATTTCATGAAATGCTAAAGAGAAAGGACAACTTAGAGAGGAATATAAGTGAATTGATGTTTCAACAGCCGAATTGACCAAGCAGAAGAAAGGATATCAGAGGTCAAAGATCAATTCAATGAAATAAAACGAGAAGGCAAGATTAGAGAGAAAAAAACGTAAAAAGGAGTGAACAAAGTCTCCAAGATATATGGGACTATGTGAAAAGACCTAATCTACATTTGATAGGCGTACCTGAATGTGACGGAGAGAATGAATCCAAGCTGGAAAATACTCTTCAGGATATTATCCAGGAAAACTTCCCCAACCTAGCAAGGCAGGCCAATATTCAAGTCCAGGAAATACAGAGAACACCACAAAGATATTCCTCAAGAAGACCTACCCCAAGGCACATAATCGTCAGATTCACCAGGGTTGAAATGAAGGAGAAAATGCTAAGGGCAGCGAGAGAGAAAGGTCAGGTTACCCACAAAGGGAAGCCCATCAGACTCACAGCAGATCTCTCAGCAGAAACCCTACAAGCCAGAAGAGAGTGGGGGCCAATATTCAACATCCTTAAAGAAAAGAACTTTCAACCCAGAATTTCATTTCCAGCCAAACTAAGCTTCATAAGTGAAGGAAAAATAAAATCCTTTGCAAACAAGCAAGTACTCAGAGATTTCATCACCACCAGGCCTGCTTTACAACAGCTCCTGAAAGACGCATTAAACATAGAAAAGAACAACCAGTACCAGCCACTCCAAAACCATACAAAGTGGTAAAGAGTATCAACACAATGGAGAAACTGCCTCAACTAACGGGCAAAACAGCCACCTAGCATCAAATAGCAGTATCAAATTCACACATAACAATATTAACCCTAAATATAAATGGACTAAATGCCCCAGTCAAAAGACACAGACTAGCAAACTGGATAAAAAGCCAAAACCCATTGGTGTGCTGTATCCAGGAAACCCATCTCACATGCAAGGATACACAAAGGCTCAAAATAAAGGGATGGAGGAAGATTTACCAAGCAAATGGAGAGCAAAAAAAAAGCAGGACTTGCAAAAAAAAAGCAGTTCTTGTCTCTGATGAAATAGACTTTAAAGCAACAAAGATCAAAAGAGACAAAGAAGGACATTACATAATGGTAAAAATATCAATGCAACAAGAAGAGTTAATGATCCTAAATATATACACACCCAATACAGGAGCACCCAGATATATAAGGCAAGTTCTTAATGACTTACAAAGAGACTTAGACTCCCAGACAATAATAGTGGGAGACTTTATCACCCCATTGTCAATATTAGACAGATCAATGAGACAGAAAATTAACAGTGATTTCCAGGACTTTGAATTCAGACCTGGACCAAGCAAACCTAATAGACATTTACAAATCCACAGAATATACATTCTTCTCAGCACCACATCACACCTACTCTAGAATTGACCACATAATTGGAAGTAAATCGCTCCTCAGCAAATGCAAAAGAATGGAAATCATAACAGTCTCTCAGACCACAGTGCAATCAAATTAGAACTCAGAATTCAGAAACTAACTTAGAACCACACAACATCATGGAAAGTGAGTAAGTGGCTCCTGAATGTCAACTGGATAAACAATGAAATGAAGGCAGAAATAAGGATGTTCTTTGAAACCATCGAGAGTGAAGATGCAACTTAGCAGAATTTCTGGGACACATTTAAAGCAGTGTCTAGATTAAAATATATAGCAATAAATGCCCACATGAGAAGCAAGGAAAGATCTAAAATCGACACCCTGTCAAAATTGAAAGAGGTAGAGGAGCAAAATCAAAAAAACTCAAAACCTAGCAGAAGACAAGAAATGATTAAGATTAGATCAGAACTGAAGTAGATAGAGACACAAAAAACCCCTCAAAAAGTCAATAAATCCAGGAGCTGGTTTTTCAAAAAGATCAACAAAATAGACCACTAGCTACATTAATAAAAAGGAAAAGAGGGAATAATCAAGTAAATGCAATAAAAAATGATAAAGGGGATATCACCAGAGATTCCACAGAAATACAAACCATCATCAGAGATTATTACAAACAACTCTATGCACATAAACTAGTAAACCTGGAAGAAATGGATAAATCCCTGGACACTTGCCTCCTCCCAAGCCTAAACCAGGAAGAAGTCGAAACCCTCAATAGACCAATAACAAGGTCTGAAGTTGAGGCAGCAATTAAGAGCCTACCACCCAAAAAAAGCCCAGGTCCAGTTGGGTTCACAGCTAAATTCTACCAGACATACAAAGAGGAGCTGGTACCATTCCCTCTGAAACTATTCTAAGCAATCCAAAAAGAGGGAATCCTTCCCAAATCATTTTATGAGACCAACATCATCCTGATACCAAAACCGAGTAGAGACTCAAACAGAAAAGAAAACTTCAATCCAATATCCATGATGAACATAGATGCAAAAATCTTCAATCAAATACAGGCAAGCTGATTGCAACAGCACATCAGAAAGCTTATCCACCATGATCAAGTAGGCTTCATCCCAGGGATGCAAGGCTGCTTCAACATATGCAAGTCTATAAACATAATTCACCACATAAACAGAACCAAAGACAAAAACCACATGATTATCTCAATTGATGCAGAGAAGGCCTTTATGCTAAAAATTCAACAGCCCTTTATGCTAACAACCCTCAATAAACTAGGTGTTGACGGAACATATCTCAAAATAATAAAAGCTACTTACAACAAACCAACAGCCAATGGGCAAAAACTGGAAGCATTCCTTTTGAAATCTGGCACTAGACGAGGATGCCCTCTCTCACTGCGCCTATTCAATATAGTATTGGAAATTCTAGCAATAGCAATCAGGCAAGAAAAAGAAATAAAGAGTATTCAATTAGGAAAGGAGGAAGTCAAATTGTCTCTGTTTGCAGACGACATGATTATATATCTAGAAGAGCCCATCGTCTCAGCCCAAAATCTCCTGAAACTGATAAGCAACTTCAGCAAAGTCTCAGGATACAAAATCAGTGTTCAAAAATCACAAGCATTCCTATACACCAATAACAGACTTCAAGAGAGCCAAATCAAGAATAAACTGCCATTCACAATTGCCACAAAGAGAATAAAATACTTAGGAATACAACTAACAAGGAACGTAAAGGACCTCTTCAAGGAGAACTACAAACTGCTGCTCAACGAAATAAGAGAGGACACAAACAGATGGAGAAACATTCTATGTTCATGGTTAGGAAGAATCAATATCATGAAAATGGCCATACTGCCCAAAGTAATTTATAGATTCAATGCTATCCCCATCAAGCTACCAATTACCTTCTTCACAGAACTGGAAAAAACCACCTTAAACTTCATATGGAACCAAAAGAGAGCCCGCATAGCCAACTCAATTCTAAGCAAAAAGAACAAAGCAGGAGGCATCACACTACCGGACTTCAAACTATAGTACAAGGCTACAGTAATCAAAACAACATGGTACTGGTACCAAAACAGAGATATAGACCAATGGAACAGAACAGAAGCCTTGGAGACAACACCACACATCTCCAATCGTCCAATCTTTGACAAACCTGACAAAAACAAGCAATGAGGAAAGGAGTCCCCGTTGAATAAATGGTGTTGGGAAAACTGGCTAACCATGTGCATAAAGCGGAAACTGGACCCCTTCCTGACACTTTACACTAAAATTAACTCCAAATAGATTAAAGACTTAAACATAAGCCCTAACACCATAAATACCCTAGAAGAAAACCTAGACAAAACCATTCAGGACATAGGCGTAGGCAAGGACTTCATGACCAAAACACCAAAAGCATTGACAACAAAAGCCAAAATAGACAAATGGGACCTAATCAAACTCCACAGCTTCTGTACACCAAAAGAAACAGTCATTAGAGTGAATCAGCAACCAACAGAATGGGAAAAAATTTTTGCAATCTACCCATCTGACAAAGGGCTAATATCCAGAATCTACAAAAAACTAAAATAGATTTACAAGAAAAAAACAAGCCCATTCAAAAGTGAGTGAAGGATATGAAGAGACACTTTTTCAAAAGAAGACATACATGAGACCAATAAACATATGAAAAAATGCTCATCATCACTGGTCATTAGAGAAATGCAAATCAAAACTACATTGAGATACCATCTCATGCCAGTTAGAATGGCGATCGTTTAAAAATCTGGAGACAGATGCTGGAGAGGGTGTGGAGGAATGAGAACACTTTTACACTGTTGGTGGGAGTGTAAATTAGTTCAACCATTGTGGAAGACAGTGTGTGGCGATTCCTCAAGGACTTAGAAATTCCATTTGAACCAGCAATTCCATTAGTGGGTATATATCCAAAGGATTATAAATCATTCTACTATAAGGACACATGCACACGAATGTTCATTGCAGCACAGTTTACAATAGCAAAGACCTGGAACCACCCCAAATGCCCATCGATGATAGACTGGACAGGGACAACGTGGCACGTATACACCATGGAATATTATGCAGCCATCAAAAATGATGAATTCGTGTCTTTTTTAGGGACATGGATGAACCTGGAAACCATCATTTTTAACAAACTGATACAAGAACGGAAAATCAAACACCAAATGTTTTTACTCGTAGGCGGGTGTTGAACAATGAGAACACATGGACACAGGGTGGGGAGCATCACACACTGGGGTCTGTTGCGAGGAAATAGGGGAGGGACAGTGGGGGGTGGGGAGTTGGGGAGAGATAGCATGGGGAGAAATGCCAGATACGGGTGATGGGGAGGAAGGCAGCAAATCACACTGCCATGTGTGGACCTATGCAACCATCTTGCATGTTCTTCACATGTACCCCAAAATCTAAAATGCAATAAAAAAATGTGTAAAGAACCAGTAGAAGTACATAACATACAATATTGTAAAATTGGCCACAAATTCTTTCCCTTTCTGTATCCATGCACTTTTAATGTAATACTGAAGTTTTGATCAAGGGCTGGAGACTAGTACTCCATCTAGGTTGCCGTATGACTTGTTTTGCACACTGTGTCATTAGCAAAAGCTTGAAAATTTCCTGCATACCGGCACTTGCCCTTTGGCTGCTCTTTGGAAACCTGTAACCACGCCGTCATGAATGAGTTAACACTTGCCTGCTGGATAATGAAATGAACGTGCCCATGACCAAGCTACCATCTGGGCATCACACACATGAGAAAAGCCATTGATCACCGGACTCGCTGAGGCAACCCAAAACCAACACACAGAATTGTGGCAGATAAAAAAAAGCCAGTAAATTTTTGGGTGCTTTGTTTTACTACAAAGTTAATTAATACGTGTTGTATATTTACATAATCATATATGTGTATATGGATTTATATTCCTAAATATCAAGGACTTTCTGTGCTATTGTTTTAAAATAATTTTACTTGAAATTCTAAAACAAAGCAAGAACTTGATTAAAATCAAGTATTAATACAAGTTTGTTTTATTTTTTTTCTTTTTTCCCTTCTTGAATACCTTGCTATCATTGTTTTGACACCAGTGAGTTTGGGAAGATTGGTGAAAACGTCATAAGTTAATGTGTTTCTCTTTACTAGGCTAAAATACTCTTCCTAGCATTCATTTTTCCTTCTCTTTTTAATTTGTGTAGATATTTCCTAAATTGTTGATATGATTTGGGTTTCCAAAAAACATACATACTTGCTTATACAATGAGATATTGAGATCAAACCCAGCAAAAGGCTCAAATTAAAACTGACAATACTAAACAATGGAAAGAATGTGAAGTAATAAGAATGTTCATATCTAACCATAAGGATTATAAATTAATACAACTACTTAGGAAAACTGTTTACCAGCATCTTCTAAATAGCAGTACATCATATATTATGTAGCAGTTCACCTTCTCAGTGTACGTTCAGCAGAAATGCATATATAGATGGACCAAAAGAAGTATACAAGAATTTTCATAGCCACTTCATTTATGATAGTCCCAAACTGGAAACAATGTAAATGTCCCTTAGCAGTGGAATGACTAAATATATTGAACTTATACAATGGAATACCACATAGCAGTAAAAATGAAAAAACCTAGTGCTGTACCAAATAATGAATAAATTCAAGTAACATAATGTTGAACCATAAGAGGCAGAGTACATACTGTGTGAATTTACTTCTGAAAGGATAGTGTTCCTTTTTAGAGAAATAGTAACTGGCATGGACCATAAGGAGTCTGTGGGTGCTGATATTCTGTCCTTTATTTATGTTTTTGAGATGGGTTCTTACTCTGTCACCCAGGCTAGAGTGCTGAGTGCAATAGTGCAATCTCAGTTCATTGCAACCTCCACTTCCTGGGTTCAAGCAATTCTTGTGCCCCAGCCACCCGAGTAGCTGGCATTACAGGTGTGTGCCACCATGCCTGGCTAACTTTTGTATTGTTAGTAGAGACAGGAGTTAGCCATGTCGGACAGGCTGGTCTTGCAGTCCTGGCCTCAGGTGATCTGCCTGCATTGGCTTCCCAAAGTGCTGGGATTGTAGGCATTAGCCACCGTGCCCGGCCACTATTCTATTCCTTAATCTTGTGGTAGTCACACGAGTTTTGCCTACTTTGTTAAAATTTATTAAGCTCTACACACATGATTTTCTTTCCCATTTTTCGGCATATGTATTTCGATTCCAAAAGTTTGTTAAACAACCCAGCATTTGTGTTGTGAACACATTTATATAAAATTATACGATTTATGCATGTAAAATATTTTATGAAAGAAAAACCCCGTATACACTGATGATATACAGCTATGTTTAAGTTACAGTAATAAATGAAAAATCAAATTACAAAATATACTGTGATTTTATTTTTGGTAAAAGCAAATCTGGATCATGTAAGTAATTGCACATTCATTACTGAAAGTTTGAAAAATATAGAAATACATTAAAAAGTTTAGAATATACTACTCATTGCTATTTTTGAGTGATCATAGGTTTTTAAATGTGTCTGTGTTTGTGAGTCTGAATACATATGCTTAATCCAAATTTTAATATTCCTCTACAGTTTGTATTTTTAGTAGAGACAGGGGTTTGCCATGTTGGCCAGGCTCGTCTCGAACTCCTGGCCTCAGGTGATCTGCCTGCGTTGGCCTCTCAAAGTGAAAGAAACAATCTGTTTAGTAGCTATAAATGGTTTTATTTTATGAATATGCAATTACTGATTTAACTATCTTCTAGAAGGCTTTTTTTTTTTTTTTGTGGATTTAGACTCTTAACCATATTGCATACCTGTTTCCCTTTACCATCACCAAACTGTTATTTAATTAAATAATTTTTTACTTTGGAGATGGAATTTTGCTCTTGTCACCCAGGCTGGAGTGCAGTGGCATGATCTCAGCTCACTGCAAGGTCCACCTCCCAAGTTCAAGTGCTTCTCCTGCCTTAGCCTCCAGATTAGCTGGGATTGCGGGCATGCCACCATACCCAGCACATTTTTGTATTTTTAATAGAGTCAGGGTTTCACTGTGTTGGCCAGGCTGGTCTCAAACTCCTGACCCCAGGTGATCTGCCCACCTTGGCCTCCCAGAGTGCTGGAATGACAGGTGTGAGCCACTGCTCCTGGCCCAAAATTATTATTGGGGGGAAAAATGGCCAGGTGTAGTGGCTCATGCCTGTAATCCTAGCACTTGGGAGACTGAGGCGAGAGGTTCATGAGGTCAAGAGATTGAGACCATCCTGGCTAACACAGTGAAACCCCGTCTCTATTAAAAACACAAAATTTGTTGGGTGTGGTGACATGTGCCTATAGTCCTAGCTACTAGGGAGGCAGAGGCAGGAGAATCACTTGAATCTGGGAGGCGGAGATTGCAGTGAGTAAAGATCATACCACTGCAGTCTGGCCTGGTGACAGAGCAAGACTCTATCTAAAACAAAACAAAAACAACAAAACCACATGTGCAAAACTATTTACTATTTTGACATATTGACTTAAATTTTTACACATGTGAAAATCATGGACTCACGTTATCTCTTTCTAAAAAATATCCACAAAAGACCAGGGCTCCCTGTATTTTGGCCATGACTTATATTCTTACAAATATTGTGAGTATTGTCATTATGAATAAATTAGTTAATGAAAACAAATAAGTGAGTCCTGAGGTGCTCACCAGGCCAGGGGTGGCACTAGGCTTTGTGTATATTTTATTCTGTTAATAAGCAGCAGCAGCATCTTCGGTAGATAGGGCAAAAACGAAGTTAGATATAGGCAGAAAGCAGGTGTTAAGGTTTGAGAATATAATTGTAAGCAGTAGTAATTTCATCGTTTTTCCCTTTGTTTTCTAAGTGAATTGTAGTTCTGAGTCAGGAAGGTAGATCAGTGATCACTGTCCTGGTGTGCATTTTAAATTATAAAATTACCTAGTGATTAAGTATTTTCAGTTTAGTTGCAATTAGATAAATGTAAGTTATTGTATTTCATCAGAGGTTCTGCCTGTGCACAGTTCTGATATGTATGAATTTCAGTTACTAAGGTTTGGTTAAATAACGCTAGTGCCCTGACAACATGGTTCAAATTTCAAATACCATGGTATTTTAACTCTGAGTGATTGCATACAGCACGTACTTCATTACTAACTCTTCAGCCGACAAAAATCACTGCCTAAGTAACAGATGTGCATCATGATCAGTGACAGTCATGTCACATTTTTCTAATTCTGTCAGTGATCAGCCACTGTGCTGCTTTTATTCACTTTGCACACAGGCAGCTAAGCTTGTAGTTCTGTGATGAACCTACATGCCATTTTTCAGTAGTTAGTGGACAGAAGGAATTAGTCACAAAGTTGGAAGTGTAGCAAAGAAATGAAAATTGATAATGCTAGAAGCAAAAATGGAATCAAAACATAGATGAGCGTTACAGAGGAGAGCTGACTGACAGTGACAACCGTGCACTATTTGAGAGTCTGATTTACAGCCAGGGGAATTTAGTGAAGATAAATTTAGGAATATAAATGAGAACAGTGGTTTTGACAAAAAGGATGAAGATATACCAGAGGAAGTAATGCCAGCAAAAACAAACATATTAAAAACTAACCCCCAAAACAACAAAAACTGACTTCTTATTAAAGAGACTTAGAAGAAATTTCATGGATCGAATGCTTGAAGGATAAAATGTTGACAGCCAATCCAAATTCAAAGGGAGTATGAGTTTGTCAAGGCAGAGAAAAGATGCTTATTCTGTACCTTAAGTAGTGAGATGAGGAGGCAAGTGCTATTCAAATAACCTAAGCTTTCTGCCAAGAAAACTCTTTGGTGTTTTAAAATGCAGTTGACCAAATATTAGCTGATGAATTTTTGCATCTCGCTGTATGTTTATAATCAACAGTGAGAAGTTTTAATGTTTTGACAAAAATTTGTAAAGGTCATTGCCCCATCGTAGGTTTCTCCCATTGATTATTCAGATTGCGTAGTGTAATTTCAGCTGTTGTGGTCACTTTGATTATTTTGCACTCTTCTGCAAAGCCAAGACTACCTGTATTCAATTTTTGCACTAATTTTTTAGAAACCTACTTAAAATACATGATGAAGTTATTGGCTTTAAAAAAATGATTTGAAGTACTCATATCCTTTCTCTATCAAAAGAGGGGCCTACAAAGTTTAATCAATTATTAGTTTTTTAATCTTTTTTTTTTTTTTTTGAGGTAGAATTTTGCTGTTGTTGCCCAGGCTGGAGTGCAGTGGCATGATTTTGGCTCACTGCAACCTCTCCCTCCCAGGTTCAAGTGATTCTCCTGCCTCAATCTCTAAGTAGCTAGGATTACAGGCATATACCGCTATGCCTGGCTAATGATGTATTTTAAGTAGATACAGAGTTTCACGATGTTGGTCAGGCTGGTCTCGAACTTCTGACCGTAGGTGTTCCATCGGCCTCGGCCTCCCAAAGTGCTGGAATTATAGGTGTGAACCACCAGGCCCAGCCTAATCTATTCTTTTCAGTTGTAAAATGAAAGGCCTTTCCAAACAGCTAACTGGGAAGAAGGAATTTTAATTTTGTGTTAACAAATACAAAGAGATCACATTAAAAATAGAACACATCTGAGGGCAACAGGGTCCACATTAGTTAAAAAAAATAGTCTTGTTTCCTCAGAAACTTTACATAGACAACAGAATATGAAAACATCCAACTTCACTATGCCATGTATAAGTAATAGAACTCAAAGCCATAAAGTTTGTGTTTCCTGGTCATTGAGTTACCACAGAGCTAGGAGTTCTCTTGAAATTATTTTCTCACCCAAGCAATAACATGTGAGAGTGTCTGATGCCTGAAATGTCATTTATCCTAAGGCTTTTCAATTGAATGTTATCTAGGTCCATTACACAGTAGAAGCCATTCAACATCTGTGTACTTCCTGGCCACTTCAGCTGTGAGAGTCAGTTGTGAGATTATTGGAGACTTTCTACGTATTAATGTTTTCTGGGTAATGTACAGTGATGGAGCATAGAAACCTAGCTGTGATCAGGTGGCTGCCACTCTATCTGTGTTTAAAGTAAGCAAGAGTCTCAAAACTCATCTGTTTTAAACACAGAAGACTTGCTATGATTTTCTTTGATACTAAAACTGCATGTATAGCAAAAATGAAAAGGCTGAAAGCTTCAAAGATTAAATCACCCTAAGGAAGTTCCTTACCAATATTGGTGTTGGTCTTGTCATGCAGAAAATCTAAGCAGGTTGCTGTTGTTTATAGACACTGCTGTGGTATACTTATCACATGCAGTTAAACTGCATTTCAAGAAAAGTCTGTTACAGTAATGGCACCTACATCCTTGGAAATGTTTTTATATTGCTTTACTCTATCTTCCGGTTATCAGCAGCTCATACTTACTTTTTCTGTTGAGATAAAGTTTATGTAACATAGAATGAACTATGTTAAGTATGTAATTCAGTAGCATTTTGTACATTCACAGTGTTGTGCAACTACCACCTCTTATCTAATGATAAATCATTTTCATCAAGCTGAAAGTAAAACCCCCCTACCCGTACCCATTAAACAGTCGCTTCTCATACCCCTCCCTCCAGCTCCTGGCAGCCACCAATCTGCTATCTATATCTATGGATTTATCTGTTCCAGATATTTCATATAAATGGGATAATACAATATATAATGTGTGGTATATTGTGACTGTTTTTTTTTTTTTTCATTTAGCTTGTATTTTGAAGCTAAATGATATTACTGATACATGTTGCAGCATGTATTTTGTTTATACAGTCATCTGATGGACATTCAGGTTGTGTCCACATTTTGTCTCTTTTAAATAATGCTTTGATGGACAGAGATGTACAAATACCAGTTTGAGTTCCTATTTTCAACTCTTTAGGTATATAACTGGGAGAGGAATTGCTGGGTCATTGGTAATTCTATGTCTAGCTTTCTGAGGAACCACAAAACTGTTTTCCACCTAGCAGCATTTATTTGCACCATGAATAACAAAGGAACATGTATTCCCATTTCTGATACTTTCTAGGGCTGATCCCTGCCCTTTACTCAGTCTACCCCAAGAGAGATGATACAGTGACTTCCCTGATAAAGTCTGTTCTCTTTTGTCTCCTTGGGGGTGAATTTACCTACACAATGCATGTCATTCTCTCCTTTCCTCCATGATGAAAACATAGGGCAGGCTCCCCAGAGGAGGCCTGTTCTGGCCTCTGCTAACATAAATATTCACAGTGCAAATAAAAGCTGCTAAGTGGAAAACAGTTCTGTGGTTCCTCAGAAAGTTAAACATAGAATTACCAATGATCTCCAACTCCTCTCCTAGGTATATACCTAGAGAGTTGAAAATAGGAATTCAAACACATACGTGTGCATCTCTGTTCATCAAATCATTATTCACAATAGCCAAAAGGTGGGAACAACCTAAATGTCCATCACATGATGAATGGGTAAATAAAATGTGGTATATCCATGCAGTAGAATATTGTTCAGTCATTTAAAGGAATGATATTGCTGATATGTGCTGCAACATGGATGAGCCTTGAAAATATAAGCTAAATGAAAGAAATCAGTTACAATATACCACATAGTATATATTGTATCATCCTATGGTGGATAATACATGGATTATATTAATATGATGGATAAGTGTTGCTCATTGTGTGGTTGTGGTTAGAGGCCAGTTAAGTTTTGTTCTTCAAACTGGCCTCCAGCAAAATAAATGCTAACATTTTGTCTTTCATCTGATCTTTGTTGTTGTTGGGGATTTTTTTCCCCTGCAAATTTTCTGGAACCTGCATAGAGTTCAGTTTGACATTTACTGCTTTTGTATTGTTTGGAGAATGCAAAACTTAGAATGCAAGAGATTATGATACCAAAAGAACTTGATCTTTATAGATGTGGCCTGGAATTACAGATTGACTGTCTGTCACTTACTTTTAGTGATGTCAGCTTGGAGAATTTACCTAATATTTTTGTTTCAATTTTCTTATCAATGAAAAGGGGGAAATCCTGTTCACCTTTCTTACATACTGTGGGGCTCACCAGAGTATCAAGGCCAGTGCATGTTAACAACAGACAACCCCCCCCAAAAAAAGTAAGATTCTTTCTAATTGACCTTTTTTGTTTCTGACATTTTAATAGCTTTTCATAATGTACACTAATGCTGTGAATTTGAATTTTAAAAACTTGACTACAGAAGCTGCAGCAGGATGCTTGTCTGCAGGAATACAGTACAGATAGAGAAGTCAGTAAGCCTCCCATCATCAAGTAGAAAATAGGTCACTTTACATGGTAAGCATTCATCAGCCATTATGTGATTATTTAATCAGAGTGCCTGGCCACTTCTCCACCAAGATCGTTTCAAGCTCTGACATTTTAGAAGTGACTCTTATCTTGAGGAAAAACATTTTGAGACAACTCTAATTCCATTAAGTTTCATTACTTCATATGGCATCATCTCTAGATTATCAGAATGTACGTACAGTAAGAAATGCTCTTATCTTTTCTAATATTCTCATTTTAGGTAACACGTCACCTTGTCAAACTTTTTGACAGCATTGCAGACCTGCAGTTTGAAGACAGTCAAGATGTTTCTGCACACAGGGCAGTTGGAATGTACAGCAAAGAGAAGGAGTATGTCCCATTCCAAGACGAGTGTGAATGCGTGGGCCATGTAAGATTTGATTATGATGTTTTCTATGCTAGGGGAGTATTTTCAGCATACTCTTTGAAGGTTGAATTGAACAAGAATAAGTTTCAAGTCAGATCAAATTAGGCTCTGTCTAGTTTTGTGCTCAGAGGTTCCTTTTTACCTATATCCACGGTGACAGAGGGCTCCTCTGCCATGCGTCCCAGTTTCTACTTAAGTGGCTTTGGCACCCAGCAGGGTCTCAGAGATGCTAGGGGAATTGAACTAGACAGAAGCAGCTGTTACAGATTGAATGAGTGACCCCAGAATTAGTAGCAAATGCAACTCAGTGACTCAGTCTCCTACAAAGTGTATTCTGTTTTCACCACTGCTCAGATAACAGAGAAGGGTTCTAGTGAAGCAGCACCTTGCAATAAAGCATGTTTTAAAGAGGCTCTGTGGTTCAGTAGTCCATTGTGAATGTTATAAATGGTGCCTCATAAATAAAGTTGATTGAGTCTAGCAAGCTGATATCCTATACTCTAATTACCATGTGCAGAGTTAAGTTAGCATATTCTCTTCTCTCGCAGCCAAATACCTCAAATATATTCCTAACAGTTATCCACAAGAATGACTCATTATGATTTATGAAAGCATGTCTGGTGTATTCAGATGATTTAGGGGAATTGCATCTTTTTATGATGATGCTTGTGTAGCTTGGATTAATTCACAGAGTAACTGAATGAATAGAGCCTGTTGAACCATTTGGGCTGGGGTAGGGGTTCCTTAAAGTATTTGCAGAAACCCTTGCAACCTTATTTTACAAGGGTTTTCTTTACTCCTTTTTGTTGCCTTATAATATTGTACCAGAAAACCTGCCAAATGAAGGAGAAGCAGATGGTGGAATACTTTGATTAAAATATATTTTTTGATCTCTTGGGCTTTTTAGGATATTATTATAATGATTAGAAAAAGTTGCCATAAACTATCTTGACAAAAGTGTGTTGCTGTCTGCTCCCTCCCAGCAAACTGCTCACTGACTGGCATGATGCCCAGAGGGGGCTAGTCCAGTTGATGGATGTGGTTGTCACTAGCTGGAACCCTTGATGTTGAAAGTTTTTATGGTGCTTTAGTTTACTCTGTATAAGCAACTTATGCTAGAGACTTGTAAACATCTACAAATTCACCCTCTAATTGCCTTTGTTTTATAAAAAGACTCTTTTAATTTCGTCTTTTTTTCTATTTCTGGACTCTTTTTATTGGCTTCTCCCAATTTAGTCCATTTGTATGTTCTTCAGCAAGTGTAGAATACCTGCTATGCATCAGATGCTAGGTGAGGCTTTTGGGAGTTCAGAAATGAACAATATATGGCCCTTGTCTTCGAGGAGCTCTTAGGCCCAATGAGAAAATGTATATGCACATAATTAGTGACAATAGAGGTAGCAATTGTTGTTACAGGGTGTTGGTTGGGAAGTACCAAAAAGGGAAGGATCCAGCAAGCACCTCATTAGAGCTTAGTTCTCAAAGCATACTGAGTTAGGTTGCCACTCTTGGCACAGTCACCTGTACAGGAACTGATATATTACTTATATGTGTGTTTGGTCTTCCCAAATGGACTGCAAGTTTCTTGAGAACAGGTGGCTGTGTGGAGGACATGGATCCCAGGGCATCCAGGAGAAACACAATAATGACTGAATTAATGAGGGAACTTTTTGTTTGTTGACATTAGGAGTTACCCTTAGTTATTAAGGGTTAGAACAAAACAACCTGATCTAATTCAATTAAACTGAACTCATGCCTGTTAACAAAGTGCAGTTGTGAAGCAAGAGAGAAAGCCTGTGATAAGAGATACTGAGGTCATTGCCAGGGCAGTGTTTTCTTTTTGTTTCAAGAGAGGAGATTGTCAACTCATTAACCACTTACCACTCTGTCCCAATTCTCCAGAGGTTCTAGGAATGCTGCTGCTCTCTTCACAGGGGTGGAGGAAAAAATCAGTTGTGTCATCTTCAGAATCTCATGTGATCCTTGGTATTTATTTACGATAGTCACTTTTTATTGCTATGGTCAATTATTTGCAAATAGTATATGTATCCTTTTAGTTATATGCTATCCCAAGGAAACAAATGTCTGGATTAATATAACAAAATACATTTGAACAGGATGGAAAACTTGCTAAGGTATGTTTGTGGGAGAAAACTAAACTTGAATTTAAAAAAAAAATAGATTAATTTTTACAAGTCAGCAGTTGTCCTGTCTCTCATAGTCTCCTGTGGTCCAATTTCTGACAAGTGTGAAGATTAGAGCCGGTAGGTAATATAATTAAGACACTTGCTGAAAACATTTTATCTTAAAACTATGAGCTATGAAGGTTTTAGAGAATTTTCAGTGGATTTAAAAATTAATAGAAAAATTTTTTAAATTGAATTTTCGTTCTCAAGAATATGACTCATACCTCTATTAAGTGTCTGTGACATTTGGTTTCTGAAAACACTGTGTGTTACCTGAGGGGAATCTTGGTCTAGACCCTCCTTGCCTTCAAAGCTGAGAAATGACTCATGGAGAACCCCTTTTCTGTTTAGGCTGTGGAAGTTGTTAGCCAGCTGGTAGGTAAAGTAAGATGAGCATTATTCCTGGGAGAAGGCAGCTTTATGTAGGAGAAGGATTTCACCAATTAGTTGTTCACTTTAAGTTTTCTACCTGGGTTTAAAATAAATGGACCTGTCTGACCCTCTGCATGGCCTTAGAGCTGGAAGGAGGATGAAATTTTCCTTCATAGTTAAGCCTGTATTATGTTACAATGTTTCAACTTGCTTCCAAAGGTGGAAACATGGCTTCTGCAGCTTGAACAGACTATGCAAGAAACAGTGCGTCTTTCTATCACTGAAGCCATAGTGGCCTATGAGGAAAAACCTAGGGAACTGTGGATTTTTGATTTCCCGGCTCAAGTTGCGCTAACCAGCTCACAAATATGGTGGACCACAGATGTCGGAATAGCCTTCAGTAGACTGGAAGAAGGCTACGAAACAGCCCTAAAGGATTTCCATAAAAAACAGGTATTTTATAGATTTGTGACTTTGAGACATAAAGGAACTTCAAGACGTAAGCTTGCTTCATTCATTTTTTTAGTCATTCATTTGTAGAGTGTCTTCTGTGTGCAAATTACTATGCTGGGAAGATTTTGGCAATCAGTTGTTAAATCATTTTTTACCTTTGTGGTATCCTTCTAATTTTCTGTATAGGTTTTTTTAAAAGTCCACATGTCTATTATCTTGTAAGGCTCTAGTATAGGACTATCCTAGATATTGTACATATTTATTTTCTTCTATGTAAGACTCTCCAACTAGGCTGATCATGTATTTATTAGAAAATATGTGCATGATTTGCATTATTCAAAATGGTGGAGGGTGGCTCAGCAAAAACAAATATTTTCATGGGCTTTGGTTTTCTGTTAATTATAAATTACAGATGAGAACTTGGAAAATAATCTATTTTGAATTCTGTTTTATTGATGCCAGTTACCCTGTGACCTTTCCTTAAGTCTTTCATCTTAGTATGTGCTGTGAGCTATATAACAGTTCAAAGATACAGTATCTTTTTGGACTTACAGATTCAGAGTGTATTAGGCTTGAAAAGGAAATAAGTATTACTTCTTCTGGTTTTCAGTGGATAAAATCTGAATCCAGAAATATGAAGTGACATTCCTAATGTTGCATACTTTATAAGTTAACTTGGTAGGATTGCACCCTCTTCCTGATAGTGAGTTAGAATGCTTCCCAATGCTCCTCATTGCCCTTTTTCTGCCTTAGCAATACTTTTACTTCAATATCTTAAGAATAAAATAGATAGCAAGTGATCCTTGTATTCTTAAACACATTTGAAGATTCGCGTGTGGGTTATTCCTTTTAATTTTACTCTTTCAGTCTTGGATAGAGACCACCCAATTTAGGCTACTAAAGAAGTTTTTGTACCACTTACTTTTGGAGAAAAATTTTAGATTTTATACTCTTAGGAAGATAAGGTAATTGTTTCTATTTAGTAGGCTTGAAGTTACAGGATGCGATTTAAAGAAGTGGCTGGTTTCTTCCTAGGGTGCCATCTTTGCAATTCTAGTAGCTGCCACTTGGATGCTGAAGCTGAGTCGTTACATTTTTTTCATGGACATAAATAACTGAGATAATTAAACGCAAATAATTCTGTTATGCCTTTCTTATAAATGGCCTTCTAGTTGGTTAATTTATTGATATTTATGCTTCTGTTATGACCGTTTTCATTATGCATTTAAGTAAGGGCATTTAAAAATACTCAGTTAAAATAATATTGTCTTTTAAATTTCAGCTATTACCAATCACTACTCAAATCTTGCTACAAGCATATTTCTACTTATTTCACTTTTTTTTCCTCTTAACTCTCCCTTATCTACAACGTGTCACTTTTTTATTGCTAGACTATTTTATTACTTATAAGATTAAATGATGTTTTATGAATATTTCTTATTTATATCAGCTTTATTTTATGGTTTCTTTATTATTGTTTACTGTTAAAGATGATAAAGAAAATATAGTCACAGAAAAGGAAAAGAAGGGACATAACCTTTAAACAGTACCTATAAATTCATTTTCAGGAGAAAAATTATTAACATTTTGGCATGCGAACATCAAAAGCTTTTCCTCTATTTACTGTCTATCTTTATGAATGTATAAACATCCTTATTTATAGGTATAAACATGTATAACTATGTAGCTATTTATATATGTGTGGTGATTTACATAGTTATGTATCTGTATATAAATATACATTTAAGAATTCTTTTATATTCCACACATTTGATTACTTTATATTTTCACTCAATATATTCTCTACATTTTTCCTTGTTATAAACATACATCGTATTCACACTAAAAGTGACTGAATAGTCTACAGCCATACAACCCTGAACGTGCTCGATCTTGTCTAAAAGTGACTGAATATTATTTCTTTCTATGAATATACCAGAATTTATTTTCTTTCTTCTATTTTCTTTCAGTTTACTCTGATTGTCTAGCTTATCAGGCACTGTTCTAGGTTCTGTGGTTCTAGCAGTGATGTTCCTCTACTCAGGCAGTTAGATTCCAGTTAACTGTTAATAGATCTTACCTCTCTCCTCAGGAATCTTAGGATTATTTATTCTGGTTTCCAATCCCCTTTTTACATGCAGTCATTTAAAGCTTATTTTTTTAAATTATCCATTAATTATGGTGGCAGTGGTATAATGTCGATCTTACTTAGATTTACCAACATATTTACGTGTTTACTAATTCACAAATAAGAAATCAGTTGAAAAATAAAAAATGGCTTTTCTCATTTTTAACTTATTTTTCAGCTGATTCCTTATTTGTGAATTCAATTTCCTTCTTTCTGTAGAATATATTTTAGCAGTTTGTGCAGTGATGAATTGTTAGAGGAAATTTTCTGGTCCCTTACTTTATTTTGACTTTTTTTTTTTTTTTTTTTTTTTAATAATTTAGTTGGTATAGAATTCTAAGTTGAGAATTATTTTCTTTGAATACCTGAAAAATATTTTTCCATTTATCTTATAGCTTTTATTATTGTTATTGTGAAATCTTATGTCATTTCAATTCTTTTTCCATTATAAGCTATTTGTCTTGTTTTGGGATAATTTTAAGATTTCTTTGTTTTTGTGGTTCTGATAAAACTCTTTTCCTTGTAGTATATGACTAAGAAGGAAAAAGAATCCAGGGCTAGATTAAGTAGGCTGAAATCTCAGTTTCTACCTATTTATTAGCTGTGTGATATGGACAAGCTATTTAACTACTCAATGCCTTAGTTTCATCATCTTCAAAACATGGACAGTGGCAGTACTTGCATCATAGGCTCATTAGAAGGATTAATTAGTTAGTATATGGAAAATGCTATTTTCAGATAGTATTTTAAATAGTATTTAAACATTCTTACCACAAAAAAAGTATGCGAGGTAATGTATATGTTAAATTCCTTGATTTAGCCATTCCATGGTGTATACATGTATCAAAACATCATGCTGTACCCATAAATATGCTATTAGTTAAAATAGTATAAAATAGTTAAAATACAATTTTTAACCAAAAAATAGTTTAAATGCTATTTTAAAATAGTATTTCAGTTTAAGTGCTATATAAGGTCTGGCTATTACTGCTGTTGTTAATGCTATGACAATAATGACATTGGTGTCCAATGTGATACACAACTCATTTACTAGGTTTTTATCAGTAATTTATAATAAAAATTTTCAAATACACAGAAAAGCTGAATTTTGTAACATGTATGCCTACCACTTAGATTCTACAATTAATATCTTGCTTTATTTTCTTCACTTGTTGTTTATCAAAACCTATAATCATCCATCGATTCATTTTATATCTATGAATTATTTCAAAGGAAGTTGCAGATACCATTACCCCTAAACTTTTCTTTTTTTTAAATTTAAATTTTAATTGAAAAGTAAATACAGTGTGTGTTTATGGATACAACATGATGTTTTGATATATATGTACATCATGGAATGGCTAAATGAAGGTATGCATTACCTCACATACTTTTTTGTGGTAAAAATGTTTGAAAGCTACTTTATTAGCACTTTTCAAAAATATGTTATATTGTTACTAACTGAGGTCACCATGATGTACAGTAGACCCCTTGAACTTACTCCACTCAACTAAAATTTTGTATTCTTTGATCAATATCTCCCCAAAACACCCCACCCCTCAGCCTCTGGTAACCACCATTTTGCTGTTTATATAAGTTTGACTTTTTCATTTAAATTTTTAAAAATTTTTATTTGCATAACTGTATGAGGTACAGTTATGCAAATACATAACTGTATTTGCTACTTGCTTTGATTTTGTAATGGTGAATTTAGGGCTTTTAGAGTATCCGTCGCCTGAGCAATGTATTCTGTGTCCATTAATTTCTTATCATTCACCCTTAACACCCCCTAATGATTCCGTCTCCATTGTCTATATACCACACTCAATATCCATGTGTATACATCATTTAGCTCCCACTTGTAAGTGAGAACATGTGATATTTGTATGTGTCTCACTTGTTTCACTTAAGATAATGACCTCTATTTCCATCCATGTTGCTACAAAAGACTTAATTTTATTCATTTTTGTGATGGAGTAGTAGTAGTCCATTGTGTATGGATATCACATTTTCTTTTTCCATTTATCCATCCATGGCCACTTAGGGTTGATTCCACAACTTTGTTATGGTGAATAGTGTTGCAGTAAACATAGGAGTGCAGATACCTTTTTGATGCAATGACTCATTTTCCTTTCAGTAGATACTTAGTAGTGGGATTGCTGGATCAAATGGTAGTTCTATTATTAGTTCTTTTGACAAATCTCCATACCATTTTCCATAGAAGTACTAATTTATATTCTCACCAGGAGTGTATGAGAGTCCTCTTTTTTCTGCACCCTCACCAACATCTGTGGTGGTGGTGGTGGTGGTGGTCTTTTTAATAGCCCATCTGACTTTTATAATATCTCACTGTGGTTTTAATTTGCATTTCCCTGATATTTAATGATGTTGAGCATTTTTTGTATGTCTGTTCGTTGTTGTATATCTTCTTTTAAAAAAGATATATTTATGAAGTTTGACATTTTGATATTCCACATAGAAGAGAGATCACGCACTATTTTTTTTTCTATGCCTGCTATTTCAATTTCAGTTGACATAATGTCCTCCTGGTCACAAATGACAGGATTTTCTTTTTTTTTTTTAAAGGCCAAATAGTATTTCATTGTGTATATATACCACATTTTCTTTATTCATCCATTAATGGGCACTTAGGTTGATTCCATAACTTGGCTATCCTGAATAATGCTGCAGTGAACAAAGGAATACAGATATCTCTTCAACATATTGATTTCAGTTATCTGGTATATATCTCCATTAGTCAGGTTGCTGGATCATATGGTAATACTATTTTTAATTTATTGAGGAAACGTTCTATTTTTCATAATGACTGTACTAACATTTCCATCAACAGTGTACAGGGATTCCCTTTTTAAACATTTAAATTTATATACCCAATTCATCAGTTTAATTTCAGCTATATCTCATTTTCTCAGAGTTTTCCTTTGGCTTCTTTAAAAATCAGTTTTATGATGACCTATCTTTTCACTGTGGTTTCTATTCTTTAATCTTATTAATTATTTTAAAGAGATATTTAATAGTTTTAGTTACATTGTTCTAGCTCTAGTTCTGCGGCTGGATCTACTATTAAATTTGGTTTGTTTTTTAATGTTTATTTTTAAAGATTGTTTCTTCCCTAAGTTGAGCAAATGTTCCTACAGTGTATTCCGCCCCCTGCGCCCCCCAACCCGCCCCGACGCCATTTCTTCCAGGTCTCTAGAGGCCTTGTAAGTTGTGGATGATGATTATGATTATGATTAAGACAGCCTTGTTCTTTCTCCCAGGCTGGAGTTTAGTGGATTGATCATGGCTCACTGCAGCCTCAAACTCCTGGGCTCAAGGAAATCTCCAATCTCATATTTCAGAGTAGCTAGGACCACAGGTGCATACTACCACACTCAACTAATTTTTGCTTGGTTCTTGTAGAGAGGTGGTCTAACTATGTTGACCAGGCTGGTTTTGAACTCCTGGCCTGAAGCGATCTTCCCACCCACGCCTTTCGAAGTGCTGGGATTATAGGCATGAGCCACTGCATCTGTCCAGTTGTAGATTAATTTTGCAGTTACTAAGTTTAGGATTTTCTGATCATGTTGGTAGGGTTAAAATTTGGGTGCCACAGCTTCACATGGTATAAATGTGAGATTTTGATTTGTTTTAAGGGATTTTTTTCCTGTCCAAAGCCTTAAGATATTTCCAGCTTTCATGTTGCTCCTTGAGCTGATGGGGAGAGTTTTCCTAGAATTGTAACACTTTCAGTATCTCAGCTTTGTGTTCAACATTTCAGTTCCAACTTTCTGCCTTGCTCAAGGGAGTATGAGAGGCACAACTGAAATGGGAACATCTCTGTTCCCATGTGGCAATTTAAACCTCAGCTCCAGATGTTTGGCTCTCTGTCCAAATTCTTTCAGCTGCCATAGCATTTGCTTATCCACTTCGTTATACCTCTCTGCTTTGAGGCTCATTCCTGTTGTCAGGAAGGTATCATTCTCCTCTCTCTCTTCCTCTTCCTCTTCCTCTTTCTCTCTCTCTCTGTCTCTCTCTCCCCCCTCCTTCCCCTCCCTCCCTCTCACTCCCTCTTTTGCATTCCACTATTTCCCTCTCCCTTTTCTGTCTGTCTCTTATCCCTTTCCACCTTTCTCATGTTTGGCTATATACTTTATATTTAGGTATGTTCTGTTTTATTTAATGTTTCTCTATATTAATAAAGAAATTGTCCATGTTCATTTAATCAATATGTTGCAAACACACCTATTATGATCATTATTGTTGGTAATACTGGCTAGTTGGGTTGCTTTTTCATTTTTGGCTATCAATACTGTCATGAACAGCTTCGTATAGACATGTTGCATGTATTTTTTTTATTTCTTCAGATAAATTTTCAGATGTAAAATTGATAGATCAAAGCCTTTGCAAGATAGTGCCAAGTTTACCTTCCCAATAGTGTATAAGGAGTGTCCACTCCTTCCCCTGTCAGCAACATGGGGTGGTTCTTTTTTTTCTTCCTATTCTTAAAAAGTTGTTCATATCCTTATTCAACTAATTAATGGAACTTAGTATTCTTCTCTTACAGTCTTTTAAAAGTTTTCTACTTTGTTCAAGAGTTATATAGCGCTTCTTTTCTCATGTTGGATGTGAAGTAAAGAAAGGGGATGGTTTGTGAAGAAAGTGTTTGTGTAATTTTATAAAACACTTCTGCATGAATTGAAATGTTTGACAGACCAGACAGATGCCTTTACTACAGTGTTTCAGTTTTCTGACTGGCACTAAAGTATATTAGAGAAGCTAACATTTGAATTCTACTAAAGCTGTGGTTTGGGTCATGAGAAATGTTTGCATCTAAGTTGAAACCTTTTTAGTTTTCTTCTTTTCAAAATGGATGTAACCATCTGCTGGAGTGTGCTTTTAATTAAAATTATTCTTGGTAATACTGTGAGCAGTTTTTTATATGAGCTTTAGTCATTTAAAATAGCTTAATTTTAAAACTGGTATCAGAGTTGTGTATAATTGATGATTGTAAGTAATTCCTTTCCTTGGTTCTCCCAAATTGTAGTGACATAAATAAATCAAGATCATAATTTTAAACTCTATTTTTCCCTGGATCTGTGGTGATTGCATGTTAGTATTTGGATTAAAGGCAAAAATACTGCATTTTGAATGTGTATCACTGTCTTGTCAGAGTCTTTGAAAAAGTGGAAAGTGTGATTAATTTCTTGGATTTGAAGGATCCTTGGTGAAAGTGTTTTGTTTTGGAGGCTTGGGATATGGTAAGAAAGTTTCTCCACTCCTCTTTTATTATTGAGCTGTGCGGAAATCATCAAAAGAGAGAAGTGTTTTAAACATAAAAAGTTAAATTTGTAGTGTGCAGGGACATTACCCAGAGACTTTTGATAAAAGCTCATGATAAATAATATAAAACTTTACTCATAAACTATCCTCCCCCTCCCAACAAAGACTCAGAAATGCCAGTATTCGTATAAGAAAGAGACCCTCATTTGGCTGCTTAAAGCCAATTTTTGGCCTCCCTTTTAGTTGCTAACTAAGAAATTCTTTTTAAAAATTTAGATACAATATTGGTAGCATTCTTAACTTGTTTCAACCCTATTACATGAATAGAGAAGCCTGCCAAGCCTGGAGCTACCAAGTGTATATTGGACACAAGCATTTTTTTGACTTTATATAACAATGTGATCTGATAGCCTATGCTTTATAGTCTAGCAGTACCGCACAGGATCATGAGTAGGCACATACGCTCTACCTCCCCTCTCATCAAAGATTACATTGAATGACAGATAAAGTATATGAAAAAAATCTTATTGTTCCTAGAAATACAGGAACAGATGATTTGAGGAATGCCAGGAATATACGAAACTGAATTGATAGCTAACTAAGAACAGAGAAAATCAGCCCAAAACTATAAAAAGAGGAAGCTATTGCAATGGTAAGCCTATTTTCACCCAGCAAATTTTCAGATAAATTATGAACTCATCTTAAATACAAAAAATGTGGAGTTTATGATTAGTGACAAGGATTAAATCTAGAAGAAAGGGACAACTGGAGCCTCTTCTCTTCCTATATATCCTTAGAGGCTGTTAGTGAGGGTGTTTGTCCCTCGTACAAAGCCCTGAGAAATGCTTTGCAAGCAAAGTGAGCCATTTATAGAGGGCTTCTGTCATGAATATGTCTTGACTGAAGAGCAGGAGTTGGCCTACTTTTTCGGGGAAGAATCAGGTAGTAATTATTTTTGTCTTTGTAAGCCACATAGTCTCTTCTGCATGCACATCTATCTTGTGGTGATTGAAAAGAAGCTGTTGGTAATTTGTAAATGAATAGGTGGATTCTAATAAAACTGTGTTTATAAAAACGGGTGGTGGGCCAAATTTGGTTGATGGCCTGTAGTTTACCACCTCTGCTTTAGAGAAAGAACAAGACCAAATCCTAAAGTAACTGAAGGTCCCCACAGTGAGATATGGAGGTAAGAGAAAAAGATTTGTCACCCATATGTTGCCATTTTATTTCAATATGATCCATTAACACCAGAGTTGGTTCTTTGAAAAGACCAATAATACAAATTTTTGCAGTTTGGAGAAGAAATAAAAAAACATACAATAAAGGGATAAGGAAAAAACCTAGTCCCTGTAAGTAATAGATTTGAAAATGACTGTAAAAGTATGTGATTTTTTTTTTTTTTTTGCTAATAAGTCAAAAATGTAAAGGAATGATTCTCTATGAATACTTTTTCTAGAATTGATACAAAATAATTTAGAAAACTCAAGTAGACCATTAACTATGGAAATAATTGAAATGGTAATTATGATAGTCAAAGATGGGCACTCCTTCCTAAATAGGACCCTGTTTCAATGATTTTATCATGGGAAAGATAAACACCATGTTACATCAATTGTTCTGGAATCTAAACAGAAATGTAAGGATTTTCTCTTTCTGTAAAGTTCTAATATACTTGATACAAAAACCACACAATGATAAAATATAAAAGAGAATTCTTTTGGCAAAGATCCTAAGTTAGCATATCTTTTTTGTGTGTGTGGATTTTTTTTTACTTAACCTTGGGAGACAGTTCTTACGGGTCTTTCATTTCTGTACATCTTGTGAACAGAGGTAATGACTGCTCTTTGTTCCAGATTATGTTTTCAAAGATTTTTTTTTCTATTTTTCAAGGATACTTTTATTGTGAACATTCTTGAAAATAGAGATAGTATCTCTCTCCAGAGCAAAGGGCATGTTGACTTATTATTTAGTATAATAAAAAATAATACCTCTTTCTGGACCAAATGTCAGGCATGCTGTTTTTTATAAACGATTTGGGCTCCCTGTATCCAGAATGTTTCTCTTGTAACACAACTGACTGCATTTGCTAACCCTCTTTGAATATCCTTTGAAAATTTGTGCTCAGAGATAGTGCAAATGGTAATGTTCTAATATTGCTTGTGCTACTGCTGTGAGTAATAAACTGCCCTTTATCTCTAACCCAGGAGTCTTAGGTCTTCTACCAGCATCTGTGACTCGTTAGTCTGCAAGTAGGATAAAATTTCAGACCCTTCACATTTTTCAGTGAACATGTTTTTGAGATTCATCCCTGTTGTTGCATGTATTTGCTGTTCTTTTTTTGTTGCTTACTAATATTACATTGAATACATGTATCATAATCTATCCATTCTGTTACTTGACATTTGGGTTTCCAGTTTGATGCTATTATTTCTAAGGCTGCTTTAAACATTATTAGATAAAGTCTTTTTGTGAACATATATTTGCATTTCTCCTGGGTAAAAACCTAAAAGTGAAATTGCTGGATCACAAAGAAACTGTGTATGTTTAACCATTTAAGAAACAGCCAATCAGTTCTCTATTATACTCCTAGGGACAATGTAACAGTCAAAGGGGACATTTGTCTGTAATTTTCTTTTCCTAGGATATCTTTGCCAGGTTTTGAAATCAGGGTATACTCCTTAGAAAGAGTTGGAAAGTGATCCATTTATATCTATTTTGTGAGAGTTTATGATAGACATCACTTGTGATGCATCAGGCCTGAAGTTTTCTTTGTAGAACATTTTTTATTATAAATCGATTTCTTTTATACATATGCAGCTGTATAGTGTTTTGGGCTGCCGCTTTTGTGTCCGTTTTGGAATTTTATATTTTTCAAGATATTTGCCCATTCTATGTAATTCAGCATGTGGCAAATTACAGACCTCGGCCAAATCTGGCCCAGTGTCTATTGTCTGTGGCTATTTTAACATCATGATGGCAGAGTGGAGTGGCTGTGACAGAGACTGCATGGCCTACAAAGCCAAAAATATTTACTCTCTGGCCCTTTACAGAAAAAGGGCCACTCTTGGTCGAAGTTTTCAATTTATTGATGTAAGTCGGTCAAGCTATTTCCATATTATCCTCAGAACATCTGGAAGATCTGCCCGGCTGTCCCACTTTTGGCATTGGTAGTTTATTTTTTTCTCTCTTTTTTCTTAATTGGGTTTTCTAGATGTTTATCAATTTTATTTCTGTTTTCAAAGAACTAATCTTTGACATTGTTCATTTTCTCTATTTTATATTTCACTCATTTCTGCCCTTATTTTGATTGTTTCCTTTCTTCTAATTACTTTGAGCTTAATTTTTTCCTGTTTTTCAAGTTTCTTAAGGTAGGCACTTATTACTTTATACCTTTTTCTTTTCTAGTATAAGCATTTAAAGGAACTTTTATAACTTGAAAAATATCTACCAGAAACCTGCAGAGAAAATCATGCTTAATGGTGAAACATTAGAATCATTTCCATTAGTGTCAAGAATGAGGTAATTATGCTCACTGTCTCTGACATTCGTTGCTCAATATTGCCCTGGAGGTCTTAGCAGTAGGATTAAAGAAGTGGGAAGTAGGAAGTGTGCATTGGAAAGGAGGACAACAAAGTGAGATTCAACAACCCATGCTCTGATAGTTTTAAGAGTGTGGGACGTGGTCTCTTTTGTCATTTCCTTTGCTGTGGCTGCTGGAAGTGAAAATTCATTGTTTCTGCTATTGCTGAAGGTGAAACTCGTGGGTTTCAAGATTAGAGGCCCCCATTGCTATTGTTTTGAAACAAGAAGAACTTCAGTATTATGTCCTGTTAGAAAGGGATCGAGGGTCCTGTAGCTGATCCCCAAAGTACTATAGCAGTTACATTGTAATGTTCACTTTGATCTGCTAAGCTGAGGACTTCTAGCTCTAGACTTCTTTTCTTTTTTTTAAGAGACTGGGTCTTGCTCTTTTGTCCAGGCTGGAGTGCAGTGATGTGATCATGGCTCACTACAGCCACAAACTCCTGGGCTCAAACAGTTCTCCTGCCTCAGCCTGCTGAGTAGCTAGGACTACAGAGGCATGACATCATGTCTGGCTAATTTTTAAATGTTTTGTAGAGATGGGACTTGCTATGTTGCCTAGGCTGGTCTCAAACTCCTGGCCTCAAGCAATCCTCCCTCTTCAGCCTCCAAAAACACTGGGGTTACAAGCATGAGCCACCAAATCTGACCTCTAGATCTCAGCTTTTCTGCAGAGTGACCTCTTCCAGCTTCTTTACCACCATGGCTTGGATGTCCCCAGATTGGGAGATAAGCCATGGCGGATGCTGGTAAAACTGCAATGCTTCTGCTGCGAGGACGATTTTTTTTTTTCATTGTTGCCTTATTTAAACCTATAGTATTGAGGGACAACCTCTTTAAATCCACAGTATGGCCTCTTTCTACTATACTGCCATAGTAGCCAGGTCAGGACAAAATGGGGGACCAGCCATCACTGTGTATCAGAAACCACCACTTCTCTCTCACCTCAAGTCTCTTCTTCTTTTCTAGGTCTGACATTGTCCTACATGGTGAACCCACTGTTATCCTGCCAAGCTAGCTGGCTCTCTTTGGGAATACTATAGTCCCTTAGATATGTGTATCCTATAAACCCCAGTGGTGGTCAAGATTGTGTCTTTTTCTTTGTCTTTTTTTTGTGGTGTGTGATATAGAAAATATAAGATCTTGTCTTTTTGTTAGGAAGCATCTCTATGTTTATATAAAGAAGAGAATTCATAAGTGGGATATACTCAGTTCTCTCTCTTCACTCACCACAATCATTGGAGGCCAGCTCTTGCCTGGTCTGATTCCCTGTTATCCACATAAGAAGGGTTTGTATTTGTAAAACATATAATAAGATCTTAGAATTGTGTACTAGCTTCTGACTCCACCGTTTAGAACTGTGTGATCTCGGGCAGATGATCTCATATTCTCGTATGTAAAACTGGACTACTCATCACACCTACTTCACAGGGGTGTTGTGATGATTAAATTAGAAAACACATACGCAGTACACGTGTACACATACACTGCCTCTCAGTCAGTGCTTTTATCATCTGCCAGCATCATCAGAGAGGACTAGAGCAGTGGCCATCAGGCTGACGTCCCTCCCCCTGCACCATCCTCCAGCTCGGAGGGAAGGGGAGCCTCCACCACCCAAAGCTATTTCTCAGCCTCTGCCCTGGTTCCCTTCTGCTCTGACCTCTCTCAAGGCTGCCCTGACTTCCTTTTCTCCTGTTTCTTCAGTTTCTCACTCTTGCTCATTCCTATCAGTAATTAAACATGCCCAATTCCCTCATTATTCAAAATAATAACCAAAAATTGTCCATTCATGCCTTATCTCCTTTTATTTCCTGCTTTACCTCTGTAACCTTTATTGTAATCAAGCTTGCCGACCTAATGTCTGTACTTGCTCTTTGTTTTCTCATCATCACAACCCATTTCTACCCCTTGATGGAGTCTATTTCTGTTTTCTGTAAGTTAGAAAATACTTCCTCCTTCTTCATATGCTTTCTTCCTTTATGTTCATTGTTTTTTGAATTATAGTTTTCTACTTAGAAAACTTGGGCTGCACTTTACTTTACCTGGCCAGTCTTCTTCCTTCTGCCCCTTAAATATTCCTGTTCCTTATGGCTCTATTCTGTTTGTTTTGTTTGTTTTTTGTTTTGTTTTTTTTAAGACAGGGTGTCACTCTGTCACCCAGGCTGGAGTACAGTGGTGTGATCTTAGTTCACTGCAACCTCCACCTCCCGGCTTCAAATGATTCTCATGCCTCAGCCTCCCAAGTAATGGGTTACAGGTGTGTACCACCATGCCTGGCTAATGTTTTTGTATTTTCAGTAGATACAGGTTTCACCATGTTGACCTGGCTGGCGTGGAACTCCTAGCCTCAGGTGATCCACCTGCCTCAGCCTCTCACGGTCTTTCTTCTTTTTCCTTTCCTTTCTTCCCCTCCCCTCCCCTCCCCACACCCCCACACATCCCTGACTGGTTTCATCCACTTTTATGACTGCTCAGTTTCCTTTGCTCCAGCCTACATATCTCTCCTGAAGCACAGCCAGAAGCAGATGGGTATTTTTCACTGAAGTCTCAAAGGCATATCCAGCCTGAAAGATCTAATATGCATTCTCTTTTCTCAAACTTGCTTCCTAATGGGCCCAACTGTAGGGGAAAAAGAAAAATATCTTCAGTAGTTGCCCACACTAACCTGACTATTCATATGCTCAATATCCATTTAGCCATCAAACCTCTTCAGCTGTTCTGAAGATCCCCATTCTCGCTGCCTTCTCTAGCTGCTTTGAGAATATCTTAGACCAAGCCACTCTCTTCTCTTATCTAAATGACTGTAGCTTTCTCCTTCAAGGTCTTTTTTTCTGTCAGTCTTACTTCCCTCCAATTAATTCTTTACAGTATAGCCAGAGAAATCATGTAATAACACAAATCTCATTATCACCCCACCTCCTAGACCCTTTAGCACCATCTCATTGTCCTAACTCATCTTGGACACTTGCTTTCCTCTGCAGCATCCTTACACACCTGTCCCACCTCTGCCGGCCCGTCCTGCCATTGGTGACCTCTTTCAGTTCTTCCCCAGAGCCACCCGCTCCATTCAGGACCTTTCCACAGGCTGCTTCCTGTGGCTAAAACACTTGACTCTCTGTTGGCCAACCCCTAAATTCTTTTCAACCTAAATCCTGCTCATTCTTTAGGTCTTAGCATAAATTCCTCTAAAGTGCCTTTCTAAGCCCTAGGTCAGGCAAGGCCCTATTTCTGTGTGATATCAGCGTACTTTTTACTTGCCCTAGCAAAACAGTTATTATTTATCTGCGTTCCTCGTTGCCCTGTAAGGTCTGGAAACAAGAACCACATTTGTCATCTTGTACAAATGAGTGCATGAGAGAACAAAAAACTGTTGTTCTGGTGTGTATTGCTCCCATCATTTATTTGTTTATTTCTTCCTTCATCAATTCATACAGTGAGTGTTGAGTTGGACACATGCTTGATGGAGGCCACTATGCTAAGTATGGGAACACAGCACAAAATAAGACAGATGTGGGCCTTGCTCCTTTAGAGTTTAGGGTGGAGTAGACAAATAAATAAATGATTGATAGGATATTCATACATTCCATAAAGAGAATAAAATGAAAACAATAAATAGATAGGGGTAATAGTAATTAGAATGGCCAGAGAAGGCCAATTTGAGGAGGTAAATTAGAACTAAAACTTTGAATAATGAGAGGAAGCTAATCATACAAAGATGAGAGGGAAGATAACTCCAGGCAGATGAAATGGTTGCTGAGGCCTCAGAGCAGCTGTGAGAGGAGAACAAAGAGAAGGCCAGCATGGACAGTGAAGTGAGACAGGAAAGGAGTGGCGTGAGCCTATGGAAGACTTTGTGTTCCGGGAACAAAAGTTTGGGTTTTACTCTAATATACGCTTATTTCTAGCTCAAGGCACATGCTATACTTGCACTCTAATGAAGTCAACATGTACCAGGAAAACAGCCACTTGAGTTTCAAAGGGATGTAGCTAGACTTGAGGGGGGCATGCTTGATCCAGTAGAAAACCATGTAACACTACTGCGATTAGTGGCAAGAATATGTACTGATTACACGATAGGATATATTTTCTTAAAGCTGCCAAGGAATGTTTTACACATCACAGACCATAAACTTATATGCAACTACATTATTGACCATAATGATTGCTACCTGTTGCCACTGCCCAAATAATACAGACATTACATAACTATGGGTACAGAATTTTATTACTTAAAAAAGAGTATCATCAGAGAATGTTTAATCTTGATGCACAATATAAGATTCCCAACATACGATGCTGTGTAGATTATGTTGACAAGCTGTGTTTTTAATCATCTTCCATTTGACTGCACTTCTGTGAAAAATGAGTAATGCAGAAATCACAGGTTGTTGGGAGGCTCAGACAAGACTATGCATGTGAATGCACTTAAAATTATATATGTTCTTATAAGGCAAATGATATTATTACTTTTGTTAACAATCAACATTTTTTTTTTTAACCAAATACTGGTAATGGTTTAAGATTGGATACTGCAAAGCCTGGATCTTGACCCAGATGAGAAAATATCCAAGGCCTAAAGACCTCTTTACTTACTGACGTGTATGTTAATTTTCTTTAGAAACTTGAGTGGACATGGGTTGTTACTGTACATTAGTTCATCTATTCAGCAGATACACATTAAGCACCCACACTCTGACAGTTCTTCAGTGGCTCTGGGATAAGGCACCGAATAAGATGGTCACTGTCCTTGCCTTTGTGGAGCGTAAAATCTAGGGGATGGCGAACGCATTAGACATAAAACAATAATCACATCTGCTTTTTAAACATTTAACTACTTTTTAAAGATGCAGTGTATTAAAAGTACAGGTATATCTCATTTTACTGTGATTTGCTTTATTGTGTTTTACAGATACTGCCTTTTTTTTTTTTTTTTAACACATTAAAGATTGGTGGTAACCCTATGCTGAGCATTAACATTATACAAACAACATGTGCTCACTTTTTGTCTTTGTGTCACATTTTGGTAATTCTTACAATATTTAAATTTTTTTATTGTTGTATCTGTCATGGTGATCTGTGATCAGTGATCTTTTTATATATTTTTTGAGACAGAATCTTACTTTGTCACCCAGGCTGGAGTGCATTGGTGTGATCTCAGCTTACTACAACCTGTACCTCCTGGATTCAAGTGAGTCTCCTGCCTCAGCCTCCTGTGTAGCTGGAATTACAAATGCACATCACTACACCTGGCTAATATGTTTTGTATCTTTAGTAGAGATGGGGTTTCACCCTGTTGGCCAGGCTGCTCTTAAATTCCTGACCTCAAGTGATCCACCCACCTCGGCCTCCCAAAGTGCTGGGATTACAGACATGAGCCATCATTCCCGGCCAGTGATCAGTGATCTTTGATGTCACTCTTGTAGTAGGTTAAGGCACGTCATTGCCAACACTTGTTATCTTTTGACTTTTTCATTATAGCCACTCTAATGTGTGTGAGGTGATAGCTCATTGTGGTTTTGATTTCTCTAATGATTTGCGATGTTGAGCATCTTTTCATATACTAGTGGGCCATTTGTTTTCTTTGGGAAAATGTCTTTTCTGGTCCTTTACGCATTGCTAATCAGGTTATTTATTTTGTTGCCATTGAGTTATATGAATTCCTTATATATTTTAGATATTAACTCCTTATCAGATATATTGTTTGTAAATATTTTCTGCCGTTTCATAGGCTTCCTTTTCATTTTGTTGGTTTTTCATTTGTTGTATGGAAACTTTTTAGTTTGATATAGTTCACTTGTTTGTTTTTGCTCTTGTCGTCTATACTTATGGTGTCAAGTCTAAAACATTGTCAAGACTAAAGTCATGAAGCTTTTTCCACTTTTTTTTTTTTTTTTAGGAGTTTTACAGCTTCATGTCTTTAAGTCTTTGATAAGAGACTTAGCTGGAATTACAAGTGCAATTCTTTAAGTTTTTTGGTATAGTTTTTTTTTTTTTTAAGTCTTTAAGTTGATTTTTGTGTATAGTGTAAGGGTCCAGTTTTGTTCTTTTGCATGTGATACCCAGTTTTATGTTAATACCATTTATTTAAGAGTCTATCCTTTCTTCACTTTTTGTTTTTGGTGCCTATGCTGAAAATAAGTTGAAAAATTTATTTTTGAACTCTCTATTCTGTTCCATTGGTCTGTGTGTCTTTTTGTATGCCAGTACCACACTGTTTTGATTACTATGGCTTTGTAATATAATTTGAAATCAGGAGATGTGATGCCTCCAGCTTTGTTTTTCTTGGTTAAGATTGCTTCGGCCATTCAAGGTCCTTTGTGATTCCATACAAACTTTAAGATCATTTTTTTCTACATTAAAAAAAAATGCCATTGAAATCTTGATGCACTTGCATTGAGTCTACAGAGAACTGTGGGCAGTGCCGAGATTTTTAACAAATATAAATTATTCTAATCCAAGGGCATGGGATCATTCCATTTATTTTTGTCTTTAATTTTTTTCATTGAATTTTTTAGTTTTCAGTTTACAGATCTTTTACCTCCTTGGTGGTTGGTAGAAAGTAGTATAGCCATTATGGAAAACAGTATGAATGGTCCTCAAAATATTAAAAATAGAACTACCATATGATCCAACAATCTCATTTCTGGGTATATAGGGAAAGGAAATAAAATCACTATCTTGACAAGATATGTGCACTTCTATGTGTATTGCAGCTTTATTCACAATAGCCAAGATGTGGAAGAAACCCAAGTATTCATTGATAGATGGATAAAGAAAATGTGTAGACACACAGACAAACACTTATGCACACACATACAGAGGAATATGATTTAGCCTTTACAAAAAAGGAACCCTACCATTAGTGACACCCTGGATGAATCTGAAGGTCATTATTCTATGTGAAATAAGCTAAACAGAAATACAAATACTGCAAGAGCTCACTTATAAGTAGATTTAAAAAAAAAAAAAAGTCTAACACATAAAAACAGTAGAATGGTGATTACCAGAGCATAGGGAGTAGGGAGAAGGGAAGATACTGCTGGCGAAAGGGTACAGACTTTCAGTTATAGCATGAGTAAGTTCTAAAGACCTAATGTAACATATGGCAACTATAGTTAATAATGTAGTATATATTTGAAATTTGCTAAGAGAGTAAATATCAAGTATTCTCACTTAAATAGGTGAGCTGATGGATATGTCAATTAGCTTGGTTGGAGTAATAGATTCGCAGTGTATACATATATCAAAATATCACCTTAAATGTGTACAATTTTTATTTTTCAGTCATACCTTAATAATGCCAGGGTGTAGGGGAAATAGAGCAAATGTTTATAAAGCTGCTGTGTATCCTGAATGTCTAGGGGATGTATATGAATATTTTTATTTCTTTTTGTCCTTTGTGTTTGACTTTAAGTCTGTCCTGAATGCTTCTTGCACAGCTACAGTTTTTCAGACCTGAAAGGGTGGGCAGGTCTTGTGGATGCTGGAGGGGGTTTATGTGAAAACTCTGAAGTCAGACTGTTGGGATTTTAGTTTCCCCTCCCTGGACTGGCAAAGTGGTTAATAAGGCTGTGACTCAATTTTCTTACCTGCAAGTTCAGATAACAGATTGTTTTAAGATTAAGTGTGATGAAATCAGCAACATGCTTAGTCAGTGCCTGGAACCTTCTGTCTTCTTGTTTCATGTAAATCACACGTGTTATGGTTATCTCTTCCTGCCTTTCTTCTCCCTTCTTATTCCAGCTGCATGACTTTCTCCAGCCTCCAGCTGCATGGCAATCTCAGGGAAGTTTGCAGGATTTTGCATTTTCCGGCACGTGATAATAGCACAGTAGGGAACCTGTATTTGACAGTAGGCTACAAAGGTTTGAGTCTCTGGTGATCTGGCTTAGACACGTATTGCCAGCTTTCTCAGGTGCTAGCAGTTTGTCATTGACTGCCCTTTGCAGAGCTGAAGAGAAAAAAGAATGGTATTGTTTCATAGTACGATACCTAGAATAAGGCAGAAATACTGTTTTTGTAAATAAGGCTTGAGTAAGGCAGAAATCTTTTTGTGTAAATAACCATAGTAACAAAACTACAACCTAATACAGCATCTTTCAAACCTCTCTGACCACAATTTACCATAAGAAATATTTTCTATCAGCTCCAAGTTCACATGTTTATGTACATAGTCAAAACGGAAATAAAACAGCTTGAAACAGTATATACATGTACTACCTGTAATGCCGTGTTTTCTATTCCATTCACTTCAATGAATTGTCAGTCACGTCATTTCATTTTATTCCTTTCCATTCTATGAAAAAAGACCAGCAGTTTGAAAATATTTGTCTTACAAGTTTGATGGACCTAAACAGTAGGGATGAGAATCAGAATAAAGGAGGATATTCTTCAGCTCTACATTTTAAATACTTTTTCAGTAATCATCACTATCATGTATTAAGAAAAAAAAACACAAATTGTTAGGCAAATACTTTTCTAAAGAAAAATATTATTTGTCATTTAGCTCTTTCTATAGTTTTTGAAAGTTAGTCTAATTTGGCCTTTCAAGATTTGTAGTCATTTCTATTCCAGCAATATTGTGGACCAGGCTATCATTAGGGTAGAGGGTCAGTTCAGTGCAGCCAGGAAACCCTGTGTCTGCCCCAGCTTAGTCATTACTCACAGGTTCTCATGTCCTTCATCTGTGTGAGGGGGTAATAATATTGTCATTTCATTTTTTTTTTTTTTTTGAGACGGAGTTTCGCTCTTGTTACCCAGGCTGGAGTACAATGGCACGATCTCAGCTCACCGCAACCTCTGCCTCCCGGGTTCAAGCAATTCTCCTGCCTCAGCCTCCTGAGTAGCTGGGATTACAGGCATGCGCCACCATGCCCAGTTAATATTTTGTATTTTTAGTAGAGACATGGTTTCACCATGTTGACCAGGGTGGTCTTGATCTCCTGACTTTTTGATCCACCCGCCTTGGCATCCCAAAGTGCTGGGATTATGCGTGAGCCACCGCACCCGGCCCAATATTGTCATTTCTACACCAAGGTTCTTTGAGAGCCAGCTGTGGTAACACATTTGAAATTGTTTTGTGGCCAGGTGCGGTGGCTCATGCCTATTATCCCAGCACTTTGGGAAGCCAAGGTGAGCAGATCACTTGAGATCAGGAGTTCAAGACCAGTCTGGCCAAAATGGTGAAATCCTGTCCCTACTAAAAATAAAAGAATTAGTTGGTCATGGTGGTGGGCGCCTGTAATCTCAGCTACTCAGGAGGCTGAGACAGGAGAATTGCTTGGGCCGGGAGGCAGTGGTTACAGTGAGCCAAAATCATGCCAGTGCACTCTAGCCTGGGTGACAGAGTAAGACTCTGTCTCAAAGAAAGAAAGTGTTTTGTAAACTAAATGACTCTTTACAAATATGAAGAATTTTAGGCTCTTAAATTCTGTATTTGTAACCCTTCCCTCCTTTTTAAAAAACAATTCCTTCTAGATTTCTCAGCTAAATACACTAATTACACTTTTGCTGGGAGAACTTCCACCAGGAGACAGACAGAAGATCATGACAATTTGTACCATAGATGTCCATGCCAGAGACGTGGTGGCCAAACTTATTTCTCAGAAGGCAAGTCGTTTGTAGAAATTTTATGTATTCATTATTGTTGCCTTAAAGTGGTGTTTATTGCCAGAGTAGTTCCAAGAAAGCCACTGTTTTTTGAAAGTTTGTATGTTTTAATTAGTCCTCAAAAGTTGTGGTTATCTTGGGTGCATTTGATTTTGATTAGCCAATATTATCCTGATGAGAGTTATTCAAAGTGATATCCCAAAAGGTTTGCCAAGTTAGGAACATCAGACCATCAAAAATTTTTACTGTAATGAAAGAACCGTGAGAAATCATTGTGTTCATCTCTCTGTGCATGACCATCTTGGGTCATTGGCCTGTGGGCCTCACCTCTGTGACTTACACAGCCAATACCAGTAAGATTTTGTGTATGTAATTTAAATCATGTCTGTGTGCCTTTGGTACGTTACTCCTTGAAGAGAGAGATGTTGGTCATAATTCTAGGTTGTCACTTGGGTAATCCTTTGTCTATGCCTTGAACAGCTAATTTATTTTCTTGGAAGAAGTTATTTTCTAAATCTTGTAGTATATTAACTTTTGTTTTATATACCTTTAAAAAGTCTGTGTATCTTTAAGTGCTGGCAATGTTTAATGTGAAAGCAAAATTTTCTCATCCTTCTTTCCAAAATACATTCCGATTTACAGAAGTCAGGAGCGTGCTTGTCTACTGGACTGCACTTGTTTGGTAGTACTAAAACAAGGCAGTTCCTTTCACAGTTCGAATGCCTGGATGTATTGTGAAATGTTTCTGTGGTTTTTCTTTTTTTTCTCTCAGTTTATGAAAAACAAAGTGAATTTTAATTCTTTTTATAAAGTGCAAGAAAATGCTGCTTCATGTAAGCCATAAACATATATTAATATTCCTTGATCCAGCTTCAGGACCACTAGTAAGCAATATTCTTTAATTGCTAGTCCAGAACTTTTCCTTGCAAAACATCACTTACCATATGTTCTCATTTTGATAATGAACTGTTGATAACTAACTATTCCTTTAATAGGGCCTTTTATCTTTCTACATGTTTTATTCTGTTTTATCAGTCTGATGATTTGCAGTAGGAAAAATTCTGATTTAAAATATGTCCTTTATTTTGTACTAAAAGAGATACTTTTCTAATTCCCACCCATCTAATATACTTGAATATGCAATGCCAAAACCTATGTAGTTGTCAGACAAGTTAGTATACAGTAATTTTGGTAAGTTCCACCGATTCTCAAGAAATCCAAGGGTCACGCATACCTTGAAAAAGGCAGGGATTTTTAACAGGAAGGTGAATGGTTAGGATTTAGTAGATGGGAAAGAATAGCAATGAAAAATACTGTTATTTGATGTGATTAAAAATGAAGCAGAAAATCTCTGCACTAAAAGCAGATTGGTTTTAGAATGAACTTGGTTGAAAGTATAGTTTATTTATGCCTCTGAGGTGCAGAAATTATGGATTATATGTCATTTTAATACAAATGGTGTGTTTTTCCATCTGACTTCAGTGATATGAGTATAAAGTTACAAAATTTATCTAATCCCCTGGGGTAATTCATAAAAGGGGAGAAAAAAGCATTGCTTGACGAAATTCATGTTGTTTTAAATAAAAGCCAGTTTAAAATGAGAATTTATGACATGCATATTTCTTCCTATTTAACCATGTGTGTGCAGTTACAATTTGCAATAGTAAGAGATTTTCTATTTGTGAGAATTTTATGAATAAAATGGGAACCAGTAGAGTTAATTAGATTAACAAATTTTTGCTCCAAAACTACCAGTGTCCTGTATATGATGATTATGCAATGCTTTTAGGTTGTCATTCCCCAAGCTTTTGCATGGCTGTCTCAGCTTCGTCACCAGTGGGAGGATACCCAGAAGCACTGCTTTGTTAATATTTGTGATGCCCAGTTCCAGTACTTCTATGAATACTTAGGAAACAGTCCTCGACTAGTGATCACTCCTCTGACTGACAGGTAACAATTCTAAGTTTCCATCCAGATGGGAAAAACCAATCCAAAAAAGTCCCCTAGCATGATCAGAGATGTGTGAGAATGAAAAGGAATAAATGAGGAGAAACGATAAACAATGAACTACGTGAAAGTGGTATGTAAATTAACTAATAAGGTAAGATAGGGAATGTTGACTTTAATTAGGAAAAGGTAAGGAGAATTAAATTACAGAAACAGAATTACAGAAGCTATACAATGCACAAATGATGAAATCATGAGTGGATTAATAGGACTCAAGGAGGCATTTTTTATTCTGCCCAGTTATCTACAACTGACATTCTGGTCAAGATCTATCACCACCTCCTTCCACCCTCCCGGGATTCTTATATTCAAAGTGTAAAAATAACTAGGAATTGCCTGTGTTCAAATTCATATTTGAGGAATTGTATACAGTGAAAGGTAAGGAAGGAGTGGAACATAGCATTCATTAAATGATTCCACAAATACTTCTAAAGTCCATTCTTAAGTACTATTCCAGTGTTGAACAGACAGGGTTCCTGCTGTCACAGAGATTACTTTGTAGTAGGGATACAGAGAAACAAGAAATAAATTAATGAACACTATTATTTACGCTGTAATATATGCTATGAAAAAATTAAAAAGGCCAATGTATTTAAAATTGTCTTAAAGGGAGTGTCTATTACAGATTATAGAGAGCTTGAGGTGGGACCAAAACAATGAAGAACCAGTTAGACACAGATCCTGGGGCAGAAAGTTACAGGCAACAGAGAGCACAAAGTTTCCAAGGTGGGAAGACACTTAGCAAGTGCCAGGGATGGAAGGAAAGCCAGTGTGGTTCAAGTATTTCAACAGGGCAAGAGGTTACTGTTATCAATAGTTCGTTTCCACATGACTCCCAAGTAAATATATACATAGTCAGAGTATTGTGGAGGTAAGACTATGTCACATTGACATGAATTTCTTTGTTAGTATTCCAATCTCTGCTGATCTGTTTAATGGGAGATAGCACATTTAATCTTTGACATTCATGAAACAGAAATCACACCTCAAAGTCATAGCAGTATGCGCAATTATCCACTTTCACCAAAATGTAGACAGTTTCAAATGTAAGTCTATAAAACTGGTTTGCTATGGTAGTCCTGAAAGGCTGGTAGGATTGTAACGCTACATTTGTGATTGTTCTTATACATATTAATCTGCTCATAATTGCAACACTTGTGTATTGTATCATTTTTATAATGATGTCTAATTCAGTTCTAACTTGTCTCTCACTAAACGTCAGCATTCACTGTCTTCATTAATTTATGCACCACTTTCAATGAGAGGGATTACAGTTTGTCACTTGAAGAAGTCACTTGAGAATAGTCTAAACTGCAGATGTGAGGAGTCTACTGTGTGCATGCCATTGTCGATAGAGAAGAATGGAAGGCCCAGGGTATAGGAGAAAAAGGGAAGAGCCATTTTAAAGTTTATCATTATGTGAGGGGGAATAGTTTATTAACTTCTAAATTAGAAGAGTCACTATGTGGGTTTTTTGGGAAGATGAATGTTCATTTTTATAGTGTGAATTGTGTTGGATAAAGTGTTTCCATTTCCATTTCATTCTTTGAATTATTTACTAACTGTTTCCATTAACAAAATGATGCCTTTCAAATTCTAATATTTTATTCATTTGATGCTGACCATCCCTTTGTGAGGTAGGCAAAGGAGATAGTGTCTCCTTCTTCCATATGTAAACAGGTTCAAAGACTTAAATCAGCTAGATCGTACCTGATCAACTTGTGCGGGAACTCAGGTGTGTTGGTTAGGAGGGTAAAGGTAAAGCTGCTGTTAGAAATTCCATAACACAATGGCTTAAATAACACAGAAGTGGGTGTCTCACAGTCCAGAGGAGAGTACAGGGTCAGCAGTACAGGCTGGCAGGTGGCCCACATGCCAAACATGGTTTCCACATGTGTTTTAGCCAGTAGAAAGGATGAAAAGAGAGTCTAGGTCAAATATCTGCAAGGAAGTGTCCCAGGAATGGCACTCATCATTTTGCACATATACCATTGGTTTGGTCACTTGGCAACTCCTGACTGGAAAGCAGGCGGGAAATGCAGTCTGTAAACGTTGGAGGCCATATGCCTACCCAAAAGTTGGAACCACCAGAGAAAAATTACAAGGTGAAAATCGCCACTACAAGAAATGCTCTGATTCCTAGTCTGGGAGCCTTTTCACTCTTTCATTGTAAGATATGCTTAAACATGCAATGGATATAAAATACAGAAATACTGTTTTCATAATTAATTGCTTGTATTTGCATAGTACTTTCAATTTTTTAAGGCATTTACCATTGGCCTTCTGAATATAATCCTACCATTAACCTCATTTAAGGGAGGAGAAAACTGAGGTACGTTGATGTCAAAAGTCTTATTTAAGATGAGCATCTGATGATTGGCAAAGGAGACATTAGTCTTTGGTCTCCTGACCTTCATGTGTGTATCATTTCACTAGACCTGCCGTCTGACTAAGACAAACACAACTTATGAACCTGAGGAAACCCCAAATAAAGAATACAGCCATTTGAGGTCCTTGCTGGTCTTGTCTTCTTTTATTACTTATTCTTGTTTCATGATTTTCTAAGAACCTCTCAGTCTTTCATGTAAAATAATGTTATGGTAATCTAAGTGCATGTAGCCACACATTCAAAAGAAGTTTCTAAAATACATTTAAATATAATAAATTATCTTTTCATATTTGCTTTATATATTGAAATAGATATATATTATTTGTACACTATGTATATAAATTATATATAAAGTAGCAGTTTAATGCAGCAAATGTTTAATTCATTCATCAGTCTTGAATGATGAATTAAACATTTGCTACATTAAACTGCTTTAAAGTACTTTTAAAGCAGTTTAACTGCATTAAACTACTTTTCCTTTATAAACAATAGTTTGAGATGTTGTCTGCCATATTAATAGTATCTTTACCTGGAAATACCTGAAATCTAATAGCATCACAAATCAAGTGTTACATTCAAATACACAATTCAATAATGAGGAAATAAGATCAATAAACAAATACATTCTTTTCTAGTATTTTTAGACAGCTAGCCTAAAAATAAATGTGATACAAAATATTCTGATTCATTATTGCCATGAACAAATCAGAAGTATATCAGTATTTTGTTATTTTGTGCTACTATCACATTCTAGAGCTTCTTAAACTTTAAAAAAATATATTGCCTCTGATGTTATATAGAAATCTCATAGTAGACCATGATATTTTTGTTTTCTATTGCTTAAAGGTGTTACATTACTTTAACTCAATCACTTCATCTAACCATGAGTGGGGCTCCTGCTGGCCCAGCTGGTACTGGAAAAACAGAGACCACTAAGGACCTAGGTCGTGCCCTTGGCATGATGGTTTATGTATTCAACTGTTCAGAGCAAATGGACTACAAAGTAAGTCAGTCATAAAGTCATGTGTAAAACTGTACTCTCTAGCATTATTCCTGGTTGGGAATTATTCATTATAATAGCTTCTGTTAAATTCCGAGTGCCTCACTTTATTATTTAGTCCATAGGAAATATCTATAAGGGATTGGTGCAGACAGGAGCTTGGGGCTGCTTTGATGAGTTCAACCGAATCTCTGTGGAAGTTCTGTCAGTGGTGGCAGTACAAGTGAAAATTATTCATGATGCCATCAGAAACAGGAAAAAGAGGTGAGTGGCATGTGGGTTTTCTCTTGTTATAAATAGAAAAACATGAAATAATGCAGCTAACCTCCCCTTCACTGCCTGTTGCTACCTCTGCCTGTCTCATGAGATAGATAAAGGGAAGAGTCTAGTTAATTTGGGGGAATTGAATAGTCTCCCATTTTTATTAGTGGTTTCTAAGTGATGAATACAACACATGTATATTACGTTACTTTAATCACTTAAAAAACACCTTCTGGAATTGGCCAGACACAGTGGCTCATGCTTGTAATCCCAGCACATTGAGAGTTTGAGGTGGGAGGATTGTTTGAGCGCAGAAGTTCAATACCAGCCTGGGCAACATAGCGAGACCCAGTGTCTGCAAAATAAATAAATTTAAAACATTAACCTGGCATGGCAGCATGTTTAGTCCCAGTTATTTGGGAGGCTGAGGCATGAGGATTGCTTGAGGCCAGGAGGTCAAGGCTGTAGTGAGCTGTGTTCGTGCCACCATGCTCCGGCCCAGGAGACAGAGCAAGACCCTTTCTCCAAAAAACCCAAAAGACTTTGAAGATGCTCATTCCGTTGATCAGTTTTCAGTCCCCATCTTTCTTGACCTCTGGCAGCATCTGATGCAGTTGGTCATTATCTACTGCGTGATACGCTTTCTTCATGTGGGTTGCAGGACACCACCTCTCCTACATCTCTCTCCCCTCACAGCTGCTTCATTGCTGGTTTCTTCCCATCTATAAAATGGGGGAAAGAAGAGTACCTGCCTTATAGATTACTGTGATGATTAATTGCCAAGTACCTGGACAAATGCCTACCACATAGTAAGCACTGTACCAGTGTTTGCTATTATGTTTTATTGTTGTTATTTCCTGGCCAATTCATGTTAGACACCACAGGCCCTGGTCTTTGGACTTATTTTCTCCCCTTGTTGATTACAACTAGTCCCAGGGATTTTAAAAACTCTCTCTATGCTGCTGACTGCCAGATGCGCAGGCCTCCTTTCCCCTTATCTCTAGACTGACCTAAACACCTGCCTGGGGCATCGCAAAACTTTACTGGAGGTCTCCCAGATCTCTTATATGTAATATATCCACAATCAAAATCTTAGTCCTCCACCAACTCTTCCTTTGCTAGTTGTCTCATCCCAACAGGTCATACCTTTATGTTCTTCCAGTAACTTGAGCCAAGATCTTTGAAGTTATATTTGAAATCTAAACACTTCTCAACATGATGCCACACTTCAAAAAGCAAAACACAACTGGCATTTAGGTTTGATGGCTTAATTTGAGAAGTAAGTATAATATGCAACACAATTCTAGTCCTCTTTGTAGCATTTTTATCAACAGGGCAGTCTTATCTGGCCTACCTGTGCCCCCCAGGTTTTAGAATATTTTGCTCAGCTAGTTGTCTTGTCCATAGGAACATTTTCAATCTGCCAAGGATTATCTAGCCTCTTGGACTGTGACCATGTTGTAGAAGTTTCCAGGCTATTAGTAGATACATCTGGATATTTCTGCTTTCTAGAAAACCTCTCATTCAGTCCTTCTGCCACATGGGCCTTGGACCCCAGTTTTATATGTTCAGATAGGTCTGTTTCCTGACCTGCTCCGTCTCTAAGGCAATGATAGAGTAGCTCAGTTCTTTCTTCTTAGATCCCCAGCCACATTTTATGTAGCTTTTAGTCAAAATCTTGTAATTTGCTATAACCCATATGCCATTTGAGGCCATCCTTTCTTATGGAGATTTATGTAACTGATTCATGTACTGATTTCTGAAAATTGCCAAGAATGCTCCTTGGTAGTCTCCTCTTGTCTGAATGTCTGTGGGTCTTCTCTCTCCATCTTTTTTTAGCCCAGATGCAGACAGCTCTGCTCCTTCTTGTTTTCATGAGCTTATTAAATTCTCTTTACACATGAAGATTTAGGAGATAGAACCATGCCTCAATTGTTCTATCTAGAAGGCATAGCCTTCTAGTGCCTTGCCAGCTCTACCCCCTGGAGGTCCACACCTTTGACTGTGGCTGTCCCTGCTGTATACAATGGGAAAGAAGGCAGTTATCCTGTGGCAAGAGCCACCTCTCTGCGTGTGAGCGGCCCTGTCAGCCTGTCTGCCTTCCCTATCTTGACATTCTGGGAAATTAAGTTTTCTTTATTTTTTCCTTGACTATACAAAATCCACCTGCTCTTAATTACCTAGTATATAAGACACTCTTAGTCCTAAACACTGTGGTTTCTTTCCCTGTATCTTCTCTCTTCTATGATGCCAACCCAGCTCCTTAACTGCTTCAGCTCTCCCATCTCATCAAGAGATCAGCCTTATATTTTGTCTCATTTACCCTCATTTGAAAGTTTCCTTCTACCTGTCTCTCAATATGACTCCCATAGCACATTACCATTCATTTCCCTGGCCAGCAACAACCCCCTTGGGTCCTTGCAAATCTTTCTGAAAATCTTTCACTGTTTCTCCAATGCTTTCAAGTGACAGTAATAGCAATAGTCATAGCTAACATCTCTTGAGTATTCACCATGTTCCAGGCATTGTACTTTTACCCATTTATATTTATAATCCCTTTTAAATCCTTGCATAATCCAGTAAGGTGGGTAATATTATTATTATTTTTACTAGATGAGGGAATTGGAACATAGGGAGGATAATTAACTTGCCTAAAGTGATATGGCTGGTGTCTGAATACTCAGAGCCTGGCTCCAGAGCTATTCTACATCTCAGTGATATTTAATAGATTTTTGTTGAGCCAATGGAAGGTATGGAGGGAAAGAGAAAGAGAGAAGTTGAAGAAATAGACAACATTTAAAACTGAACAGGGCATTTCTTTCTCCTCTTAGTATGGGCATTCTCTTTCTATGCAACATCCCATTGAAGGAATTGCAGCCCATGTTGAAGGTAAAAATGCCATCACCTTCCATTAAATGTTAAAATAGTCAAGTCCTTATTTTTATACTCTAGGACACTAAGGCTGTGCTAAAATAGAAAAGAATATTTTCTATTTTTATAATTGCTCTAGAGGGTGTTTTTAATAAATATGCTTCAAAATATATTCAAAATATGTATGCTTATGAATTTTAAAGAAAATTACACAGAATAAACAGCTTCCTAATAATAATTTGCATTTTGCAGTGGTTTGCATTTGTCAATGTGCATTCATATTCAATGAACACATTTAATTTCATCAACATTCTTTTTATGGTAGATTTGTATTTCTTGGGGAAGCTATTGCACTGAAGCCATCAGTCGGAATATTTATTACTATGAACCCGGGTTATGCTGGTCGAACTGAATTACCGGAAAATCTCAAAGCTCTTTTCAGGCAAGTGTTATGCTTTGTGGCTTAGCATCTGGTACACTCATGCCACCTAATGTTGTTGGTTTGCACTGTTGAAGTGATTTGCTTTTACTTGAAATTTCCTAAGGAAAATCCTTCACGATTTCTTTGGGCTCCTTTCATACACAAAACTTTCACTGTGATAAATTCACCCTTTTGAATTATGAAACCAGGACTCAAAATCAGTATTGAGAAGTTACATGGTGTATTTGAATATTTACTGTTAGCTATTTTGTAATGCATATTTTTTATCATAAACGTAATTTTCATAAATTATGAACTATTTGGAAAATACAGAAAAGAATAAAGAAAATATTACATCACCATTCAGATATGATGGTTAAGTGTTTTCTAGCCTCTTATATAATTTACATGTTGTGGGGTTAAGATATTACAGTAGGCATGATTTTTCTTTAGTTCTCTTCGTTTAATATTTTGACATACATATTTTATCATATTATTTAAGAATCTTGAAAAATACCATTTTACATAGCTCTAAAATAGTCCCTCTTATGTCTCGTTCATAATTTTCTTAACCATTCCCTGTTTTCTGTTAGGTAGAGTTTGTGTTTTCATTTTTGTTTTTTATTTTAATGAAGTAGCAGGCTACAAACATCTATTCACATTAAAAATTATTCTTATTTCAGAATAGATTTCTAAATGTAGAATTACTTAAGAGAATGATTAAAATCCCTATTGATGACTACTTTTCAAAAATACTCTACCAATGTATACGCTTAGCAGGAGTCTATAAAAGAACGTGTGTTGCTACATCTAATATCAGTTATGATTCACTTATAATTTAAGTCAACTTCATTCAGATGCCACTTTTTTTGGTTCAGTTTTCCAGAAAACTGTGTATTACAATCTTACAGAGTTAAACTGTGGTTTATGTTTTTTTAGAGAATGAGCCATCAGGTTTAGAGATATCATTCTGAGGTCTATCACCCTACTAGGTAATAGTAAAAACATTCAGGTGTAATTTAATATAATCAAGTGACTAGTGGGGAAAACACAACCACAATCAAGGTACAGAATATTTTCATACCCCCAGAAGTTCTCTTCTGCCTCTTTGAAGTGAGCCTCCCATACCAATGATATTCTTTCTGTGATTATAGATTACATTTGTCATTCCTAGAGTTCATGTAGATGAAATCGAACACTATGTACTTATTTGTGTCTGGCTTCTTTGAAGATTGTGGTTTTGAGATTTATCCAAGTTGTTGAGCATATCAGTAGTTTGTTCCTCTTTCTCACTGATTAGTATTCTACTATATACACCTACTGCAATTTGTTGAACCGTTCACTAGTTGATGGACACTTGGGCTATTTCCAGTTTGGGGTATTATGAATAAAGCAGCTATGAACATTCATGTATAATCTTTATATAAACATATATTTTTATTTCTTTGGGGCAGATATTTATGGCTGGAATTGCTGGTGTACATGGTGAATGTATGTTTTACTTATAAGAATCTGCCAGTCTGGATTCCAAAGTGATTTTACAAGTTTACACCCTTACCATCAATGTATGAGAATTCTAGGTGCTCACATTCTTGTCAAAAATTGATATTGTCAGCCTTTTTAAATTTTAGCCAATTTAATAGGTAGTGGTATATCATCATAGGTTTAGTTTGCATTTCCATGATGGCTAATGATGTTGAGCCTCTTTTACATACTTTCTATTGCTATACCATCTTTTGTGAAATGCTGTATTCTACATCAGTTTGTTAAATACATACATTGCAAATGTTTTTTCTCTCAGTTTGTGGCTTGCCTTTTCATTTTCTTGTGTTCATCAAAGATAGAAGTTTTAAATGTGATAAAATACAGTTGAACAATTTGTTTTGTTGTTAATATACTATCCAAGAAAATTTGCTTAGCCCCAGCTTGCAAAACTTTTTAACCATGTTTTCTTTTATAAGCTTTATGGTTTTATAGTTTTCGTATGGGTTTTCTTCTTTATTCTGTTACTATGCTGAACTAAATTGATTGATTTTCAAATGCTAAGCAGTCTTTCAATGTTGCATTCCAGAAATAAGCTTCACTAGATCAGTAGGTATTTTATTAATAGGTACTGCTGGATTCAATATGACAGTGTTTTGTTAAGGAATTTTTAAAAATCTATACCATGAGGGATATTGTTCTATACTGTCTTTTCTTGTAAAATTTTTGTCTGGCTTTGGCATCAGAGTAATACTGACTTCATGAACTAAGTTGGCAAGTGTTTTCTTCTCTATCTTCTTAAGAGTTTGTGTAGAATTGCTATTATTTACTTCTGAAGTATTTGATTGAATTAATCAGTGAGGCCATCTGGACCTACAGATTTTTACTGGAATTTCTCTAATAATAAATTCAGTTTGTATAATAGATATGAGGCTTTCCTGATTTTTAATTTTTCTTGATTTCATTTTGGTAATTTAAACCTTTTAAGGAACTTATTGGTGTTATCTAGATAGTTGAATCTATTGGCACACATTTGTTCATTGTGCTAGTCCGTTCTCACACTGCTGTAAATAACTACCTGAGATTCGGTAATTAATGAAGAAAAGAGGCTTAATTGACTCGAAGTTCCAGAGGCTCTACAGGAAGCATGTTAGGAGGCCTCGGGAAACTTACACTGATGGCAGAAGGCAAAGAGGAAAGCAAGCACATTTTACATGGCAGAGCAGTAGAGACAGAATGTGCATGAAGTGGGGAAGTGCCACACACGTTGAAACCATCATATCTCATGAGAACCCATTCAACATCATGAAAATGGCATGGGGAAAATCTGCCATGATCCAGTTACCTTCCACCACATCCCTCCTCCAACTTTGAACTACAATTCAACATGAGATTTGGGTGGGGACACAGAGCCAAACCATGTCATTCATAATATTCCCTTGTTATTATTTTTTAAATTTTTATTATACTTTAAGTTCTGGGATACATGTGCAGAACATGCAGGTTTGTTACATAGGTATACACGTGCCATTGTGGTTTGCTGCACCCATCAATCTGTCATCTAGGTTTAAAGCCCCGTATGCATTAGGTATTTGTCCTAATGCTGTCCCTTCCCTTGCCCTCCATCCACTGGCAGGCCCCAGTGTGTGACATTTCCCTGTGTTCATGTGTCCTCATTATTCAATTCCCACTTATGAGTGAGAACATGTGGTGTTTGGTTTTATGTTCCTGTGTTGGTTTGCTGAAAGTGATGGTTTCCAGTTTCATCCATGTCCCTGTAAACAACATTAACTCATTCTTTTTTGTGGCTGCATAGTATTCCGTGGTGCATTATGTGCCATGTTTTCTTGATCCAGTCATCACTGATGTGCATTTGGGTTAGTTCCAAGTCTTTGCTATTGTAAATAGTGCTGCAAGAAACATATGTGTGTGTGTGTGTGTGTCTTTATATTAGAATGATTTATAATCCTTTGGGTATAGGCCCATTAATGGGATTGCTGGGTCAAATGGCATTTCTGGTTCTAGACCCTTGAGGAATCGCCACACTGTCTTCCATAATGGTTGATCTAATTTACACTCCCATCAACCATGTAAAAGCGTTCCTATTTCTCCACATCCTCACCGGCATCTGTTGTTTCCTGACTTTTTAATGATCACCATTCTAACTGGTTTGAAATGGTAACTCATTGTGATTTTGATTTGCATTTCTCTAATGACCAGTGATGATGAGCTTTTTTTCATATGTTTGAACTCCCATTCACAATTGCCACAAAGAGAATAAAATTCCTAGGAATACAACTTACATGGGATGTGAAGGAGAATATAGGGTCCAGCCCTACAGGGTTCTGTGAGCCCCTCCTGGCTGGTGTGGAGACGAGAAATTGTAGAAATAAGACATAAGACATGAAGATATTTGTCCTAATGCTCTCCCTCCCCTTGCCTGGGGAAAAGAGAGTTTGGGCCTGGGGGTCCACTGCTAACCAAATCTCAGAGACCAGCAGTAGCCCCGAATGCTGGGATGCTCTCAATTTTATTGAGTTGCAAATCTGGGGGTGGGGTAGGTAGGGCGTGGTCTTGTTGGTCAGATACTGGGGGCAGGGTAGATGGGGCATGGCAGTGATTGGGTGAAGTACACCATGAGTCATTCAGGTAGGGGCTCAGGAATTTCTGGCACCCAAAGTGAGGTAAGGAGCATAATGCATCAGCACTTTTCCCATATTTATCATTAAAGAACTAAGACATTAAGATTTATATTACTATTACTGATTATCTTTTCTAAGAAAAAAGGAACCAAGTGCAGAGCAGAACATGAGAGTGGACATGGAATGTGACTGCTGCAGCGCAGCATCACATAGAGACAATTAAGCCCCTGGATATTTGTCAGTTTACCTGACAGCTGTCAGGCCTTACACAAGAGCATCAAGAAGCGGAGTTTTCTCCTAATTCCTCTGGGGTAGGAGATGTCTCAGTCATCTTGGACATCTCCTTTCCTAGCTGGCTAAACTGCAGGCGTTTTCCCAGTGCTGAGACTGCCGCACAGCCAAAGCACCCTCCAGCAGTCCTTATGCAGCCCCTTAGAGAGCTTAGAGCATCTTGCCTTAGTGTCATTCATTTCACAATGTCACCCCAGATTCACACTTATGACCTGAGAGGCATTAGTAAAAGGTTCACACTTACGACCTGAGAGGCATTAGTAAAAGAATTAAGATCACCTATGAATAACTAAAATCACATATCCATAACTAGTAACTACTAAGGTTATATTTCTAGTTACTTTCTTCTTCTTTATACGGAAATAGGCTGAGGCTTTTTGCCCCTGCCTCGGCACTTGTGGGATCTCCTCCCTAGAGGAGAACTATAAACTACTGCTCAGGGAAATAAGAGGGGACACAAACAAATAGAAAAACATTACACGCTCATGGATAGGAAGAATCAATATTATGAAAATGGCCATACCACCCAAAGTAATTTATAGATTCCATGTTCTTACCATGAAGCTACTATTGACTTTCTTCACAGAATTAGAAAAAACTGCTTTAAATTTTACTTGGAACCAAAGAAGAGCCCATATAGCCAAGACAATCCTAAGCAAAAAGAACAAAGCTGGAGGCCTCATGCTACCTGACTTCAAACTATAGTACAAGGTTGCAGTAACCAAAACAGCATGGTACTAATAGCAAAACAGAGATATAAACCAATGGAACAGAACAGAGGCCTCAGAAGTAACACCGCACATCTACAACCATCTGATGTTTGGCAAACCTGACAAACACAAGCAATGGGGAAAGGATTCCCTATGTAATAAATGATACTGAGAAAACTGGCTAGCCATATGCAGAAAACAGAAACTGGACTCCGTCCTTACAACTTATACAAAAATTAACTCAAGATAGATTAAAGACTTCAACATAGACTCTAAAACCATAAAAGCCCTAGAAGGAAACCTAGGAATACCACTTAGGACATAGGCAATATCACTCAGGGCAAAGACTTTGTGACTAAAACACTAAAGCAATGGCAACAAAAGCCAAAATTGACAAATGAGATCAATTAAACTAAAGAGCTTCTGCACAGCAAAAGAAACTATCATCAGAGTAAACAGGCAACCTACAGAATGGGAGAAAATTTTTGTAATCTATCTAGCTGACAAAGTTCTAATACCCAGAATCTAGAAGGAACTTCAGCTTACAAGAAAAAAAAAAAAACATCAAAAACTGGGTGAAGGATATGAACAGACACTTTTCAAAAGAAGACATTTATGAGGCCAATATTCCCTTATTGTATGTAGTGATGACTTGAGTTCCATGACTGATAAATGGATAACTTAAATCTTTTCTCTCTTCCTTTTTCTTTGATGATAAGCTAGAGGATTATTAATTTTATTTTGGGATATTATTTAGGGCTCTCAACATGTGTGTTTACCTATTCAGTGTGCTTTCAAAATAATAATATTCCACTTCACATATATTCTGAGAACCTCTACAGTTTTTAGTGTGATCTTTTTCCATTATTTTAAGCCTGGAGTTTGCTTGCCCATTCATCTAGATATTTAACCATAATTTTATTTGTATTTTCTTCTAATTTTTATAGTGTTACTGTACTTATTAAATGTAATTCATCTGATGAGAACTTATTTTGGTTGGTAATATGAAATGAGTGTTTAAACAGTTATTTACCCTAATAGTTAATCAGTTATTCTAACTAATTATTCTAACATCCTGTATTGAATGTTTTCCTTTCCTCATAACAGCTTTCTCTAGCATAGTAATTTTTTAATGTCTAACTTTCTTGAAAAAATCTGGATAGAGAATAACCTTTCTAGAAATAAATGTAATAACTACAGAATAGCTTTGTTTGAAAACTGTGTGCCTTTCCAGTGTTCTATTTGTGACCCAACTTATCTCATACTGTCTTTCATTTGGGACTTGAAATTTGAAAATGTTTTGTGAATTTTTAATAATTTTTGTTTAATGGATGATGAAAGCATTATTCACGCGTGGAAGCTGTATTCTTGCGCCTTTGGAGTGTTCTGATTCCACCACTCAGCAACCATGAGGCCTACAGCCTGTGCTTGAACTTCAGGAAACATCAGTCTGCATCTCTGTAAAATAAAGATAAGAGGAATGGGCACCTCATAGTGTTGTGGTGGTTAAGTGAGAGAGTGCATAAAAAGATTTTAGCACCCTATATGTTATGAAGTGCTCAATAAAAATTAGTTGTCTATATTAATGTAGATATAAAATATATAGCTATGCTAGCCTTTCTCCATTTACTCTTCATCATCTTCCGTCATATGATGAAGAGTAATAAATGTGTAAAAAAAAATGAGGTCAGTTAAGATAGAAGAGGTATTGAATAACCTAAATCCAAAGATACTTTAAGATTTGATGTTCAGGATTAAAATCAGGTTTTCATGAAATAGACTATAATTATATTTATAAAACCAGTTGGTAGGTATTACTGGAATGTATACTTTAAGAAGTATAAAATAATGAGCTTATTTATTTATATACTGTTCTTTGCACTTAACTTCAGTTAGGTGGAATTTTTTCAAACGTTGCTGAGAATAGCAACTGTCTTTGGAGAGGGACTTTTTGGAAGTCCCTCTCCAAAAGAAAGGGGATTTGAAGCTATGTTTTTCTAAATGTGCCCTTTGCAAGTCTATCCAAGTTGGCCCTAGGCAGTGGTGAGCTGGAGACGGCTGGTACAAGCTCTCAAGAGCTGATGGTTCAGTTTTCATGAATTTTCCGAGTTGATTCTTCAGTTTAATGAAAACTAAATTTTATCAACTTTTGATTCAGTAAATTGTATTAAAAACAAAGGTGATAAACACTCCAAACTGGTCACTTTATAATTATTTATTTTACTGATATTTATGCTCTTGAGGTTATTTCTCTTTTGTGTCTGTATGATGGTATGCTTCTCAGCTCAACACTTTGTGACATTGTGTTGGTAGCTGGGAATCAGCCATGGTAGAAGGATTTATTCATTGGAAATAAGCAAATGCTATTTTTTAGACAGCTGGTTGTCAAAACATTAACCAGCACACCACAGGAAAAGGCTGGCCCCTAGCTCAAAACATCACTATTCCTCTTTCTGCGTAACAGCTTATACCAGAAGTCTACAGAATGTATTCATGGATTTTCTTTGAACTCCTATGCCTGTGCTGCTGCCATTCCAGACTTTCATTTTTTGCGTTTAGTAATGAGTGGACATTTTTTTAGTTGAAGTGAAGGGTCTTATTAGCTGTGATTGACAGTCATAATTATGACCTGCTTAGGAATGGTTAAAATGTTGGCATCAATTAATCACTTGATTTCAGTAATTTGTACTTATCACCCTGTCACATTTTAAAACAAAAAATTCATATTTACTTTTTAGACCCTGTGCCATGGTGGCCCCTGACATTGAGCTAATCTGTGAAATCATGTTAGTTGCTGAAGGTTTTGTGGATGCACGCTCATTAGCCCGAAAGTTCATTACATTGTACACACTTTGCAAGGAACTCCTCTCCAAGCAGGTGAGGGATCATTTGTTATGTTTTCTTGGTTTTTATATACCACTGAGAAAGCTTTTGAAATGTGAATCCTAGGTAATTTATTATTCAAATTACATTAGACATTAAAAAATATTTGTACGTTCTTTTTAAATTTCAATAGTTGGATGGAACAGGTGTTTTTTGGTTACATGAATAAGTTCTTGAGCGGTAATTTCTGAAATCATGGTGTACCCATCACCTGAGGAGTGTATGCTGTACCCAGTGTGTAGTCTTTTATCCCTCACCCCCCCTCCCATATTTTCCCCCAAGTCCCCGTAGGCCATTATATCATTCTTAGAACTTTGCATCCTCATTGCTTAGCTCCCACTTATAAGTGAGAACATGTGATATTTGGTTTTCTGTTCTTGAGTTACTTCACTTAGAATAATGGTCTCTGCCTCCATCCAGGGGCTGCAAATGCCATTATTTCATTCCTTTTTATGATTGAGTAGTATTCCATGGTATATATGTACCACATTTTTCCGTTTCCACTCATTGGTTGATGGACATTTAGGCTAGTCCATATTTTTGCAATTGCAAATTGTGCTGCCAGAAATAGGTGTGTGCAGGTGTCTTTTTCATTTAGTGACTTCTTTTCCTCTGCGCAGATACCTAGTAGTGAGGTTGCTGGATCAAATGGAGATTCCTTTAAAAAACCTAAAACTACCATTTGATCTGACATTAGAAATATTTTCTATAAATTTTGAAAAGCTTATTTTGTAATTTTTAATTTTTTCTGAAATTAGAGACATTTGAGTTCTGATATTTTATTTGTATTAATACATGTTTTAATCAATGAGCTATGTGATTTTCTTTATCAATTCTGTAATTATAAATGGAATTTTGTGTTGCCTCCCTTTCTTCACGAAAATGTTATTTTCTAGTACAATAGGGCAGGAGTGCTCATAAGAGTAAGGCAAGGCTAATCTTCTGAAGACTATCTGAAGGAAGGTTAAAATTATTCTCATTTATTGGTAATTCTTTATTTAAAGGTAGGGTTGATTGTTTTTTTGTTCTTCTAAATGTTTCCTCTACAATTTCCTTGTCTCTAAAATGGATCAAATTGACATACTCTCCACTCACCAATCATAAGCTTCTCATGGATTTATTGAAGTTGCTGATAAGCCACAGAAATTACATATAAGCATCAATATTTTACAGTTTAGCCATATGGTCATTTTTGACTTTTGGTCTCTTAATAACATTTCATTAATTACTGGTGACGTTATTCTGTAGCCAAAATGAAAGTATTGTGCCAGTGCACTCCAGCCTGGGCAACAGAGCAAGACTCCATCTCAAAAAAAAAAAAAGAAAGTATCAAAATACCACAGTTAGAACCACACAGTTACCTTATTGCCAGGTATTCATTTTAACTTGCTGATTGTTAGGGCACGATATGGATGGCATACGACAGAAACTTATGTTGTCCTGTGGTAACTGAATTTACATGGGGGGTGGAATCATAATTTTTAACAGTTGTCTCTGGATAAGATTATGGGTAGTTTTTATTTTCTTTATTCTTACAATCTATTTTTTTTAATGAGCCTTTTTTTTTTTTTTTTTTTTTTTTGGCAGTCTCAGTCTTTTTCCAGAATGGAGTGCAGTGGCATGATCTCGGCTCACTGCAACCTCTGCCTCCTGGGTTTAAGTCATTCTCCTGCCTCAGCCTCCCAAGTAGTTGGGACTACAGGTGCGCACCACCACACCCAGCTAATTTTTGTATTTTTAGTAGAGATGAGGTTTCACCTTGGTGGCCAAGATGGTCTCAATTTCTTTACCTCATAATCCGCCTGCCTCAGCCTTCTAAAGTGTTGGTAATACAGGTGTGAGCCACCACACCTCACCAAGCCTATTTTAATTTTGCGATGGTAAAAAGTCAGAAGAAAAACTGTAATAGAGTCCAGGGAATGTTGAGTTTCAACTATATCCATTTTCAATAGTGACATTTAAACATTTAGTGAGCATCTACTATATCTAAGTAATGTCCTTTTGCTGACCATGATGAATGGGGAAGATACAAAACAAACACCCAGATTTCAGACTTTGAAGAATTTAGGTAATTCAGTTTACATGACATAAAAATTGGGAGACAATGGAGAATGAAAAGATTATTCGAGTTTTCAGGGAAGAAAGAAACCAATATTTACTGAATGGGTACCATGTGTTATATTACAAAACTGTCAAAAGAAGGTTACAAGTTTGTTTTTATTAGCCCTGTTATACAGATGAGAAGACTGAGCAAAACAACCCTGAGTCCATATAGCTAACAAGTGGTAAGAGCAGGATTTGACTTCATTTCTTTCTAATTCTGTCTAGGACACATCTGTAGCCAATTACAAGAGGAAGGTGTTGGGAGTACAGGTAGAACAAAGAAGGAAAGAGTTCGCTAACTCAGAAATGTTACAGATGATGTGAGCTGGAAAAAATCTGGCCAGGACAGAAGAGCTGGGTTAGGAACACAATTCTTGGATACCTTTCTGTGCTCCAGAAATTAATTTGGGGAAAATAGTAGACATTTTTGGCCAATTGAATGATATAATGAAAATGATGAAGATAATTTTAGCAATTTGCATTGTTTAAATGTTTAGGAGAGGCACCAAGTACTCTGAAATCTGTGGTCCAGAATTTCTTCTGCATCCTCTCCTTTATTTGTCACTGCAATAACGTAACCACCTCCCAGCTTGAAACTCTGGCTCTTGGAAATACCATTTGACCCAGCAATCCCATTACTGGGTATATATCCAAAGGTTTATAAATCATTCTACTGTAAAGACACATGTACACGTATGTTTATTGCAGCACTATTCACAATAGCAAAGACTTGGAACCAGTCCAAATGCCCATCAGTGATAGACTGGATAAAGAAAATGTGGCACATATACACCATGAAATGCTATGCAGTCATAAAAAAGGATGAGTTCATGTCCTTTGCGGGGACATGGAAGAAGGTGGAAACCATCATTCTCAGCACACTAACATAAGAACAGAAAACCAAACACCATCTATTCTGACTCATAGTGGAGTTGAACAACAAGAACACATGAACATAGGGAGGGGAACGTCACACACCAGGGCCTGTCAGGGGTGTGGGGGACTAGGGGAGGGATAGCATTAGGAGAAATACCCAACATAGATGACAGGCTGAGGGTGCAGCAAACCACCATGGTACATGTATATCTATGTAACCTGCACGTTCTGCACATGTATCCCAGAGCTTAAAGTATGAAAAAAAGACTGGTTTTCCTCCTCCTTTTCCTCTTCAAGCTTCATCCTACTCCATCAGTGGCTTTCAAATGATTTTTTACTCTTTTTTGTTTGTTTGTTTTGTCTTGGGACAGGGTTTCACTTTGTTACCCAGACTGGAGTGCAGTGACGTGATCATGGCTGGCCGCAGCCTCAACCTCCCTGGTTCAAGCAATCTTCCCACCTCAGCCTCCTAAGTAACTGAGACTTTAGGCATGCACCACCACACCCAGCTAATTTTTGTATTTCTTGCAGGGATGGGATTTTCTCCATTTTCCCCAGGCTGGTCTGGAACTCCTGGGCTGAAGCAATCCACCCACCTCAGCCTCCCAAAGTGCCGAGATTACAGGCATGAGCCACCACACCCAGCCACTTTTTCCTCTTATTTGCATCATACCCTGGTGTTTTACATTTCATTCTATTTTATTACAGACAAAAATGATGGTTGAGACCTACTAAATTGATTTATTATCCACTAATGGAGTAAATGGGATATTTACACATGTAATATTGTTTCAGTGCCCACACAAAATTTGTATTCACATTAACTCACTTTACTCCTACAACCACTTATAAAGTAGGTGGGTGCTTTTATCTGCCTTTTTATAGCTGATGATTCTGAGGCTCTGGGAGGTAAAGTGTTTTTCCCACAGACACAGCTGAGAGACATTTGAGAGATGAGTTGTTACTATGTAGGTTGTAGGTGGACAGCAAAAGAGAGAAGGCCAGTCCTGTGTACGCAGTTGATTCATTCGGGATTCCTTTACAGAGCATCCGCCCTGTGCCGTACACTGTGCTAGGCCCGAGAGGATGGTGAATATGGGAAATAAGTTTATCCTGAGAAAAAGCCAGAAGAAAAAATGTAATTGGACCCAGGGAGTGTGGAGTTGCAATTGTATCCAATCTCAGAAGTGATATTCTGAGATCCTCCAGGAGCTCAGAGCCTGTGGGAGGAATCTTCGTTAGGGATAATGTTGAAGTCTCAAAATAATATAACTGAATCTTCATGACACGGTTTTTATTATATTATGTGCCAGCATCTAGGCCAAAGTGTCTGAGTGATTAGGAAGTGGAGTAATTAGGGCCATTAGAGATTGAAGCCTGGGAAGAGGTAGAATATCAGGGCCCTTGGCGAAACCAGCTCAGCTGGAGAAATAAGCTTCAGGTTGGAGGTGAAGACATGGAATTTGTTGAGCTACCGCATTAGCCTGTCTGTTGAGAGACTCCAGCAAGGGAGGAGGACGGAGCCTTGCGCAAATGCTGCAGTTAAGTGCTACAGAAAGGAGAGACTTGCTGACAGAGGCAGAAAAAACAGGTGAAAGAAACAGGACAACACTATGGAGACACGGTTTTTCACAATTTCAAAGAGGAGAAGAAAATGGTATTTTGAATCATTAAAGTGTGTATTTATGTGAACTGCTTTCTTTAAACTTTTAGCTCTTACCTCTGGAATGAGAATTCTGTTCCCTCAGTTTTTGAGAAAGTCAACCTGTGTTTTGATTTTAGGATCATTATGATTGGGGACTTCGTGCTATTAAATCTGTCTTGGTTGTGGCTGGCTCTCTGAAACGAGGAGATAGAAACAGACCCGAAGATCAGGTACTGCAATGCTAATAGGTTTTTGCAGAGTGAGTAACTGGCCAGTTTCACAGAAGTGAAAGTATATGCCTGGATGGTGGGGTGTGCATAGCACAACTTTTAACAAGCATAACGTCTATTGTTAATGCAGGAAATTTGAGGAGTGGTGCTACTTATGAGAGGTCACAAGTGTTTTTGAGTACAAAGAAAGGAATCTGGAAAAGAAAATGTGATTGTACAAGTACTTTTGAAATATCAGCCACAAAAGTATTTTGACAGTTATAATCAGATAATTCAGTAATCACTGATTTCCTCTGAGGAACATTTAAGAAATCTGATTGAGTTGGGATATTAATCCTGGAAAGTCAGTGAAGACATAATGGGAGAAAGTACATCCATTTCATGAGATGTAAGATGGGCATGCAGAATGAAACAGGAAGGGTAGTTTCCTAACACCAGTTTAATGCTTGATTGGTTGGTCACAGCTACTAGAGAAATGTTCTGCTCTCCTTCCTGGAAAGAAATGATAACACATCATGCATTTTTCCCTATTAAATAAGTAGTGAGAGCAATGCATATGCATTTTCAGTCTATTTTGACACTGCTATAAAGAACTCCCTGATAGTGGGTAATTTATAAAAAGGTTTAGTTGACTCACAGTTCCACAGGCTTAACAGAAAGCCTGACTGGGAGAACTCAGGAAACTGACCATCATGGAGGAAGGTGAGGAGGAAGCATGAAACTTCTTCACATGGTGGCAGGAGAGAGAGAGAGTGAAGGGGAAAGTGCCACACGCTTTTAACCCATCAGATCTCCTGAGAACTCATTATCACAAGAACAGCAAGGAGGGAATCCAGTCGCCTCCCACTAGGCTCTCCTCCAATTTGACATGAGATTTGGGTGGGGACACAAATCCAAACCATATAAATATGTATCACCATGTGTATGTGCAGTATGACCTGAGAAATAGCAAAACAACAAACCTTGATCTACTCTGTCTTTTTTTAAACTGAGGGATATTTATCATGTGATTTTCTACTTTTCTTTGCCAATATTTTTCTCTTTTCCTCTTAGTCGTAATTTAGTATTAGGTGAAGATTTTCTTTCATTTATTTGTTCTCTTGCTTTTTTATTTTTGTTAAAATGCTTAGCTCTTTCTGTAAAAGTTATCCTGATGTTTGAGTTACTGCTTTTAAAATCTTTGGCTTTCAGCCAAGGTAGATAAACAACAGAAAAACCAAAAACGTTTAAGATTTTCATTCTTAAATTCTCAGAGTACTGTGGACAAAATGATCTGATGGGTTTGATTAAATTCTGGAATTTGAGGATTCAAGAGAGAATGCCCTTAGATTCTGCCTGAAGATCAAAACAGATCACTGTCAGGGAAGGAAAAGGCCTCCTTGCTGTTCTTACTCTAAGGATTGTCCATTGTATCAGTTCACCCTTCTCATGTTCTGATATGTCAATTTCAGACATTTAACTTCCCTATTAATAGAATGCCATCTTAATGGAGAACAGTACCAATATCTCATGCTTCCCATATTAGGATTAAAAATAACAAACATCTTTAGGTATTTAGATGTTTGTTAGACCTTGTATTGGCTTTTGTATAAAATGTTTTTTTCTAGGTACTCATGAGAGCTTTAAGGGATTTCAATATGCCTAAAATAGTGACTGACGACATCCCAGTGTTTCTGGGCTTGGTCGGTGACCTGTTTCCAGCCCTAGATGTGCCCCGGAGGAGGAAGCTGCACTTTGAACAGATGGTCAGGCAGTCTACCCTGGAGCTCCGCCTGCAGCCTGAAGAGAGCTTCATCCTAAAAGTAAAAGGAGCATTTGCTTTTCATGGCAGCTATTGGGATTGTCAGTGGAAATAATCGTGGCTAATTGATACTAAAGCAAGATGTTAACTCGTACCCTAACCTTCATAGGATCTCACTATATGCTTTCAAGCATTTTCATATGGCAGTATTAAGTAAACGTTAGTAAATATTTCAGTAGCCCCACTCTATAAGGTGAAAACATAGATATGATTGTCACGGGTTTTAAATGTAAGCATACTTTTAATTAGGTTTACAAAAGTTGGTTCTTGGAGACATACACTAAAAATTTACTTTGTTCTTTCCTCCTTTTTAGAGAATATTGGAGGTAAAATTATTAGTGCATGCTTTTAATGAGGGAAGAATGACAACATGTATGAGAATAACTTAGATATCCGACGTATCAAAGGCTTGGGTATATTAATTTAGATATTTTATAGAATATAAATCATTACTCAGTTGTAGAGGGTGATTAGTTATTTATAAGAGTTTGTTCAAAAGTTCGTGGAGAGTTAATGATTTTTGTAAATAGCCCCTGCCATATACTGAGTACTGCATAAAATCATGGTTTTAGCTTCAGTCTCATCCCTGTGGTCTATGTGGGAGATCCAGGAGAAACTACACTTTGCACTTACGGTCTATTTGAACTTTCTCTGAACATACTGTTGTCAGTAGGGGCTGGCTTGGGAGTAAGGAAAGAAGAATTGGGCAAAAATGGGTAGGTTATCTTTTTGTCACCAACTCATTAAAGGAAACCAGCGACCAGCTGTTTGCTCTGCAGGTTGTCCAGCTTGAGGAGCTGTTGGCTGTGCGGCACTCCGTCTTTGTGGTTGGAAATGCAGGCACAGGAAAGAGTGAGGTATAGTAAATTGCCTAATAACTTTCAGCCATAGAAAGAACATTTGTTGTCATTGTGGTTTGGTCTATTTGCAATGTTCCTCAAAACAATTCCCCTCCATGAAGCCCACCATAATTTCGGTTCAGAATCTGAGACTATAATCTTGCTGCTTGATCAATTAACATTCTTTTTCTTGATATTGGTTGGGGGGTGGAGAATGAGAAGCAAATAGAGCATTGCATTCACATAGGAAAAGCAAGCCAAGATGAAGATTGAGCTTTCCACATGAGATGTTTAGCATCAGATACAGGCATTCTGATGGACGCCCTCCTACCTTACATACCTTTCAATACATTTATGCTTGGATTCTTTTATCAAAGATAAACATATTAAGAGACTGTGGAATAAAATACCTGGCTGGAGGATTTGATTGGCTGTAGCCACATTTATCATACCTATTTTCTTTTCCAAGTCATTCTTGACTTTCCTCCCCATATCATTAAGAAAAACAAACCCAAATATTTTCCTTCAGTACTCCTTCAGAAATGTAACCCTCTATATGGCCAAACAAAACTTAAAAATAAAAGGAAGTGGCAAAAACCACATTTTTGAGGTACCTATTATGTGCTGTGCTAGGTGCATTGTGTATGATTTATTCTGCACAACAATGATATACTATGGGTGTTATTATCCCCGTTTTTAGTTCACTGCTTGATTTTGTTTTGTCTTACCGACAGTCCTGGCAACATACTTATTTTCTTGGTTGGCAGACAGTATGTGCAGAACTGCATGCATTTTAATTCAGGATGCTTGGGTATAAACATATTTGGTAGCCAACAACTAAAAATAATCAGACTGAGCATGTGAGATTTTACTGCATGGCAGTATATGGAACTTGCTAGTATTTAGATCAGAGCCCAAAGTGGAAAAATTGTAAGAAAAACAGTCTCTGTATAGAGATTTTTCTAGTGAAGAATATGATAAATGAAATATTAAAGTACATAACTGATAGACCTGTAATTATTTTGTTAGAGTAAGTTACAGATGTAGGCCACAGTTCAAGGAAGGATAATTCTATACTTTCCAGTAGATTAATGGTTTCTAAAAATATAAGCTTAATATTCCTAAGGCATTTACTTTCTTTGATCTAGTCTTCACCAGTTCTGTTCTACTCAACATCTATGTAAGCCAAGATACCCAGAGCACTGCAGCTCAGGGTGACATTCTTTAGCATCTTACCATTTCAAAGTGTTTGCCAATTGTTTATCAGTTCTTCAAAACCCCTCTGAGTAGGTCAGCATGATAAATACCTAAGACAAAAGTCACGGCTTTGCAAAGAGAGCAAAAAGGAGAGTTAGGGCAGATATTTGAGTTAAAGTATCAATTAGTTCATTAGACATACACTGAACACCTGTTCTGTGAGTTCTCGTTGTCAAGGCTTTTCCTCCATTATCTGGATCAGGGTTTCTCAGCCTCAGCACTGTTGACATTCTGGACTGGATAGCTCCATTGTAGGGGACTATCCTGTGCACTGAAAGATATTTAGCACCCTCCCTGGCCTGCATCCACTAGATGCCCAGAAGCCCTTTCCCACTTCTTTCCCCAGGTCAAGACAGTCTCTTTCTGAGAACCACTGCCCTAAGTCCCTGGGTCTCAAAGCGTGGCCAGACCAGTATCATTGGCATCAGTGATGCCTTGTTGGAACTGCACATTACTGACCCCACCTCAGACCTACTGAAATAGAAGCTCTGGGATTGGGCCCAGCAATCTGTATTTTACTGCCCTACAAACAGCAATTCTGATGTGGGCTACGTTTTGAGAAAAACCAATCTTGCTGATGCAGTCAGGGTAGATTTTATAATCAACATGAATGCTTATTTATGTATGGCCCTGCACTTTGCACACATGGTTAAAAAATCTCAAATGAGAAAGCGACTTCCTTTAGTCTAAATGGTTCAAAGAATCCAGTGAGCTGATTCTGTCTCGCTGAGCATTTGTAAGATGAAGCTTTTCAAGATGGTAATGGAAATGCACATATGTGCAGTTTTCCCTTCTCAATCTTAGCGTACACAGAACATCTAGGAACATATAATGAATAAGAAAAACCTTCAGAAATCGTTTGCTTTCTCTTTGCCTCACGTTAGTATTAATTTATTTGGTTCTTCTTCCCCTCAGATTTTGAGAACACTGAACCAAACATATGTTAACATGAAACAGAAGCCGGTTTGGAATGACTTAAACCCTAAAGCTGTGACAACAGATGAACTCTTTGGTTTCATACATCATGTTACCCGAGAATGGAAAGATGGTAAGTAGTATTTCCTCTTTAGAAGCGCTAAAGTTTTCTTTTTTTTTCTATCCAGAGAGCCATTTTTCAGTATGAGCCAATTTTAGTCATAGTCACAGATTTACTGTTTATATGTTGGCATTATTGGAAATATAGCAGATCACAACAGCATTTATAATGTATAAATTGAAACTAGATTTGAATAAGTACTTGATTTGCATTCAGCAGAATTGCACTCAGAGCTGTTGTATTTTATTCCATGTCAATTATGTCAGGGCTCCTTGTAAATCAGGAGCGAAGTGAACATGAATGCCTCAGGGAATGTCTCTAAAATACCTGATACAAGACACTGACTGAAGTTCAGGCAGGCATTATTCCAGGTGCTGGGAACAAAAGTCAGTAGGGCATGTTTCCTGCCCTGAAAGTATTTGTAAACAAACAGGTCCCTTTGTGGCAATCTGTTATGACTTCCTATTACAATGAATGCACTAACGTTGGCATCATTCTTGAGGCCTCTCTCCCTCTCACACCCTACATCCAACCTCACGGCAAATGCTATAGGCTTTACCTTTAAAATCTATGTGAATTCCAATTCTTCTCACCTTCTCCATAGATACCACATTAGTTGAAGCCACCATCATGTCTCACCTGTACTACAGCAGCTGGGCACCTCCTCTTGCTGTTTTCCTTGCAGTTCATTTGACCTACAGCAGACAGAAGGCTTCAAATGTTACTTCTCTGCTTTTGATTTCTAGTGGGTTCCAATCACCTTTAGAATCCAACCTTTTCCGTGGCTTATAAGGCTCTATGTGATTGGATCCCTGTCCGTCCCCAAATCCCACCATCCCTGACTTCATTTCCCACCACTTACCATAATCCATTCATTTTGACCTCACTGCTGTTTGTTGAACTTGATCCTGTCATGGGGCCTCGGCTCTTCATCTTCTGCCATCAGCGACACACTTCTGGATGCCTGCATGACTTGTTCCCTTATCTTATTTCAGCATCTGGTCAAATGTCACATCAGAAAGGACTTCTCTGATGGCAGATCTAAGGTAGAAATGTAAATCAAAATCACAATGAGATAGCACCTCATACCAGTCAGAAAAACTATTATTAAAAAGTCAAATGATGCTGGTGAGGCTGTGGAGAAAAGGGACTGCTTATAGACTAGGTGGAAATGTAAATAAGTTCAGTCACTATGGGAAGCAGTTTGAAGATTTCTCAGATAATTTAAGACAGAACTACCATTTAACCCAGCAATCCCATTACTGGGTATATACCTAAAGGAAAATAAATTGTTCTACCAAGAAGACACATGCACTCATATGTTCATTGCAGCCCTATTCACAATAGCAAAGACATGGAATCAACCTAAGTGCCCATTAGTGGTGGATTAGGTAAAGAAAACATGGTACATATGCACCATGGAATACTGCGTAGCCATAAAAAAGAACAAAATCATGTCCTTTGCAGCAACATGGATGTAGCTGGAGGCCGTTACCCTAAATGAATTAATGCAGAGACAGAAAACCAAATACTGCATGTTCTCATTTTTTAGTGGGTGCTAAACATTGGGTACATGTGGACTTAAAGATGGGAACCATTGACACTGAGGCCTACTAGAGGTGGGAGGGAAGGAAAGGGGCAGGGGATGAAAAACTACCTGTTGGGTACTATGCTCATTACCTGGATGATGGCACCATTTGTATCCCAAACCCCAGTGTCACACAGTATACCCATGCAACAAACCTGCACGCACATCATCTGAACCTAAAACAAAAGTTGAAAATTTAAAAAGAATAATAAAGCAGGACACCCTTCATCATTCTCTATCCTCTCCTCTTGTGAACGCTCCATTTTCTGTGGGACAGCTTTTACTGTCTCAGCCTAGCTTCTGTCTTTTTGTAAAGAACTGTGGCAGGGAGAGAACCATATCTGTTTAGGCAGAAAAACTGGGAAAAGGTTCAAACTATTAGAAAAGTTTGCTAGCTGCTTTGTGAATCATGGTGGCAGGTTCCATTAGATACTGTCACTTTTGACACAGAATGCTTCACAAAGGAAACATTCTACATACATGCATCAAAACAGTTTTACTCACAATGCTATTAGATATACTAGAGCTTGAAAAATTAACAACTGTTAAATATGTCACATAAAATACATGCTTAGATATGTAATAATGGCAAAAAGGACCGTAGATGTAAAATGGTTTTGTGTATACATCCTGTTAAGGAATGATGAGTTATTACCCCAGTGAGCACATTTCTGTAAGAGACATACAGTGCGTCTGAGTGCTTTAGCTTCAGAATTATGCCCTTGAAAATTGTTATAGCAAAATGGAGAAAGGTGAAATAAACAAATATTTGATCTAAAATGGATACTTAACATATGTGTGTGAAGAAGGATCGTATCCTCACTTGGTGTAAGTTTTGAGTTTTATGTACATTAACCTCTGTAAATCCCCACAACTGTTCCTGACAGAAGGTTTTGTTATCTCTGTCTTGCATATGGGGAAGCTCAGTTGTGGAAGTTCCTTCTCAGGGAGGTGAAGCTTGTACACTGGTAAATAACAGAGCTGGATTTGGAAACCATGTGTGGCTCTAAAGGTGTTCCACACTGCCCACAAGAAAGCGGCAGCAAACTCACTTTTTTTAGTTAACAAAAGAGCTTCCAAGATGAGTAATACCAATCTATGGTAGAAGTAAACAGCACTCAACTACATTCTATATTAGGATTGTTTACTCTTACTTTATAGGTCTCTTCTCGTTCATTCTGCGAGAACAAGCAAATCTTAAGCATGATGGACCGAAATGGATAGTCCTGGATGGAGATATTGATCCCATGTGGATTGAATCACTCAATACTGTAATGGATGATAACAAGGTGAATGAAACTTCAGTCCTAAACCTTCAATATAACATCCTGAGTATATTAAGAGTTCCATTCACTTGTTGATGTTAATACTAGTTTTTGCTCACTAACCTGGTATTCTTTATGTAATTACCATTTTGGTAAGTGTTGCTTTCCTGATAATTTTTAATTTCACCATTGAAGAATTTCAAGGAACATGTTCTCTTTGTTTCTTTGAATTCAACCACCTTTACTGAGAGCTGTCAGATACAAATCTAAGAATTTAGTTTACGCATCTTAGCATTACCACTTTTTAAGAGGTAGGCATAAATTATTATATAGATAGATAGATAGATAGACAGACAGACAGATACGGAGTCTTGCTGGAGTGCAATGGTGTACTCTCAGCTCACTGCAACCTGTGCCCCCCGGGTTCAAGCAATTCTCCTGCCTTAGCCTCCCAAGTAGCTAGGATTGCAGGTGTGCGCCACCATGCCTGGCTAATTTTTGTATTTTTAAGTAGAGACAGGGTTTCACTGACCATGTTGGTCAGGCTGGTCTCAAACCCCTGACCTTGTGATCTGCTCACCTCAGCCTCCCAAAGTGCTGGTATTACAGGTGTGAGCCGCCGCGCCCGTCTTATATCTTATCTTTGATTAAGTGTGAATACTTAGACAATGAAATAACTGGTTTGTGACATAGGATAATTGAAAGTCACTAGTTCCTATGGCTATGGATTGAGTTAAAATGTTTTCCCAAGCTTTTTGTGTGTGTGTGTGTGTGTGTGTGTGTGTGTGTGTCGCAGTTAATCCAGCATTCTCAGCAAAAACAAGGGCTATGGTACAGGTCTGTGAGATGACATTCAGGCAACACAGGGTCTTTAGTTGGGGTCAGCAGAGAGATCAGTAATCATCGTTACTGCAGGATAGAGTTAGTAACCCCCTTAAATTAACAGTAATTACTGCTTTCTCAACTGAGACACTGTTCATCATAAAATACAGGTTTGGGATCTTTATACTTGTATGAGTGTCTTGGGACAATTGATAATTGTGGCATTTCAGATTCTAAAGGTTTTTTTTATGGTATATAGGTCTTTTCATGTGATTAATTTTTACAATAAATGTCTTTTATTTGGCTTAGTAATAAAATTACTACAATTACTTAAAGGTTGGCATTTACAAGTCCATTTAGGTGAGTTTATTACTCAAGGGTCAATCAGGTCATCTCAGAGGGGAGCTTAGATCTTTATTCAGACTGCACTTCTGATTCAGGACATTGAGTGCACAGCCTGTGGTAATTCTGGTAGGGAAAGTACTTGTTGCTTCTGTATGTTGGCAGCATTGCTTTTGCCCGTGGGTGACAGTGCACCTCTGTACACCACTGTGCTACTCACTCCAGGTGCTGACCCTCGCCAGCAATGAGCGCATCGCCCTCACGCCCTCCATGAGGCTTTTGTTCGAGATACATCACTTAAGGAGCGCAACCCCGGCCACTGTTTCCAGAGCTGGTATTCTGTTTGTGAACCCACAAGATCTGGGCTGGAATCTGTGAGTGTTTCTTTTTTGTTTATTGTAGTAAATTGTAACACTTACCACTTGAGTAATTTTTGCTTAAGCACATTCATGTTGTTGCACAGCTGTCACCACCATCCATCTCTGGAAGTTTTTTATTTTCCCAAACTGAAACTCTTACTTAACTCTTAAACAGTAACACCTCATTCTCCCCTTCTCCCAGCTCTTGGCAACCTTCATTCTGCTTTCTGTGTCTGTGAATTAGACTACTCAAGGTACCTCATATGAATGGAATCATACAGTGTTTGTCTTTTTGTGACAGGTTTATTTCACTTAGCACAGTGTCTTCAGAGTTCATCCACGTAGCAGCATACTGCAGGATTTCATTTTTTAAGGCTGTATAATATTCCATTGTGTGTATATACTGTATTTCATTTACCTCGTCATCTATAAATGAACACTTGGGTTTCTTCTGCCTTTTGGCTATTGTGAATAATGCTGCTGTAAACATGGATGTGCAAACATTTCTTCAAGACCCTGCTTTCCATTCTTTTGGGTAGAACCCAGAAGAAGAATTACTAGGTCATATATTAATTCTAATTTTAATTTTCTGAGAAACTGCATATTTTTTCCACAGCTGCTACTCATTTATATTCCCACCAACCATGTATGAGGGTTCTAATCTCTCTATATCTGTGCCAGCACTTGTTATTTTCCTTTTTTTAACAGTAGCCATGTTCATGGGCATGAGGTGATATCTCATTTTAATTTGCATTTCCCTGATGATTAGTGATGTTGAACATCTTTTCATGTGCTTATTGGCTGTTTGTGTGTCTTCCTTGGAAAAATGTTCACATAAGTTCTTTGCCCACTTTTAATCAGTGCTTTTTTAAATTGTGCATGGATCTTGTTAAAATCTTTGTATAAAATTCTAAATATATGCTTACTTGAAGAAAGTATTAGCAATTAAATTTCAGGCTAATGAATTAGGCTAATTTAAAGATAATTACTTAAGCACTGAGATGCCTTTGTCATTTTTACTTGGATGTTACCTGGTTCACATATCTTGAACATGTTAAGAACTCGGTAAATATTTGTTGGGTAAATAAATAGATAATGAATGCTTATATGGAGCACTTATGTAAAAATAAATCAGTTAGGTTTTACATGTTTCGTGTATATATACTTCGCATACATGAACAGTTGTAGTGCTTTGGTTTAGAGCAACTTTATTGTGCCCAGTTGCTTACTCCTCAAATGCTTACAATTTCTACAGTTCACCCTGGTGGTAAGTTCTCACCTCCAGCATTTCCACTTGGAACCGTAGGAATCGCTGAGCTCTGCCAGTGAATCCATGCTTGTGCCTGGCATGCTTCTTATGTCAGAAACCTGTTTACTCCTGTGGACATACTCTGCATTCGTCTCACCGTGTTCTGTGCCCCAGGGGCTGTCCTGTATGGATCACATTAGTGAGCTCCTTGCCTTCTGGCTCTTGGTTGGTTTGGCCAATGAAGAATCCTGGCAGGAAGTGAGAAGGAGAGAGGAGAGTGAAGGTCAGGCTATTTATTCTTCTTCCCGACAGGGTCATGTCAGGATGGTTCTGTCCCTCAAACTACAGGTCACAGCTCTTCTTATATCTCTCCATCAAGGTTCTTTCCTTGAGGTTCTGGCAGTCCTTCATTCTCTTGTCCCTCCAGGAATGGGTACGATAACCATTCCTTGTTATTACCCTCTTGCCATGGTACTGTCCCTTCCGTTTTCTCTATTCCTTGCCCACACTTCGGTAACTAGTCCTTTTATTGATCCTTCCCTTATTATCTTGATTTGGGGATGACATCCGTTTCCTGCTGGATGCCTAACTGCTGTACTCCTCCAGGTTGCCTTTCCTCTGTGTACTGATTCCTTATCTCTACAGCCTGGTAGAGCCATGCCCAGGCTTTTGTTTTTGACAAGGCTTTATTGGATTAGCTTGGGGGAACGAGTGATTTTCAGAAGTCTCAAATGGAGTGTTTTCCTTGGGATAATAACTTCTTTCCACACCTAGGATTCTATCTCCTGGGTTGCGTATTGTTTGGGGGCTACCTAAAGAAGTCTCTCCAGTAGCCCTGACTCCCTCTGTACAGAGAGCTCAGGCACTGCAGTACATGGCAGCATTTCTTTCTTTATTTCTTTTTTTTTTAATTTCCCCATTTATTTTATAGCATTTTAGGTTTTGGGGTACATGTGAAGAACATGCAAAATTGTTGCATAGGTACACACGTGGCAGTGTGATTTGCTGCCTTCCTCCCCATCACCTACATCTGGCATTTCTCCCCTTGCTATCTCTCCCCTATTTCCCCCCACCTAACCCCAGTGTGTAGTGCTCCCCTCCCTGTGTCCATGTGTTCTCATTGTTCAACACCCACCTATGAGTGAGAACATGCGGTGTTTGATCTGCTCTTCTGTCAGTTTGCTGAGAATGATGGTTTTCAGGTTCATCCATGTCCCTACAAAGGACACAAACTCATTGTTTTTGATGGCTGCATAATACTCCATGGTGTATATGTGCCACATTTTCCCTATCCAGTCTATCGTCGATGGGCATTTGGGTTGGTTCCAGGTCTTTGCTATTGTAAACAGTGCTGCAATGAACATTCGTGTGCACGTGTCCTTATAGTAGAACGGTTTGTAATCCTTTGGATATATACCCAGTAATGGGATTGCTGGGTCAAATGGAATTTCTATTTCTAGGTCCTTGAGGAATTGCCACACTGTCTTCCACAATGGTTGAACTAATTTAGACTCCCACCAACAGTGCAAAAGTGTTCCTATTTCTCCACATCCTCTCCAGCATCTGTTGTCTCCAGATTTTTTAATGATCGCCATTCTAACTGGCGTGAGATGGTATCTCAATGTTGTTTTGATTTGCATTTCTCTGATGACCAGTGATGATGAGCATTTTTTCATATGTTTGTTGACCTCATGTATGTCTTCTTTTGTAAAGTGTCTGTTCATATCCTTTGCCCACTTTTGAATGGGCTTGTTGGTTTTTTTCTTGTAAATCTGTTTTAGTTCTTTGTAAATTCTGGATATCAGCCCTTTGTCAGATGGGTAAACTGCAAAAATTTTTTCCCATTCTGTTGGTTGCCAATTCACTCTAATGATTGTTTCTTTTGCTGTGCAGAAGCTGTGGAGTTTCATTAGGTCCCATTTGTCTATTTTGGCTTTTGTTGTCAATGCTTTTGGTGTTTTGGTCATAAAGTCCTTGCCTACACCTATGTCCTGAATGGTTTTGCCTAGATTTTCTTCTAGGGTTTTTATGGTGTTAGGTCTTATGTTTAAGTCTTTAATCCATCTGGAGTTAATTTTAGTGTAAGGTGTCAGGAAGGGGCGAAGTCAAATTGTCTCTATTTGCAGACGACATGATTGTATATCTAGAAGACCCCATCGTCTCAGCCCCAAATCTCCTGAAACTGATAAGCAAGTTCAGCAAAGTCTCAGGATACAAATTCAATGTGCAAAAATCACATGCATTCCTATACACCAATAACAGACTTAAAGAGAGCCAAATCAAGAACAAAATTCCATTCACAATTGCCACAAAGAGAATAAAATACCTAGGAATACAACTAACAAGGAATGTAAAGGACCTCTTCAAGGAGAACTACAAGCCACTGCTCAACGAAATAAGAGAGGACACAAACAGATGGAGAAACATTCCATGTTCATGGTTAGGAAGAATCAGTATCGTGAAAATGGCCATACTGCACAAAGTAATTTACAGATTCAATGCTATCCCCATCAAGCTACCAATGACCTTCACAGAACTGGAAAAAATCACCTTAAACTTCATATGGAACCAAAAGAGAGCCCACATAGCCAAGACAATTCTAAGCAAAAAGAACAAAGCGGGAGGCATTACACTACCGGACTTCAAACTGTACTGCAAGGCTACAGTAATCAAAACAGCATGGTACTGGTACCAAAACAGAGATATAGACCAATGGAACAGAACAGAGGTCTCAGAGGCAACACAACATATCTACAACCATCTGATCTTTGACAAACCAGACAAAAATAAGCAATGGGGAAAGGATTCCCTGTTCAATAAATGGTGTTGGGAAAGCTGGCTAGCCATTTATTTCTTTCATGAGATCCCTTACCCCTCCTGAGTGTGCTCTGATTTCAGTAAGGAACCTCACAGCTCCCAAGGCATATGTAATTCAGTCTGAGTCCTGGTCCATGGAGATTTGTGCTAACAAAAGCTTGGTCCAAATCCCTATTTCAAGAAGGATTTTCATGCAATACATCAAAGGTCACAGGTTATCTAGAGAGACATCCAACTTACATGCCTAAGAGAGTTAACTCTGTCTTCACCATTAGATTTCACTTTTGGAGGTTTTTGTTTTATCCAGAATTAATGTGTAGGTATTATTTTTTGTATGTGTGACCAAAGAATTCATCCAGATCATTTTCCAAAAACGATGTAAATCTTCTCTAAAAGGTATTTTTATATTTTCACTTCCCATTGCAATAAACTTCCAGTAAGCCACAAAATGGCTATTTTAGAGAAAAGCATATTTTTTCCACTCCATAGTTATTGGATTCTTTAACATCTTTAATGTCATTATATTAACAAAGAGATAGCTTTATAGTTATTAATTAATTTAATACTCAGTTACCTTCTGAGATAGATATAATTATTAACTTTTCCAAGTGAATCTCTTAAGTGTCAATGTTTTGTTTGAGTCACAACTTGGAAATAAAGTTGAAAACTATAGAAAAGTTGGAAAGGTAGTACCATGTGCAGCCTGAGATGCTTTTCCTGCAGTCACTAATTGTTACCATTTTACTACATTTACTTTCTCCCCCTCTCTTTCCCTGGCATACAGGCACATTTTCTACTTTTATCCTTTTTTGCTGAAATACATGAAAGTAAGTTGGAGGCATTAAGACACTTCATCGCTAAGTCTGATTACTAAAGAGTAGATACTGGTAGATGACTCTTCGGAGCCAAAGCTTTATATCATACTCTTTCTTCTATTACTTGGAACTTATAAAATACTATTCTGGCTTTGCATCACTAATAGTTGTACCTGAATCAAATGAAGTTACTATCTTATGTCCCTACAATCCCGCTGTCTCATCTTTGGATACTGTATATACTTATAAACATGCGACTTCGGAAACAATTGGTATACACTGCTAGTCAGCGTGTACTGCTAATGACTGCCGTTTTTCCAGGCCATGGCGAAAGAGGCCTTCAAGCTTCCTCTGAAGGTAGACTTACAGTCTCTTCAATTCCTTCTATCCTATGCAACAGGTTTCAGTCCCAGAGGATTGAGTCATAAATAGAAAGTTTTCAGAGGTCTGAAAACTTTGGCTGTACTAGAAAGTTTCAAAACCACAGGGTTTAGACTTCACTTGATAAACCTGGAGCAGTTCTGGAGGAAGGAAGAACAACTGAGCTGCTGATAGGAGGACTCGTGCAAATTCTGAAAAGCCAAAATTCTTTGTTAATGACCTATGTATTGGAATTAAGATGATACATTGGGGCATTCCACTGTAGCCATTTCCTGAGGTGCGCACCAGTATGAGTGACTATTTCTGTGATCTTTCGAGGAAAACATATGCCATTTTAGTATGCTGTTTTCAATTGAATGTGATATAATAGTAGTCATGTTCACATCTGTTGCATCTTTGAGAAATCATATTTTTTTGTAAAGCAGTGTTGTAACAATTGCACACAAATGCAGCTCTAAGCTTCAGTGTTTGTTGAAGGTAACAGTTTCTCCTTCTAAATTTAATGTCTGTTTTATTCCCAAATGATGAAAGTTTAGCAATAATTTCTACATAAATTTTTTAACTGTCCATATTCAGCGACATAGCCATTTTTACTCTCGATCCTATGCTGTGTGGTATGATTGATCCCTAGTAGAGGTGATTTGTCTGCCCCCTCTTTTTTTCTCAAGTAGAATCAACTCTTAACACATCTCGGTTTGGCTGGACTGACTTTTTTCTGGAGCAACTCCCACTATTCGACGTAATGTGTGCAATAGCACCATTTGCTAGTGGGCTTGGTAGACTTTCTCTGAGACTTTAGCTGCTGCTGCTACTGTGACTCAGTGAAGTTGCTATTATTTACACATGAAGTGTAAAGCTCACTTTTTCCTTCTGGGCTATTTTTTGAAGTTACCGCTTCTAGTTACCCTTGCAATGGCTTTCTGCTTCCACAGAGCCCTGGAAGAAACTTTGTTGGGAAGTGAGTGTGGGTTTGTTATATCCATCAGAGCCCAGGATGCCAGCTCTTATGCCCAACAGAACACCACTGCCTTTAGACGATAGAAAGGGAGATGGAATCATGATCTGAACCTGAGTCTCCCAATGCCACCAACCCTACTAATGAGTAATGTTATATTGAGAATTTATTTGTCAGATACTAATGTAAGCACTTTGTACATGCAAACTTACATAATCCTCACAACCACCCCAGGAAGTTTAGATGATTATCATCTCTATTTATGTAGGAGAAAATTGAAGCACAGAGAGGTTAAGTAACTTGTCCAAGGTAACACAGTTAAAAATGGTGGGACTGAGATGCATATTCAGGCAGTCTCACTTTAGACTTTCCTTTCCCTGAGAAATTCTCTTTCGACCCTTCTTGATAAGCTCTAGATACAAAGATTCTACTTTCCACTCTGGCAGCTGATATGGGGTAAAGTCAGTAGCTGGGAGGGTGGCCGTCATTCCTTTGTCCCAGGCACTGACACCTACTTTCCATTGTTCTGTGGTTCCCACCATCACCACCACACAGAGACATTATCAGGCTACTCTTATGCAATTGGACTTCCACTGAAAAACCATTTCTCTTGGACCCGAAAAAGTTTTGACAGTTGACATTTTGTAAATTAATCAGAGTTGTGACATCATTGACTATTTAATAAACTCTATTGTGAAGCCTTCCGAAAAGCAAAAGGAGTCTTTTGTCAGATAATCAATCATCTTGCCTTAATGTCTTCTGATGCTCAAAATGTAAAATCTCGTTTGTTTAGAGCAAGGTGTCACTAAAATTGATCTGTGGTCATACTGCTTCTCTGCTGATTGCTAAATGCATTTATTCCCCTGGCTTCATCCTTAATGAGAACGTTCTGAGGGTTTATTTTTAGTTTAACCTAATAAATGTTTGCCCTATAGACTACTATAGGTGCTACTAAGTCATGCTTTGTTTTACTGATATTTTACTAATAATTAAGGATATTTGTTGTATCAAATTGATAACATTTTGTTTCCGATCACACACACACACACACACACACACACACACACACACACACACACACCCAAGAATGAAATGACCTATCAGAGCCACCTATTCGAAACTCGTTATCAGCTATCAGGTTGGAGTTACATTCAGTCCATTGGAAAAGGAGGCACTTTGAAATAGCCACTATGGAATTTTCATCTTTTTATTTGTAACTTGATTTCTCATTACTAAATAATTGATGCCAAGATTAATCATGAAAAATCGCAAGCTGTTTTCATAAATAAGGCTTACACTCTGGGAATAGTCTCACCCCTTCAGGAAATGACATACTGCACTTCCTCATAAATGCTCAGTAATGGCCTACTTATATTCCATTATGTTTGGCTTCTAAGTGCTATTAGGAGTTTCTTTTACAGTCTTTTCATTAAGGTAAAATGGCCATTAAAACAAGTTTTTAAAGGCCATTTTAAAATATTTTCAGTTCGAGAAATAGAATGAACTCATTAAACATGTCCCTGAAGTGTTGCACCAAGCTGCGTTGAAGGCGGAAGCTTTTGACTTGGTGAAATTCTGCTTTTCAAGCCTAGTGTTCAATAAAAGCTTTTCTGTGTTCCTTTTCAGGTATGTGGCCAGTTGGATAGACAGAAGGCGGCATCAATCAGAAAAGGCCAATTTGACTATTCTTTTTGATAAATATGTCCCCGCATGCTTGGATAAGCTGAGAACAAGCTTTAAAACCATCACTTCAATTCCTGAGAGTAGCCTGGTGCAGGTTTGTCTTCCGTTATATCATTTAACGTTCCAGTCCTGATGTGGTATTGTTTGTTGATCAAGACAACAGAAGTTCTTGCTTGCCCAAGAAAATGAGAAGATTTCCAGAACTGTTAGATTGCTCCAAACCTCCTGCCCTCACCCACCATGTTCCCTGGAGCTTTTTGTAAAAGTCTGTTACATTCTGATAGCATTTAAGTTTGTGCTCTGATTCTTTTCACAATCTTGTGAAAGAAGGTTGGAACCATATTTCACTGATTTTTTTTTAATATCCCCAGATAGTTCTTAGCACATAGTAGGTGCCAGATAGGTGTTTGTTGAATCATTGTGTTCCTTTCCAGTATCTTAACACAGAATTAGAAGAACAAAGTTGCAATAGCCTCACTTATTTTTCTGGTTCCTAAATAACTTTCCCAGAGAAGGTTCAATATGTTTTCCTTTTTTGAAATGGAGTCTCGCACTGTCGTTCAGGCTGGAGCGCAGTGGCACCATCTTGCCTCACTACAAACTCTGCCTCCTAAGCTCAAGCGATCCTCCCGCCTCAGCCTCCCGAGTAGCTGGGATTACAGGTGCCCACCACCACACCCAGCTATTTTTTTTTCATATTTTTAGTAGAGATGGGGTTTCACTATTTTGGCGAGGCTGGTCTGAAACACCTGACCTCATGATCTGCCCTCCTCAGCCTTCCAAAGTGCTGGGATTACAGGCATGAGCCACCGCACCCGGCCAGTATGTTTTTTTAATAAAATAAATCTGTGCAATTAAAGATGCCAGCCAGAGAGTAAGAAAAAGCCTCTGAAATCTAACATCTAGGTGCCACCACTCACAGATCTCCTCCTCCCAAAAAATATTTGTGAAGGCGTGTCTGTCTGGAGGAAGAGTTCATAATATCCCAGGGATACATTTTTTTCTGGTCTTCATCTTGAGACAGCTGGAAAGAGTGAAGGGTACATATGATATGTTGTCATGGAACCCAGTGAAAATAATTCACAGCCCACAGAAATGAAGGCTGTGATCTTAATCTCAGCATGAAGAAAAACCATCTAGCCCTTAAAAGTAAAAAACTTCACGAAAAGGTTTATGATCAGAAACCCCCCACACCCTTTTTCCCTATAGAAGCAAAATTGCTTTCTATGTACTTTGTTACCATTAAGTGACTGTTACCAAATTTATTTGACGCTAAATTAGAAATAGTCACAAGCATAATAAGAAGAGAGATTCTGTGCAGGTTTTTGGATAATCCACACACCAATTAAATAAACGATAGTCTTCAACAGTAATTATCTGAGGTATAATTTATTTCTGAAAGCAGGTCTGAATTTATTCATAATGAATTAATTATGTAGTTAGCCTAATTAGACATCCTCTGGTGTAATACTTGCAGAAAAGCATGATCGTGTTCTTTCTCAAGTTGACTTGTGTATTTGTGTGACTCTCTGTGGTGTGAACTTTTCCATTCAAGAGCAGTGTGAAAATAGGTCAGTAGGAATTAATATGACTTTTGCTCTACTTCTTTCTTCTGTAGTATTCAGAAATGGCATTTAATTTTTTAGCTCCTGTTAGGCTGTTGTTTTATAGAGTAATTTCCCTCTTGTTACTAGCAGGTATGGATATTTGAAACAAAATGAATATAAGAAGATAGTAACCTGAAATGACTCTCTGAGAAATTAATGCACCCCGTTTTCTGATAGATGACATTTCTTTAAGTTTGGGAAGGTGTATTACCTCTTTCAGATTATGCATTCAAGTAGGATTTTTAAGTGCTGACACAGAACTCAAAATGTTTTTCAAGTACTGTGGGAGAAAATAGAAGCAGCATATGACCTTATTAGTGTATTAATCTCAGCAGATAGCTTCACATTGAGACCCTTTAGTCTTTTTTGTTTTGATTTCAACAGTTGCTTAGAGCAACACATCTTCTACTAAAAATAACAAAAGCCTCAAAGTTTTCCACTGTTTTTCTTAACAGCAAATTGGTGAGTTTTATTCTATTAAAAGAGTATTTCAAATTGGGAAATGTGGCATAATGCAAAATAATAGAAATCAAGAAAGAAGTCTTAAAAATATAATAGGTCCTCAACAATTTAAATGAAAAGTATTTCCCCATCTTTTGTGGCAAGCAAGGAAAAACACACACACAGTCCTGACCTGATTTGTGATCGCTTGCATTGCTGTGTATGTAATAGAGATGAAAATCTATTGTTGCCTGAAGAAACTGGAGGAAGAGTCTGGAGTTTTTAGGACCTGTGGCAATGCTAATTAACGACAACAGTTTCTGTGCTTTGGAGAGCCAGCCCCCAAACCAGCTCATTACTGGTTATGATTTCACATGGCGGAGGCCTCTGCAGCAGCCACCTTCCCCTCATTGCTGATGCAACTGCCCTCAGCATGGGCGAGCTTCCTTAGGACCCCCGAGCATGTTGCCATTTCACCTGGAGAGTATGAAGAACGTTCCTGAACAGCATTTCTTTCAAGGTTAAATTTAGTTTGGTGTCCAAAAACTGCCACAGGCTTAAGCTGCCCGTCCAGCATTCTAAATTTATGACAAAAGGTGGGAAAATTCTGCCAAAGCACTAACGGAAAGTGGCTTATCTAAATGTCCAGCAAGAGGGAAATAGTCAAATAAATGTCTGTCCATCCTATATGTATATATCTAGAGATATATATATATCTAGAGAGATATATGTATATATCTAGAGATAGATAGATATATATATCTAGATAGATATATATATATCTAGAGATAGATACACACACACACACACACACACACACACACACACCCTTTTTTTGCTTATATGTCATTTTGGTTTGTATCATGATTATTAACTAAATTGTTTAAAATTTTATTTTTAAAAATAGTTTGCTGTTACCTAGACCATTTTGGTTGAAAGTGACGTTTTCTCCTGTTAACTTAGACACCCAAGGTGGTAGTTTTTGTCTCTCCCAATGTAGCAAATCATAGTTGGGAAAAGCTATATACTCTTTCAAGGATAAAGTGGAGTTAGAAAAATGTCCTTTAACTTACTCTACTATTTGTTAAATGTCACCTTATTTGACAATTTCTTTTTCTTTAGACTATATGTGTTCTTTTGGAGTGCTTGCTGACTCCTGAAAATGTACCATCTGACAGCCCAAAAGAAGTTTATGAAGTCTATTTTGTGTTTGCTTGTATCTGGGCTTTTGGAGGTACCCTACTACAAGATCAGGTATGTTTAGAAATGGTTTACAGGACCAGTTTCCAGTTTAGTGTGGGACAGGGTCGGGGGGAGGTTAAAATATGTGATCCATACCTTTTTGTTGTATTATGGATTTGTACTGCGTGCCCTGTTCTCTCCTAAGCCCATGCATTGCCTGGATATTCCCAGAGAACCATCCCTGATGGTTCTAACCCCAGCTGACAATGCCAAATCCATACCCTCCAGCCTGGCTGTGTCTTCTGAATCTAAGGTTTCATGTTTCCTCACCTCCAGCATGCTTTTCTACAAGAAGCCCCACTCATTGTGCCTGAGACAGACCCCCTCTTGGGCCCCATACTCCAGCTTGCCCCTGCTCTTCCTTCTTTTCTTTTGCTTAGTGGTGCGTTCTTTCTTGTAGCTCCAGTTAAAAATGTGGGAGATATCTCTCTTCCTTATGACTCTCTCAGTTTCACCTGTAAAATAGATGCAACTCTGTTCCCTCTTCTCCATCCCTGTAGCCTAAATTCAGGGGCAAATCATCTTTAGATTGCCCTGGCTGTCATAGTGTCTTAGTCCTCAGATTGCTATAACAAAGTATCACAGATTGGGTGACTTAAGTAATAGAAATTTATTTCTCACAGTTCTGGGGTCCAAAAGTCCAGGATCATGGTGTCAGTGTGGTTGAGTTCCGGCAAAGACTCTGTTCTCACCTTTTAGGTGGCCACTTTCCCACCATGTCCCCATGTGACAGAGAGAGAGTAATACTGGTTTCTCTTCTTATGAAGACATGAATCCCATCATGAGGATTCTGTTTTCATGACATCGTCTAAATCTAATTATATCCCAAGGCCCCACCACCAAATACCATCATATTGGAGGGTGGGTGTCAAAATATGGATTTGGGGGTGGGGCAGGGGGAGGGTCACGATTCAGTTTGTAGCATATGATAACCTTCAAATGGGTCTCCCTGTCTCCAGTCCCTCTTACTTCTAACCGGTCTCATGCTCTATTCCCAGTATAGTCATTTGTGAACCGTAGTCAGCCCTGGCCAATTCCTTTTGCACTGGTCTGAAATATTCATGCCTGCACAGGTTGCTTGCATAGCCCTCTTGTGGCTTGAGTTCCTGTGGGAAAACACATGAGACAAAAATTTGCACCAGCACACAGATCCCATGAACTGCTTAGGCTTACCAAAGTGCAAAGTGGGAATTTTTCAACTTTGAAATTTGCTGATCGAATTGCCACCATGCACCTCTATGTGTAGTTTTTATCATGTGATGTTTACTATGATTCTTCAAGATGTCCTCTTTGCACAAATCAAGTAAAGCTCAGAGGACAGAGTAACTTGTCCGAAGCCATACTGATGGGAAATGGCAACATCGGGATTCCCTCCCAAGTGTGTCTTTCTCCAAAAGCCACACCTTCCATGGCACCTCAGGGCCTCTCATGGTCCTTCTATGGGTACCCCTGAATTTTTACATTAAAAATAGATTGGACACATTTTCCAGGCTTCCTGATTCTTTCCAGATATAAATGGAGCATTTACATTAGAAGGCATCACAGCCAAGAGTGACCTATATTTCTGTTGGTTTGCTCACTGTAGATCCAAAAATAAATGGTTGATATTATTCGTTGGCCAGTCCCGCTTCTTGCCACTAGGTTGCCATAACTTATGCCTATTATTATAATATATTTGGCACTCACGTAGCCTCCTAGATCTTATTTCAGCCATTTTCAGAAGCCAGATTCCTTCTGTAATTTCCAAGTGCTTTCTAAAGATTAGCAGCTGGTACTGCGTGAGCGAGAGTCAAGTGTTCATGTCAGGGACTTCAGGTGGCTTTCTGAGAAGCACGTTTTGCAATGTGTTTGGGTTTCTTGTTATGGAAGCCACATGCAGACAGAAGCCAACTCTCTTCCTCCACCAGGTATTTCTTTCAATATTTACCACAAGTTTTTTCCCTTTCTAGGACTGTAAAATGAGGTGAGATGTTGAAGGCGGACATTTTCCCACTTATAATCCCTCATCTCCCTCCCAGCTGATCCTCTTTAATCTTTCCAATTTCCAAATGTATCAGCCTTCTCCCTAGTTATATAAGCCACAAGCTGGATATCACTGGCACCTTCCTTTCTTTAGTAGTTAACATGAGCAGCAGCAGCAGCAGCAGTTTAATATTTTCAAAAGGGCTCTAACTACAGAGCATTCAAAAGAAGGCCATGAGGTTGGCAGTGTGAATGAAACAGACATGAGAAATGTTCTCAGGATAGCTACTTGGTAGCTTAACCAATTGAGTGCCTAATATGTGTCAGGGAATGTGCTTAGAGCTTTATCATAGGGCACTTCATTTATTCTTCAAAGACAATAAAACCCTATATGGATTGGTACAATTATTCTTCTTTTATAAACAAGGAACTGAAGCTTAGAAAGGTATATTAATCTGCTTCCTGGCACAAAGCTAACCCATGCCTAAGCCAGGTTCAAACAGCAGCCGGCTGACTTAAGGACCTGTATTCTCAACTGAAGTCATTGCAGCCAATCTCCAAAACGGAGTTTCAAATCAACTTTCTCTGAATTCCCATTAACTGCCATCATTTCTCACTTGGCTTCTGAAGTAGCCTTCTCAGTGTGTTTTCTATTTATATGTTTACTCTGATAATTCATCATCCACTCAGCAGTCGGTGATTTTTTGCAATGTACATTAAATCCGATGACATGCTCCAGAGTTGAATACACTTGAAAGGTTCCTTATTGCCTTTAAGATAACATTTCAAAATTTTTAATTCTATTTACAAGGCCTCTAAATCTAGCCCTGCTTATCTCTCTCTGTTTCTTCGTCTGCCATTCCCTCCCCCACTCCCCCAACCCCAGCTTCTTGAACACACCAAGTTCTTTCATACCACAGGAACTTTGTACATGCTGGTCTCTTCCTGAAGTGGCACTTAAAGACGCCTTCCCTGAACTTCCAATTAAAATGAGTTGCCTCTGCTATTCTCACTTATAGCAGACTTTACTTTCAAGGCAACTGTTCATTTCTGCATTTGTTGGCTTAGCTTCAGGTGCATGACACATCCTCATGTTCCTCCTGTGTTCTTCCCATAAACTCTGAGAGGAGAGACTGTTTTCTTCCCTTGTTTAGAACAAATGCATTTCAGTTAATGAACTAATGAATCAAAGATTTGTCACCAAAATCATTTTGCCTATATAGTAGTTAGGTGTAGCAAAGTTTGATATAAAGTGAAAGTTAAATGTAGCCTGCCTACAGAGAATGGTGTCATATAAGTAATATCATGTTGTGGGGCGAAGAAATGTCTTCTGCCACCAATCTGAAAATAATTTAAATGAACCTAAACTCATAACTCATGCATAGGGTGTTAGAAGGATGCACTCAGCTGGTTTGGAAGATGGCAGAGAAAGTTGTCCCTGCAAACACCACTACCCTCTGCCCAGTTTATAGGACATAATCTGGTGACATAGGTACATCAAAATAAAAGCCCTTTAAAAACTTCTCTGGGAAAAAAATCACAAAAAAAAGTCAAAGGTAAGAATGAGATTGTCAAAAGCAATAGACAGACACAGTATTTTTAAGAGTTCACCAGACTCACCATGTCAGATCAAGCCATGGTTATTGGAGTCACTGAACCAGGTCTTCTGTGAATATTAAAGGCACTGAGCCAGGTCATCCTATGAATATAGGAAGCATTGAGCCAGGTCATCTGTGGATATGGGAGTAACTGGGCCAGGTCATCCTACGAATATAGGACTCACTAGGCCAGGTACCCTCTGGATATAGGAGACACTGGGCTAGGTCATCCTGTGGATATAGGAATCAGTGGGTCAGATCATCCTGTGGATATAGGAGAACCTGAGCCAGGTCATCCTGTGGACAAGGGCATCCCTGGGCTAGGTCATCCTATGGATATAGAGGGCTTTTTCTAGTTGTTATACACAGTTGTCTTTTTCTTTATTTTCCAAACCCTAATCTAGCAGTAAATGCCTTGTATCTATAATCGTATTAAAACAAGCACCTTCCAGTAAGGAGAGCCTGTTTCTTGCCGCTGTAAATCTCTCTGGAGGATGAAAGTTGGTCCCCAAAGTTTTCAGTTGGACCCCTTGGATTTGGTGTGGTGGGAAACCAAGTCCACGCCTTTCTCCATTCCTCCATCTCTCGTGCCAGGGATTCCCAGAGTTAGAATTCCAGAGATCAACGAAGTTTCAATAATGATTCGTAGGAATGGTATAGAGTTCCCAGTTGTTTTCTAAGCAAGAGCATTTCAAAAAATAACTATTTATCACCATAATTTTATAAGGGAAAAAACATTTTATCACTGAAAGGGCCAACATTTAAAGGACAGCATTTAAATCAAATAATGTTACTAATTTTTAAAAAGTACTCCATTCTTATTTTCCCCATTTTCCCATAAATTAATGTGAACATTGGTAGAAGTGAGCACCACTGTTCAATAGTGACTACCTAGCACAGGAATTTGCATGATATGCTGTCATTAGATTAAATAACCAACAGGTAATCTGGCATTCACCTAACTTTACCTTGCTTTTTAAGTTAGTTATTTCACAAAATTTGTACTTGATGGGTATATGGCAATTTTAGGTTTCTACCTCTGTGACAGTATTACTTATTATAATTTGTTTCTTTTTTTAATCATTTTGAATACCTTTGAGTCTATCATAAGGATTTCTTTTGTTCTCCATAGCTTTCTAATTATCAAGCTCACTTCAGCCAGTGGTGGCAAAAAGAGATGAAAGCAGTGAAATTTCCATCCCAGGGAACAATCTTTGATTATTATGTGGACCACAAAACTAAGAAATTTTTGCCCTGGGCTGACAAAATCGCCAAATTTACTATGGATCCAGATGTGCCCCTGCAGGTAGGTGTGTGGAACATAGCAATTGTATTAGCCTATTTTCATATTGTTATACAGAAATACCTGAAACTGGGTAATTCATCAAGAAAAGAGGTTTAATTGGCTCACGATTCCACAGGGTGCACAGGAATCATGATGCTGGCATCTGCTGGGCTTCTGGGAGGCCTCAGGAAACACAATCCCAGGGGAAGGGGAAGCAGACAGTTCACATGGCCAAAGCAGGAACAAGAGAGAACAAGGGGGAAGGTGCTGCACACTTTTAAATGACCAGATCTCATGAGAACGAACTCACTATCATGAGAACAGTACCAAGATGGATAGTGCTAAACCATTTATGAGAAACCACCCCCATGACCCAGTCACCCCCCACCAGGCCCTGCCTCCAACATTCTGGATTACAAATCGACATGAGATTTGGTGGCGTCACAGATCCAAACCATATCAGCAATATTCAAGTGACAGTGTGCTAATGTGATCCCTTAAAAAAAAGTCTTTTTTTCTTTCTTGCCTGGTGAATAAATTATCATGTTAATATGCTTAGCATATGACATCTATCATTGGGGAAGAGGAATCTCAGCTATAGGAATGCTTACTGAGATAGCTGTTTTATCTCTCCATCCTCTTTTAAAACAATATTACAACTTAATTCTGCAATAACATTGTTCTTTATATTTTCCTAGAAATGTTGTGAGTTTGTAAAAATTGGAGGCATACTTCTGTTCAGTGATTCTTTCTGACCTTAATGTAATTTTCTTAGATACCACTTTTCACATATAACGCTTCTTTTACCCTCCTGCAGTCAAATGAAGATGTTTAATCTCCTCTACTCACGTTTCAAAGTCACGTGGCAGCTTATGATCCGAATGAACCTTTCTCTCTCTCTTTACTGTTTGTTTTCATAGATTGCTCTTCTACATTTCCCTTAGAGTCAGTTATTCTTTGATCATCTTATTCTGCCTCAATCTGTTTTCCTATTTTATTTATTCCTCAGGATCATGTCATTCTGATTCATTTTGGGGCTTACTATTTTGGAAGTACTGTATGAATGGCATGTCAGTGATTCATGCGGCATTTATTAGGAGGCAAGCAGTGCCAAATAACAGAAAGCCCAGTGCATTCATTTCCTGGAGCTGCCATAACAAAGACCAAAGACCAGGTGGCTTAAGCAGTAAAAATGTATCCTCATAATTCTAGAGGCTAGAAGCTCAAGATGGAGATACTGAGGGGTTTTGTTTCTCCTGCAGCCTCTCTCCTTGGTTTGCTGATAGGCATCTCTTGCTGTGACCTCATAACCTTTTCTCTTTGTACACATTCTTGGTCACTGTCTCCCCGTGTGTCTAAATTTCCTCTTCTCCTAAAGACACCAGTCACATGATTAGGGCCTACCCTAAAAGCCTCATTTAACTGAATTATCTCTTTTATAGGTCCTATCCCCAAATACAATCACATTCTGAGGTATCAGGGGTTGAGGCTTCAGCAGATGTATTTTGGAGGAGTCATAATTCAGCCTGTAACAATCTGCCCTCTGGACCTCCAAAATTCAAGTCCTCCTAACATACAAAATACATTTACCCTATTCCAGCAGCCCCAAATTCTTTTTTTTTTTTTTTTTTTTTTTTGAGACAGAGTCTTATTCTGTCACCCAGCCTGGAGTGTAATGGTGCTGTCTTGGTTCACTGCAACCTCTGTCTCCCGGCTCCAGGTAATTCTCCTGTCTCAGCCTCCGGAGTAGCTGGGATTACAGGCACCTGCCATCATGCCTGGCTAATTTTTGTATTTTTTGTAGAGACAGGGTTTCACCATGTTGGCCAGGCTGATTTGGAACTCCTGACCTCAGGTAATCCACCTGCCTTGGCCTCCCAAAGTGCTGGGATTACAGGTGTGAACCACCACACCCAGCTTACCAACAGCCCAAAATTCTTAACCCATTCCAGTATCCACTCTAAGTCCTAAATACAATCCAAATATCATCTACATGATATATTTCATCTATCAATTCATGAAGTGAATTTAGGTACAGTTCATCCTGAGGCAAAATTCCTTTCTAGTTATGAACTTACAAAACCAGAGAAGTTATCTGCTTGCAAAATACAGTGGTAGAACAGATAGGATAGACCTTTCTATTCCAAAAGGGAGAAATCAGACAGAAGAAAGGGATCACAGTTCCCAAGCAAGTCCAAAACTTAGCAGAGCAAATGCCTTCAGATTTTTTGTTTTTTGAGATGGAGCCTGCTCTGTCACCAAGCTGGAGTGCAGTAGTGCCCTTGAGATTTTTAAGACTTCAGAATAATCTTCTTTGGCTCAATGCCCTATACTGGGGCCCACTAGAATGATGGCCCTGCCCCTGGACCCACTAAGGTGGCAGTGTTGCCCTTGGTGGCAGCCCCACCTCCATGATCCTGGGCAGCAGCCCTGTCCCTGAGGCACTGGGCCATATCGTCCTGGCTCAGTGACAGAAGTGGTGACCCCATTCCCTGAAAGTGAGGGGGAAGTAGCCTCATCTCCCAGACATGTACCTTTTGGGCCAGTGGTGGCAGTGGCAGTGGATGTTTTGCTGATCTCTGAATTGCCTTTGGAGTTATTTTCCCTTTTCTTGGAGGATAATGCATGTCTGCAGCCAAGTTGCTAAATTGTCTTGTCTTGTATAATCTAAGAAGTCTTACCTTCCTTCATTTTGTCCTGTTCCCGTGCTCTTTTAGCCCAAGCTGGCAATATTCCTGCTGGTATAACCCCATCTCTATTCCTGGCTTCTTCTGAAATAGCTGATTTTGTCTAAGAATTATATCCATAATTTCTTTATGGAGTCATTGTCTGGCTACCCTTTGGTGTGTTCTCTCCAGAATACACTTTCTCGTGTTCTGCATATGGACAAGCTGAGAATTTGTCAAATCTTTAAGTTCTAGTTCCTTTCTGCTTAACAATTACTTCTTCACCATGCCTTTCTCCTTGTCATTTGCCAGCAGTAAGGAGAAACTGGGTCACATATTCAACACTTTTCTTAGAAATCTCTTCAGTTACGTACTTGAGTTAATCACTCACAGATTCTATCTTCCACAGAACACTAGAATGCAATTCAGCCAAGTTCCTTGCCACTTTATGACAAGAATTGCTTTTCTGTCAATGTCAAATAACATTTTCCTCATTACTGTCTGAGGCCTCACCAGAAGCCTCTTTAATGTCCATATTTCTACCAACAATCTCTTTAATGCAATCTAGGCATTTTCATGCCTGCACCTTAAAACTATTTTATCCTGTCATCTTTTCCTGTTCCAGAGCCGCTTCTACCTTTTTAGGTGTCTGTTACAGCAGCAGCCCACTTCTCAGAGTCAAAATCTGTGTTAACCATGATGAGATATCACCTCATACCAGTTAGGATGTCTGTTATCGGGAAGATGAAAGATAACGAGAAACCTTTTTTCTGTTGTCAAGAAAAATGAGAAAATGGAACCCATTTTTTGGAACGCATATTTTTGATGAGAATGTCAGGTAGTCCTGCCATTGTGTAAAATCATATGGAGGTTTCAGCAATCCCACTTCTGGACATATTTCCTAAGGAAATAGAATCAGTATGTCAAAGAGATACCAGCACTCCCATGTCCACTGCAGCACTATTCACAATACGCAAGAGATGGAGTTAGCCTCAGTGTCCGTCCATGGATGAATGGACAAAGAAAATGTGGTTCTTACAGTGGCATACAGGTTGAGCATCTCTAATTGAAAAATCTAAAATCCTCCAAAATTAAAAACTTGGAGTGCTGGCATGATGCTCAAAGGAAATGTTCCTTGGAATAGTTTGCATTTTAGATTAGGAATGCTCAACCAGTAAGTATAATGCAAACATCCCCCAAACCCTAAACGTTGAAATCCAAAAAGTTGTAGATATCCAGAATATCCAAGCATTTCAGATAAGGGATATTCGACTTGTACCATTCAGCCTTTAAAAAGAAGGAAATTCTGTGCTTTGCAACAAGTTGGATGAACCTGGAGGACATTAAGTGAAATAAGTCAAACACAGAAAGACAAATACTGCATGATCTCACTTACTGGTGAAATTTAAAAAGTTTAACTGAAGCAGAGTGTAATCGTAGCTACCGGGGGCTGGAGCTAGGAGGTTGGGGAAATGTTGGTCAAAGGATACAAAATTTCCGTTAGGCAGGAGAAATAAGTTCAAGAGATCTATTGTACATGGTGACTATAGTTAATAATGATGCTTAGTGTTTTTTGAAAATCATTAAGAGAATAAATTTTAGGTATTCTTCCCATGAAATATAAGCATGCGGGGCTGGGTGCCATGGCTCACATCTGTATTCCCAGCATGTTGGGAGGCTGAGGCGGGCAGATGACCTGAGGTCAATAGTTTGAGACCAACCGGGCCAACATGGCGAAACTCCATCTCTACTAAAAATGTGAAAAATAGCCAGGCGTGGAAGTGTGTGCCTGTAATCACAGCTACTCAGGAGGCTAATGCAGGAGAATTGCTTGAACCCAGGAGGTGGAGGTTTTAATGAACCGAGATCGTGCCATTGCACTCCAGCCTGGGCAATAAGAGCTAAACTCTGTCTCAAAAAAAAATAATAAGCACATGAGTTATAGGTATATGTTAATTTGCTGGAATCAGCCATTTTGGATTGTATACATATTTTAAAATATCAGGTTATACACAATAAATATATACAATTTTGTCAATGAAAAACTAACTTTCTAAAAATATATTTTAGCTCTGTGATTCAAAAAATTTAATTATAGTTGTAACCTAAAGAAAACCAACTGCACATACAAAGATGATCATGGCCACATTGTTCCTAACAACAACCCAAAAAGAGGAAAATTGAGAAACGAAGTTGTAGTTTCTTAGTAGGATGGAAATCTATACAGCAGTAAGAAAAATTATCTAGACCTAGATACATCAGTATAAGCATATCTCAAAAGTATAATGTTGATTGAAAAAAGCAAATTGTGGAATAATCTGTATATTCTGAAACTAGTTGCATAAATTTACATATAAAAGTTCAAACAAACAGGCAGACCTGTGCAGTAGTCCCTCACTTATCCATGACTTTGCTTTCTGAAGTCTCAGTTACCTGTGGTCACCTGTGGTCCAAAAATATTCAGTGGAACATTTCAAAGAGAAGCAATTTATAAGTTAAGTTGCACATTGATTTGAGTTGCAGAATGAAATCTTGTACCATCCCACTTCATACCACCCAGGACGGTAACCATCCCTTCACCCAGCTGGCCTGATGACCAGGTCGACTGTTGTATATTGCAGTGCTTGCATTCAAGCAACCCTTATTTTACATAATAATGACCACAAAGTGCAGGAGTAGTATTGCTGACATAATTGTTCTATTTTATTATTGTTAATCTCTTAGTGTACCTAATTTATAAATTAAACTTTATCAAAGCTATATAGATATAGGAGAAAACAGTCTAGGTAGGGTTCCATACCATCTGTGATTTCAGGCATTCCCTGGGGGCCTTGGACCATACCTCACCAAGTTTAAGGGAGGACAACTGTATTGGTTTGCTAGGGCTGCCATAACAAAATACCACAGACTGGGCAACTTAAACAACATACATTTCTTTTCTCACAGCTGTGGAGGCTAGCTATGTGCTAGCTATGAGGCCTCACTTCATTGATTGCACAGTCACTTTCTCTCTGCATCCTCACATGGCTTTTCTCTGTGCATATGTATCCCTGATGCCTCCCTGTGTGTCCATGTTTTCTTATAAGGACACCCATCAGATTGGATTAGAACTCACTTTAACGGCTTCACTTTAACTTAATCACCTCTTTAAAGCCCCTGTCTCCAAATACAGTCCCATTCTGAAATACAGAGGTTAGGGTTTCATGACATGAATGGTGGGGGTATGCAACATTATCATCCTGCAGTATTACTCCAGTGTGATTTCATCCTAACTCATTACATCTGCAGCAACCCTATTTCCGAATAACATCACATTCTGAGGTATTGCAGGTTAGGACTTCAACATAGAAATTTGGGGAGTAGACAGTTCAACCCCTAACACCTGACAGTGAGGAAATTTATCATTTCACAAACAAGGAGTTCAGAGGTCAAATAACTACAATGCAGATTAATTCTGTGACTTGGTGGAATCACCAAGGATTCTGACCATCCCATCTTTCTGCACTGCTCTGCTTCACACTGACTTCATTCTAAGACAGCCATCCCTTTGGTCTCAAGATGACTCTAGTGGTCCCAGAAGACTTCAAAGGAGAAAGGTACTTTCTCTTGTCTTTTTATTAAGAGCCAGGACACTTTCCTCAGAAGCCTGGAGCTGACTGCCACCTACATCTAATTCTGCAGACTGGGCCATGTGCCACCTCTAACCCAATCTCAGGCCTGGGCAGTGGGGCTGCCATGATGGGCTTTGATGAGTCCTCACCTCCTGCAACAGCCAGGCAGATCTTCTCATGGAGTACATGGTTATGTGGATGAGTGGTGGGGACTTGGACAAAGTGGGGGCTCTCCCAACAAAGAAGCAGGGAAGGCCGGGTGTGGTGGCTCACGCCTGTAATCTCAGCACTTTGGGAGGCCAAGGCAGGTGGATCACCTGAGGTCAGGAGTTCAAGACCAGCCTGGCCAAAATGGTGAAACCCCTTCTCTACTAAAAATACAAAAAATTAGCTGGGCGTTGTGGCGGGTGCCTGTAATCCCAGCTACTCAGGAGACTAAGGCAGGAGAATCACTTGAACTTGGGAGGCAGAGGTTGCAGTGAGGGAGGAGATGCTCGAGCCCTGGAGGCAGAGGTTGCAGTAAGCCAAGATCGTGCCACTGCACTTCAGCCTGAGCAACAAGAACAAGACTCCGTCTCAAAAAAAACAAGGAGCGAGGAAAGGGGGTTGGGATGCAGCCAAAAGTGCCTGCCCCATCCACTTTATCTGTTTGGAAACCTTGCTTTTCGTTGAAGCTACCTAGAGTTCAGCTACCTACAAGTATGATCTAGCTGGCTGAAGGCTGAGAAACTGTAATCAACCAAGAACTGCTTATGATCTGAAAACTGATGCACCTTAGTGATAATATCTTGTATTGAAAAGAGAACCTATGAGGAGTTTGTACCCTTTTTTTTATGCACAGTTGTACAAAATGTGGTTATTTGATTAACAGCATCTTAATATCATAGAAGAGAATCTTAGTAAGTCAATAATCATAGCGAATACTAATATTATGCTGTTATATGCCAGGCCCTTTATTGAGTGCTGTGCATAAAGCCATCCTTACAGTAACATTCTAAGGCAGGGACTGTCACTAGCCCTTTGTTACACATGGAGAAACAGAGACAAAGAAGAAATAGGTTCACAGCTATTTGGGTAGTAAGTATATGATGACCAACAGTTCTGATTTGACTGGGATTAAAGGAGTTTGGGGAACACTGGACTTTGAATTTTAAAATGGAAATCCTGAGCAAACAAGAGTTGGTCACACTAAAACAAGCAAAGCAGGATTCACACCCAGGCAGCCTAACTCCAGAGTCCATGCTCTGAAGAGCATTCTATGTATACATAAGAGACAGGTCAGGCTCTCACAGACTTGGGTTTGAATCAGAGTACTGCCACTTGCTAGTAGTTATGCCTTGACCAAGTCTGTTATGTTCTTTAAGCTTTAGTTTAGTCACCTCTGAAATAAAACTAATAACTCTCTTTATAGGTTTGTCATGGGTATCTTATGACATTATACATATAAAGTGCTTAGCATGGTACCTGCCACGTATTTCCCAGTAAGTGTTAATTATTGGTATTATTGTGTGGAAAAAAGAGCCAGTAGACAAATTTAAAAGCAAATGATGACAACTGGCAGCAAGAAAGGAGAAAACATGAGATTCAGCTCGAATATTTTTTAAACAGTTTAAAAAATATTAGCTATACTAAACTAGGACTGTTTAGTATAGCACAGAACAGCCTGTTTTTTAGTAAGCCCTGAGAGTATCACTGAATTAAAATGAAGCTCTAGAGTAAATGTTCCATCATCAGGATGATCTTGTATTGTGTATAAAATATTCAGCTGGGTAAGGCATGGTGGCTTACATCTGTGATCCTAGCCCTTTGGGAGGCTGAGGCAGGTGATCACTCCAGCCCAGGAGTTTGAGACCAGCCTGGACAACATGGCAAAACCCTGTCTCTACAAAAAATACAAAACAATTAGCTGGGCATGATGGTACATGCCTGTAGGACCAGCTACTTGGGAGGCTGAGGTGGGAGCATCACCTGAGCCCAGGAAGTCAAGGCTACGGTGAGCCATGATCATGCCACTGCACTCCAGACTGGGCATAGGAGTGAGACCCTGTCTGAAAAAAATAATAATTTAAAAAACCCTAAATAGTCCATTGTGTTTAGTACATGCTAACCAGGTAGAGAAGAACTTCGATTATAGAATTTCTGTGGATTTCTTATGAACAACCTGAATCTTGCAGGTAGGTTCTCCCCTCCTTTTAAATTTGAACACCAAAAAATGCAACCAAATTGTCAACTGTCTTTTGTACTTTGTGTTTTGTTTTGGTGCCAAAACCCAAGATCAGCTATCTTTTAATCACTGAGCAAAATTCTGTTTACTGTATGTCTATATCTACTTCTTGTTCCAGTCTTATATTTTAATGTGTTCCCTGAGTTTGATTTTTGTTTTTTTATTGTGTTCCTGTAAGCCGCTTCAAATTGTTTGTAAAGTAATATAGCACATAAGTAAATAAACAGCTAATTTTTAAAACAGAAAAATTAAGCTTTAGTTTTTAACAAAGCAAGGTATAATATGTTTCAAATGTGTTTTGGTTTCTTAATATTCCACTTAAAAGCTGTCATTTCTCCCTAAACTGGTCTCTTCCCACACTGAACTCCTTTAAATACACTAATTTAATCTAACCAGGCCAAGGCATTAGTCCCAGTTTTCATTTGTGTGTGGCTTGACTTCGCAAACGTTTCCTCATCTCCTGAAATGTTGTAGATAGTTTCTTATGTGTTTACTATATTCCCTTCTGTGCTTACCATGATGTTGGGCGGAGGGTATCTTCTGGAATAAGGAGCCTTATGGGCCAGTACTTAAATTGAAAATGATAAATCAGTTTTTTAGTTATGGTACTTCGATGGCATTACCCAGTTGCTCTCGTCTCACTGCAGTGTCTGAACTCCGACCATTAAAAGCTGAAAATAAGGTGGAATCTCCCGCTGGGTGTTAATCTGTACTACGAATTATTTGGATCTCAATTCTGAAGTGACTGTGCCACTTTTTTTATGTATAAAATTTTGGAATGTCTCTCTTTCTCTCTCACTTTCTCTCTCTCTCTCTCTCTCTGATCTTTGTCTCATTTTGTTTCTCCTCCCAGACCGTTCTGGTTCACACATCTGAAACAACTCGTCTTAGATATTTCATTGAGTTGTTGCTTGAGAAAGGAGAGCCTCTTATGCTAGTAGGAAATGCTGGAGTGGGGAAAACAGTCTTTGTAGGTGACACATTGGCACGTCTCTGTGAAGATTACATAGTATCCCGTGTGCCTTTCAACTACTACACAACATCCGCAGCTCTGCAAAGTAAGTGTACCTGTTTATTTTCCAGAAACAAGGGATCAAAAATCATCAAGATGGGGACATGCAGCCCCCAAAGACTCATAATACCTTTCCCTAGAATTCACAGTCGTTGCTTGGGCCTCAGCAGAATTTTTACTTATCATCATCATCCTTGTCAAATATATGTTGCTTAAATATTGTTGTCACTTTGGCATTTTATGTCACTCATGGCTTTATTTGGGTGATTATGCTTTAGAACAGCAAGAATATACATCAATAGTGTTAATGTGTTACCTCAAAACCATTGGTTGCCTTTAGTTTCATGGAGTCTTGACAATATAAGGGTGTACTCAAGGAGGGATGGTTACTTTTTCAAGTACAATATTAATTTAGGAGAAATGCATTAAAACTGTGTTGAGTAAATGACAGAGCCGAGAGTCATTAATGAAATCCTAAAGTCACTAGAACTAATTTTGAACTATTGAATAACTAATCAGTGTAATCAAAAGAACCACCCAGATTTGGGACATTCCCAGGGTTAGGTAGAGCAAGCAAAAGAGACATGGGAAGTAGAGGGGAAATCACAGAAACAGCTGATGTCGGAAGGCCAGTCACTGTCCAGCAGGGAAAGGGGACTCTGGTGGGGGTCAGCCAGTCTCTCTGCTGTCCGGTTGTTGATTAAAACTGTTGAGTTGCCCTGACCGTGGGTTGCTGGGGTATCTGTATGCATGTGAATATATGTTGTTTTCTTAGCTGCACCGGTAGAGACTAATAGTATTTTTACTCATTGACATCATTAACAGCCAATAGTGATGATTTTTCTGTCATCTTTTTATTAGTCAGTTGGTCTTACTTGTCTTTATGAATGGAACCTTTAGAAAGCCAGCTCAAGCCAGGTGTGGTGGTACATGCTGGTAGTCCCAGCTGCTTAGGAGGCTGAGGTGGGAGGATTGCTTGAGCCCTGGAGTTTGAGTTCAGCCTGGGCAATGTACTGAGATACCAGTCCCAAAAAAAGAGCCAGTTCTGCATTGTTTCATTCATCACTTCAGCAAATACATATGATTTACCTACTTTTTCCCAAGGATTGTGTAGCGTATATGTTTTTCATTTGTAGATATGAAAGAAATACACTATGATTTATAAGTGGAAGATTAGGCTGCAGTTCAGTAGTTGAACAAATTACTTGATTATGATGTGAGTGCATCTTGCTAATTCCTAAAAGTAATACAGGCACGAATAAGATTTAGAGATGGCCTATTAGTATGAGGAATAAAAGGAGCTGTAGTTGTGAGTGTACTTGTAAAGAGAATTATGATTTCAGCCATTTGAGATGGGACAACAAATGGGCAGTGAAGATTAGGATAAAGGACCAGCTCAAGCAAAGACATGGAAGAGAGAAAGTTGTGGGACACATTCAATGAATTGAATCTCTGTGATGACTGAAGCAAAGTGATTAGGTGGAAGATATGGAAAAGCTCAGCTACTGACTTGGAGTTATACTGCATATAGGATGACCACCTGTCCAGTTCCCTGAAAGACCAGAGTGTCTTCCGGGACAGTCCCAGGCAATCACAGGTGGTCGATGCCACCAACTCTAGAGAATGCTGAGATACAAACAGAGGGGACTGTATTTCATTTGATGGAAAATGGTGAACCATTGATAGGGAAGCAAGGAACTGACAAGGTGAGGACTGTCCTTTGAGAAAAGAGATCTGAGATGGGGAGATCAGTCCCCCTGAGTAGTATAAGAGCTAAATGTAATGTGGCCCTATACCAGAGTTGTAGAAAATGAGGTGGCAACTTGGGAACATATGGAAATGACATGAAGTACCATGTATAGGCTGTGGTTGGGCAAACGGGGGACCAGGAGAGAGAGATTACTGGGAGGCTTTGCATCTGGCCGACGGGCATGTTAACCCCATAAGCAAGAGCACAGAGACAAAAGAAAAGGGATGAATTCTGAGTGGGGAAGAGAAGATGTTGACCTGAGTTTGAAAAGAGGCAGACTAGTGTTGGCTGAACATTGGATGCTAATGCCTGGTAAGAATTGATGTCCAGCAAGTGTTTAGAAATGTGAGTCTGCCTCTTGGAAAAGGTGTTTATCTATTGTACAATTCTTTTTTCATTCATTTATTTGTTTGCTCATTTTAAAAAAAGTATTTGTTGTGGCCATCACCATTGGTATAGCAGTGAATATCACATAGTTCTTTGGTCTTAAAATATTTACAGTCTGTTTGGAGAGTCAACAAATAATTAGATACGATGTCTCAGACACACACTGTTCTGGATTTTCTTCACATAGGACTTTAAAAAATAGACAAAGTCATACAGGCACAGGAAGAAATATAACTCCTCATATTCACCGATAGTGTCTACATGGTGGGTCGTGTCTACATACACTGTTGTTCTTGTGCTTCGGCACTGCAGCAGCCTAAGAAGACAGGTGTGGGAGACTTTCCTGAGCTGTTCCCAGACTTTTCTGCAGGGATGATAGAGAATAGAACTGAGAGACCAGGCCATGGTTGGACTAGCAGAGGCCATGTAGAATGGGTACAGGGAAGAAGTGCATAGGTCAGCAGTTGGGTTGTTTCAGCTGTGATGGGCAGCGTGATGTCATGCTGCACATGTTGCGATCTCCATAAAAGGAGAGGTGGAGTGACTTCTGGCAACAAGAGGGAGATTGGCCAGAAAGCATGACATAGAAGGAGGGGCCAGAGACACATCTCAGGTTTCCTAACCTATGAGGAGGTGATATCTGAAACTGTGGGTGGATGAAATCAACAGAAGAAGGTAAGAGCAAGAGAAAAATGACTGTAGACAGACCATTTACATTCTGTTGGTTGGTGGACAGAAATATCTGTTTATTTCAGAAATCCTCGAGAAGCCCCTAGAGAAAAAAGCTGGTCATAACTATGGTCCAGGAGGAAATAAAAAATTGATTTATTTTATTGATGACATGAACATGCCTGAAGTGGACTTATATGGCACTGTTCAGCCTCACACCCTGATCCGACAGCATATTGATTATGGGCATTGGTAAGCAAGTCTCTGTAGTTTACTTTCTCCCCAAATCTAATAATTATTATGGATGAACATTTTCAAGTGGAATTATCCCCAATTCCTTCTAAGGAATATCTTTTGGGTTTACTTTGTATCTCTTTTCATCATATTAAGTGGGATAGTTTCCCTTTGTATCTTTGGAAGATTGGATTGAAAAGTATCTCAGAAATGTTAAGACTGTCCAGAAATCATGCCCTCTTTAAGAATTAACTCTCACTAAATTATTTAAGAGAAACTTGATCTTATTTGGCAGGATGTAAATATTTCGGCACTGTACTCTGCAGTCCCTGACAATTAACTGCAGGGACAGCCCCAAGCCCATCCATGGAGTCTTGCTATTGTACAAAATAGTTTCTACAGAGTAACATGAGAATCAGTAAGCAGTAATAGTTTATATTGATTCAGTTCCAGATCTTGATTTTGGCATCAGGGAAATAAGTCACCTTCAGTTTTCTGAGCTTCAGTTTTGATGTCTCTCAAATAAGGTTTACAAGGTCAAATTCACAGAGTGATTGTAAAGATAAGAAGATAATTTGTGATGAAATCCTTTATGAACTGTTAGATTTTGCTGTTTTATCGTCTCCAGTTTTTGGATTTAAGGTTCTGTTTTCTGTCTTTTAGGTATGATAGACAGAAGGTGATGCTTAAAGAAATCCACAACTGCCAGTATGTCGCCTGCATGAATCCGATGGTGGGCAGTTTCACCATCAATCCTAGGCTACAGGTAGGGTGTTAAATACAGCAAGTGTTTAGAAATATGAGTCTGAACTATTGATCTGTATTTTACTGCTTTTGAGTACAGATTAGGATTCCTATGGGACATTTGGTTAAGCATGTTCTTCATGGCAGCTGTACTATATTTTATTCCCACTAACAGTGGGCAGGGGTTCTAATAAGCTTTTTTGTTTTAACTAGTAGACTGTTTTTTAATATCATGGTTTATAGCAAAATCAGCTAGAAGTACAAATAATTCCTATGTACTCCCTGAGTGCCCCCACTTGTTTTACCCTATTATTACCATCTTGCATTAGTTACAATGATCAGCCAATGTTCAAACATTATTAACTAAAGTTCAGCATTTACATTGGGATTCTTTATTTGTATTATACATTCCATGGGCTTCCACAGATGTTACAACATCATATAAAATAGTTTCACTGCCCCAAAATCTCTGTACTCTACCAATTCATTCTTTACTCCCTCCCCTCTTAAGTCCCTAGTAACAGATGATCTTTTGTCTTTTTAAAAAGTTATTGTTGTAAAATATGTTACATAAAATTTGCCATGTTAACCATTTCAAGTATACAGTTCAGTAATATTAACTCATGCATAATGTTGTGTGGCCAAGATCACCACCCATCTCCAGAACTCTTTTCATCTTGTGAAACTGAACTTCTGGGCCCATTAAACAACAGCTCCCCTTTTTCTCCTCTCCGCCCCCGCCACCCTCCCTTGGCAACTACCATTCTACTTTCTGTGGCTATGATTTTGGCTATTTTAAATACCTCGTATAAGTGGAATCATCCAGTATTTGTCTTTCTGTGGCTGGCTTATTTCACTCAGTGTAATGTCCAGGGTTCATCCAGTTGTGACATATTGCAGAATTTCTTTCCTATTTATGACTGAGTCATATTCTATTACACATTTTCCTTAGTTACTCATTCACTGATGGACACTTGGGTTGCTTCCACACTTGAGCTAATGTAAATAATGCTGCTGTAAATATGGGTGAACAAATGGATCTTCAAGGCCCTGCTTTTAATTCTTTGGGTTATACCCCCAGCAGCAGAATTACTGAATCATAACAGAATTCTACTTTTAATTTTTTGAGGAATCATCTTACTGTTGTCCGTGACAACTAGACCTTATTTTATTCCCTTCCAACAGTGCATCAAGGTCCCAGTTTCTCTACATCCTCATGCACATTTACTTTCTGTTTTGTTTTGTTTTGTGTTTACATAGTAATCATGTTAATGGGTGTAAGGCAGTATCTCATAGTTACCATTTGCATTTTCCCAGTGATTAGTGATGTTTTTATATGCTTATGGTTCATTTTTGTATCTTCTTTGGGGAAATGTCTATTCAAGTCCTGTGCTCATGTTTAAATTGGGTTATTTTGTTATCATTGAGTTTTAGGAGGCCTCAATGTATTCTGGATATTAATCCCTTAAGCACTGATATATTCCATTTCGATAAATTTTGCATTTTCCAGAATTTCATATAGTGAGAATCATAGGATATGTAGTCTTTCCACATAGGCTTTTTTCCCCACATAGCTTAGCTATACGTTTAAGATTTCTCCATGTCTTTCCATGGCTTGATATTGAAAGCACATCTCTTTTTATCGCTGAATGATAGTCACTGAATGAATGCATCACAGGTTGCTTATTCATTCACCTACTGAAGGATACTTTGGTTGCTTTCACTTTTGACAATTAAGAAAGAATCTGCTATAAACATTTGTGTGCAGGTTTTGTGTATGCATATAAGCTTTTTAATCATGACAGCAGCAACAGCTACCAGCAACATACATTCAGTAACATACAGTGGTTGCTTACCTCTCTGGACTCAGCTGAGAGTGAGCTCAGTGACTGCGGATCTTTGCTGGACTCATCTGTGCATGCGGGGGATAAACTGTCAGTTAATTTGATGTGGCTTTGTCTGGAGCGACTAGGACAAGATGGCCCTGCTTTATGTGTCTCTCATACTTTATCAGGCTTGTAGAGTTGATTGCAAAGTTAGAGACTTAACAAAGCAAGTAGAAACATACACCTCTGAGAACGACTAGCCGACTCTCACTTCCACCTCATTCTGTTGGCTTAAGTAAATCACGTGGCCAAACCCAGAGTCACAGTGGAGCACTAAAAAGCTGCATGGTAATGGGCCTGGATATGGGCAGGAGTGAAAAAAATCAGGTCTTGACAGTTTTCTGGTACAATCATAATCCTTACACTGTTATATTTGTTTTTCTTTTCAGAGACATTTCACAGTGTTTGCATTCAATTTTCCATCTTTGGATGCACTAAACACCATCTATGGCCAAATCTTCAGTTTCCATTTCCAACAGCAAGCATTTAGTCCATCAATTCTCAGGAGTGGGCCCGCTTTGATTCAGGCAGCAATAGCATTCCATCAGACAATGATGTGTAACTTTTTACCCACAGCTATTAAATTCCACTACATCTTTAATCTGAGAGATCTATCCAACATCTTCCAGGTACATTGACTGCTCTATGTGATGCCTCTTGAGTAGAGAAATAATTATAATACTATGTATTGGGCCATTTTTTGTGTCACTATAGGGAAACACCTGAGGCTGGGTAATTTATAAAGAACAGAGGTTTAATTGGCTTATAGGTCTGCAGGCTGTACTAGCATGGCTCCAGCATCTGCTTCTGATGAGGGTCTCAGGAGCTGGCAATCATGGTGGAAGATGATGGGGAGCCAGCATTTCACATTTTGCATGGCAAGAACAGACGCAAGAGAATGGGTAGGGCCGGTCCCAAACTTTTAAACAACCAGATCTTGCATGAACTAAGTGAGAATTTACTTACGGAGGGGATGGTGCCAAACCATTCATGAAGGATCTCCCCCCGTGATCCAGTCACCTCCCATCAGGCCCCACCTCCAATACTGGGAATCACATTTCAACATGAGATTTGGAGGGGGCACCCATCCAAACCATACCATACTGTTAATGGTGTTCATTTCTAAAATAGCTTAAAACTATGCTATATACTTTTATATGTATCCTTTAACTTTACTCATAAACTTCTCGGGAAGTAAATATGGTGGGTTTATTATTACCGTTTCATCAATGAGAACAGTGCATCTCCTTAGATCATATAGTGTCTTTGTGCTGCTTTGACAAAATAGCCGAGATTGGGTAATTCATAAATAATAGAATTTTCTTTCTCACAGTTCCGGAGGCTGGGAAGTCCATGATCAAGGCACTGGCAGATTCAGTGTCTGGGGAGGGCCTGGTTTTTGTTTCCAGAATGGCACCCTAAGTGGTGCATCCTCACAGGGCGGAAGGGGGAGAGAGCAAAGGGTAAATGCCCAGCACCTCTTTCGTAAGATCACTTTGCCCTCGTGATGTAGTCACCTCCTAAAGGTGACTTTATTGCTAATATTGTCACATTGGCAGTGAACTTTCAGTAAATGAATCGTAGGGGCAATTCAGGCCATGGCATATGGTGACTTAGCAATGGAAGCAGAGGTAGAAGTCTGAACTCTAGATGGAGTGAGTGAGTGTTACTGTTTTTGAGTGCCAAGTAAGAAGGAAAATTGATCATGTTTTTGCATAAGGCATTTATGTGTGATTTTAAACATAGATTAAGAGAAATAGTAATTTTTGAATTGTTGGATCATTTTGGTCTAATACTGAAAATTACCTTGCTTACCTAGTAAAAGGACAGTGTTTATGTATTTGACTTAGGAAATTCTGAAGAGGGAATTGAAAGTCTAGAATTATTTTTTTAAATCAACTAATGTGTTCTACCTGTACAGTAAAAATGGGTAGCTTAAACTTCTTTTGTGAGAGAGGTGGTATATTTGTTCAATATGAAAACTCCATAGGACTTCTTTGTATTTTTATAACCCTCTTTTTAGTATCTAAAGCTGCCTGAAAACCGTAACACAGCATTAGGCAGTTGCTTCTCATGAACACAGAGCACTTCTTTTCATGTCTGTGTATCTAGCTCCTGCCAGAAAGAGTGCTTAATACAGTGTTGTTTAAAAGCAGAATTTTGCTCTCAGAAGAAAAGGGAAGAGAGGTCACAGGTGAAATGGGATGAGAGGACAACCTTCCCACCCTTCAGATCCAGTCTGTCAGTTGCACCTGACACCGCCAAATAATTTGTTAGCCTTTTGCAGCTTAATTCTCCACAACTCCCTTACTGTTCTCCTGTCAATCCAGAGTAAGCTGACCATCTCTGTGAGGAGTGGTGGACATGAATCTGAGACACTGAAAGCACCATTGAGTGGGTATGGCAGTCGCAGTGTGGTGTTGGTGCTAGACTCAGCTCTACCTATACAGTATGAATTTGGATACTTAACTTTTGGTCTCATATTCTTTATCTGAGAAGTGAAGAAATGAGACTGATAGCAAATGATTTTATAGTAAAAAAAAAAAAAAAAAAAACCGAATCTGTGACTTTCATATTAGCTGTTTATACTTTGGTTGTGAACTTAGTCCACTGTAAGACTTAATAGACATAAGTACTCAGATGTGATATTTAGTGCCTGCGCCGGCTCTTGAACTGGTCTTAGTTGCACACCTAAAAGTGGGTAGGAGTGTACTAAAATTTTTAAATGCTGTGTAGCCAGGCTGGAGCACAATGGCGCAATCTCGGCTCACTGCAACCTCCGCCTCCCGGGTTCAGGTGTTTCCCCTGTCTCAGCCTCCCAAGTAGCTGGGACTACAGGTGCATGCCACCACGCCCAGCTATTTTTTTTCTTTGGTATTTTAGTAGAGACAGGGTTTCACCATGTTGGCCAGGATGGTCTCGAACTCCTGACCTCGTGATCTGTCTGCCTCAGCCTCCCAAAGTGCTGAGATTACAGGTGTGAGCCACCATGCCTGGCTGTAAAACTACTTTTATAGACAAACACACATATTACTATTGCTAATATTTATTTCAACTTAACCGTTTGCTAAATTCACATTTTAGTTTAAAAAGTGTTAAAGAAAAGCGAATTTAGAAAATCGTTAGCTTCTGAATTAAAGTTATTTTCCCCATTCTTGCCTTGTAGGGGATTTTATTTGCTTCCCCCAAGTGTTTAAAAGGTTCACTTGATTTAGTACGCCTGTGGCTTCATGAATCTGCCCGTGTTTATGGAGACAAACTGATAGACACAAAAGATTGTGATTTGTTTCAGAAAAAAATGCTGGAAACTGCTTATAAATATTTTGAAGTAAGTACATGAATGTCAGAGGTCACTACTTACTCCTACACTAACTGGGTATTGGGACCAAAGTTAGAAGAAGATATGAGAGAAGTGCACAAGCGCTTACCTTTTTGCAATGACTGTGTCTCCAGAGTACACTGGTATATGCTTGGGAACCTTGCACCCACCTACCCATGCGTGGGTCTGCAAGCTTTTCCCTTGCTAAGCCACGCTGCCCACAGCTGGACCTCTGTGGATGGTTGACATGCTATATTTTTCTCTTTCTCATCCTGCAGGGTATAGATAGTCACATGCTGCTTCAGCAGCCCCTCATTTATTGCCACTTTGCTAATGGAGGGAAGGACCCATGTTATATGCCAGTGAAGGACTGGGAAGTGCTGAAGACAATTCTTACGGAAACCTTAGATAACTACAATGAACTAAATGCTACCATGCACCTAGTTTTATTTGATGATGCCATGCAACACGTGTAAGTTGACTAGTTAAGATGCTTTTTCACAAAAGGAAGAACTGCTGGGTATCCACAGTTGTTATTTTTCAATAGATTATACCAAGCATTCTGAACCACCAGTTCTTATCTGCTGTTTGTCATAAAATTTACAAATATAAAAGGGTTGCTTTCAATGTCACAACCTTAATAATGTCTTACATAGGTACACTGTTTTCTGAGATGCCATCATATCCATTATTTCACTTGAATATTAAGAAAGGAAACATAAATAGCTTGTTCAAAGTCATATAGTTCATAATGGATGAAGGACTCCAACTAATTTTCATTGATTAAGCAGGTTTTGTTGAGCACCTATTGAGTCCCAGATAGGAACACTGCCAGCCTCTTCAGCAATTTGGGGCAAATTATTTAAAAAGGGGGTGGGCTCATGCTTTCTTGGCAGAAAATTAAAAATAGGCACCTGTCCTTGGATACAGCATGGCTGACAAGGCTCTCACTCACCTCCTAGACCTGGTACCTAGTGTCATTCACAGACCGTGCAGCCATCTGCAGCCCCTCCTGTCGGACATGGTTCTAGGTGCTGGGAAGCAGCAGCAGTGAACACAGTCCAGTCCCCTCTCCAGTCGAGCTTACACGTTAGCAATGAAGATGGACATTTATAAGGACATGAACAGCTAAGCAAGAGAAGATGCAAGAAAAATATCAGAAAGTGATGTGTCATGCCCAGAAATAAAATAGGTTGATTCTGTGAGAAATAGAATATGTGAATTTCCAAAGAGGGGCTGGGCATCTCTGTGAAGAGTTGACATTTAAAGTGAGGCCTGAATGTTGTTAAGTAGATGCTAAGCATGGAAAGATCTGGAGGAAACGAAACACTCTAGACAGAGAGCAGATTGCGTCTGACCCTAAGGCAAGAATGTTTGGGAAACAGAAAAGAAGATCAGTTAGGCTGCAGCATAGAGAAAAAGAACAAAAATGGAGAGGGAGGAAGTGGCCTTACCAATACAGAGTATTTCTGTGTAACTAGAATAAGGAACTTTGATTCTATTCTAAGTCCAGTGAGAAGTGGTTGGATGGGTTTTAGCATGGGGATGACAGTTCATTTTCTGGGCTAAACAACTCACCATTGCCACTCTGTATAGAAAGTTGATCGTATGTTTACATCTGATACTGCTTTCCTAGTCCAAGTCACCTTTGTCTCTCATTGACAACAGCCAAAGACTTAAAAAGGAAGTGAAAAAAGAAATCGTTGCAAACAGGAAGAGGCTGAGTGTGGTGGCTCATACTTGTAACCCCAGCGCTTTGGGGGCTGAGGCAGGAGGATCACTTGAGGCTAGAAGTTTGAGACCAGCCTGGGTGACATAGTGAGACATCATCTCTACAATTGTTTTATTTAATAAGCTGGATGTGGTAGTATGTGCCTGTAGTCTCAGCTACACAGGAGGCTGAGGAGGGAGGATTGCTTGAGCCCAGGAGTTCGAGGCTTCAGTGGGCTAGGATTACGCCACGGCACTCTAGCCTAGGCAATTGAGTAAGACCCTGTCTCACAAAAATAAAAGGAAGAAGGAAGAATCCAAATAAAATAAGATGTGGAGAATTCAGTTTTTAGAAGAATCAATCTCTGAAATCTTCCTAGGCCCCAGTGCCTGTGATAATTGTAGAGCCCTTCCTGTCGTCACAACTAAGTGTTGATACTTTTGTTGATCCCTTTGCAGTTGTGATTCTTCCTCTGATTATGCAAAGGAAGTTTCAGTTGGAATCTAAGAATGTGGTATTAACTATTGGTAATGCTGTCTCTAGTTGGGTTCATATATACTCACTGTGTGTGTGCGTCCTGGCTCAGGTGAAACAGAAACCTCCCATTGATACTGAGGAAAAGAGTTTTCCCATATAATCCCTCAATACAGAATTTTCAGTGGCCTGAAAGGTAAGACTGTTTCTTTGATCAGGGATTATGAGCTAGAAGCTGATTTACTCAGCATTACAGGTGATTTAAGAGCATGTCCTTGAGTGTTATAGAAAGGGACTTTGTCACTTAGTGAATCTTGTGAGGTTAAAAACCTCAAAGTATACATTAAAATGAAATGAAAACCCTGCTTTATAGCTTGGGGTATCTCTCATGTCAGAGTAATTTTATAGCTTTCCCCAAGGTTGTTTTGTTGTGTGGTCATGTGAAGTAAAATTTAATGTGATGACTGAGCTTATAAAAATAGCCTATCTTTTCAGTTATTGGAGGCTTTCAGGACGTGTTCACATGTGCTGGTCCTAATATAACTGACCTCAACTTAATTTTTTCAAAAAGCACTATTTAAAAAAATTATGTAGATTATTCAGGTTTGGAAGTTTAAGTTCATTTCAGAAAAACGACCTAGAGCAACATGATGCCATCAGATTTGGGATGTTTTACCATCTACATGCTTATATTTGGTTTCGTTGGTTTTCTTAATATTTATAACATAATTATGAACTATTTATTCAGCCAAACCCATCTTTTGCTAAAGTTAAAGCCAGTTTATAGCCATAAAATATAGCAATAATATAAATGGTTTAAGCATTCAGAATGCTTTGGATGCTATAGAACAAGGGATTAGTTGGCCTTGGTGGAAAATTAACTTTATGATACTGAACAGCTTCAGAAAATTATTCTAGAATGATGTTGTTACAAGGGAAGGCTTTAGTGTGAAGGATGCAAGAATCACATTAAGAAACAAGTGTTGGATTTGCTGAGTAAATCACACAGAGAGATGTGTTGGCCTAAACAAATCCATTCTTTCCAAAATAATTCTACAGCAAAGATTTCTGGCACAAGGCTATTCCCCCTTTGATGTCCTCATAGTTGGATGCTGATGTGGAATTTGGATCTTTCTTGCTAATCAAAATATTTTGAAGCCTTTAACCCACGGCCTTTGCATATATTTTCTTTTTGGAGTTTTGGTGGTAACAAAGCACCAAGAGAATCCAAAATGTTACTAGCATAGGGTGGTTTGTCATGGCAGCATTTCAAGGGTGAGATGAAGATAGCATCTTTGTTTGATGAGGAAGCAAATGAACAAGGACTAGAGGCTTCCAATAAAAAACTGGAATTTAGTCTCTCACTACTAATCTAATGAATAAACAAAACAGACATAGGCTGGGCACGGTAGCTCATGCCTGTAATTCCCAGGTCTTTGGGAGGCCAAGGTGGGTGGATCACTTGAGGTCAGGAGTTCAAGATCAGCCTGGCCAACACAGTGAAACCCTGTCTCTACTAAAAATTAGTTGGGCGTGATAGCGGGTGCCTCCCAACTACTTGGGAGGCTGAGGCAGGAGAATGACTTGAACTGGGGAGATGAAGGCTGCAGTGAGCCGAGATTCGCCACTGCACTCCAGCCTGGGCGAGACTCTGCCTCTAAATAAACAAACAAACATAGTCCCAGGGCATTTTCAATTTTGTGCCATGGTGGGCACTTCTTTCCTCAGGTGTCGCATCAGCCGGATCTTACGAACCCCTCAGGGCTGTGCTCTCTTGGTTGGAGTTGGGGGCAGTGGCAAGCAGAGCTTGTCCAGGCTGGCAGCTTACCTTTGTGGACTTGAGGTCTTTCAGATCTCTCTGACTGAGGGCTATGGAATCCAGGAACTTCGGGTAAGTAAAGGGGACAGGCAGTTCTTCTGACCCTTCTGCTTGGCAGATAAAGCCAAGGCTCCAAGTGTGCCCATGTGTGCTGTGACTCCCAGATTTGGCCAAGGCCTCCCCAACCACAGGAGAGAGGGAGCTCTTTAGAGCAGCAATTTACCTTTGACTGTTTTGCCTTTAAGGTCAAATTAGTAATAATAAATTTCTACAAATTTTGTGTAGGTTTAATAGCATGTAAACCTGACTCAGAAAATATTTACTTAAATACTTGATTACACAAATATCTTTCTATTTTCCATTAATCAAACCTGATACTCATTGCTGTTAGTGTTCCTATATGATAGATTGAGGGGAAAAGCCACTAGCTTTACAAGTGAAAATAGATTTCTTCCACATTGGATAAGAATAGGAGAAGCAGCTGCAATAGGAATAACACATTCAAGAAACTTGTGTGTTTTTCAAGTTTTGCTTTTTAATAACAGTAGTACTTAGAAAATAGTACCTACAGTTTGTGGCAAGTGTTATTTTACATTTTTAAAAATCACTTATTTTTTTAATATTACTAATGAAATAAACCCCATTTTCAATAAAATAGGACAATTGTTAAAATGAGCCACTTCTTTTTATGACACTGCTTAGAAAAGGCGTCACTGAATTCATCTGTACTCAGTGAGAAGGGAGCTGGTGATCTGCAGCCTGTCTTCATCCCCCTGCTCCAAGAAACCAGAAACATGACACCCATCCTTAAATGTCAGAAATGGAGGTGATGTCACACTGCCTTCCCTTAGAATGGGGTCCCTCAGAAAAGGCATATGTAAACCAGGGAAAGGCACCCCACAGTGCGATGGCGATGTAGTTATTCAATTCTCCCCAGTGCCCACACACATATCCTCTCAACGCCGCATCAGCATTTTAACAAAACATGAATGATGGCCTTTCCTTACAGGTAGATCTTGCCAATTTGTACGTCCAAACTGGAGCCAAGAACATGCCCACGGTGTTCCTGCTGACAGATGCCCAGGTTCTAGATGAGAGCTTCCTCGTGCTGATTAATGACTTGCTGGCATCAGGTGATTAAACCAACACATTTCTTGAAGGATCTTCCCCAATGACAAATTATCTGTAGTTTCAGTGAACTTTAAAGAGAGAGAATTTGTCTTTGAGATGTTTGCTGGGCAGTCTTTGGGGAGAAACCTGTAAACCTAATTTGAGGTGTATTGCTTTCTTAGTCTGTTTATGGATGAGAAGGCCTTCAGTGAAGTAAATATTATTCCTACGCCTATGGGTGTAGAGGGTGTGATCATCATGGCTTGTTCTGAATGTACTGAATGTCTTGTAAATGCAAAAGAAAAAGAAACGTGACATTTCTGATATTAAACTCTTATGCTGAACTTTGTCTTATACATCATTTCAAACGTTAAAAAGTTATATGTAAAATTTAAATTGCAATGATCTTTTAATAATTCTACTTATTCTTTGGGGGCAGGAGAAATCCCAGATCTATTCAGTGATGAAGATGTGGACAAGGTAATTTCTGGAATTCATAATGAAGTTCATGCTCTGGGCATGGTGGACTCCGGAGAAAACTGTTGGAAATTCTTTCTGGCCAGGGTGCGACTACAGCTCAAGGTAAGAAATACTTGCTTCATTTGCATGTTGCTTAAAACCTGCTGTTGCAACTCTCAGGTTTTGTTTCGAGTTTTTTATTATGGAATTGAATTTAGGTCATGCGCTTTGAAAGGATGTGTGTATTTCTACATGCCTGTATCTGGAGTGTACCTTCCCAAAGTGTCCCATGATGCTGAGCTCCCGCAAAGCATTGCTGAGCAGCATGTGCAGTCCTCAGCTGAAGTTTCATGTGGTCTGTGCCCTTGAGGAACTTACAGTATTATAGAACACAGGAGACATCACAAATACTTACCATACAAGATGAATGTAAAGAGTGCCCTAGGATTACAGAGGAGCGCAGTATCCTTCCTCACTGGAGCAGGTCGTCCTGGAGGAAATGATGGGCCACATGTCAAGCATGGAGAAGAATTCACAGGGAGGAGCTTTCAGGGACAGGAAATGGCATTTATATAAAGGTCAGCTTCACAATACATATTTGGAAAAACCCAAGTTACCTCTAAAGGCCGGGACATAGAGTTCTTGTAGGGAGAGTTAGATTGATAAATCTGGAAAAGTAAACTGGAATCAGATAAGAGGTTTCTAAGTCATAAAGTGAGCAGTGAGGAGAGTTTTGCATTTAAAAAGTGATGATGATATCAGTAACTTCTCGGAAAGGAATTTAGAAGTAACACCCCGATGGGCTGTGCGTGCCTGTGATCCCAGCACTTTGGGAGGCTGAGGTAGGGGGATCACCTGAGGTCAGGAGTTCGAGACCAGCCTGGCCAACATGGTGAAACCCCATCTCTACTAAAAATACAAAAATTAGCCAGGCTTGGTGGCGTATGCATATAATCCCAGCTACTCAGGTAGCTGAGGGAGGAGAATCACTTGAACCTGGGAGGTGGAGGCTGCAGTGAGCCGAGATCGTGCCATTGCACTCCAGCCTGGGCGACAGAGTGAGACTCCATCTCAAAAAAAAAAAAAGAAGTAATGTTCAGATGTTCTGAAGGATTACCCCAGTGTTCTTCCCCATCAACTGCTCTGTGCTATAGTGTATCACATAGGCATGTACTGTAAACAAAATAGATCGGTAAAGATCAAGTATCACAAGGAAACAAGGAGTGCCTCCAGACTTACGGCAGGAAGCCAGTTTAAGAATGCTGCTCAGGAAAATTCAGGCTGTCTAGTATGGAATGGCTAGTAATCTCGGAAAGCTGCTACTTTACTGATGCTTCTCATATTGTTATACCTGTCAAGTTAGTAGCAGGCGGCCGCAGCTATAGAACTAGAACATTTAAGGATAGGAGACGGGCTGGCATTGGCCCTGAATATGCCTTTGATTAAAGGTTAAGGAGCAGAGTCAATAAGTTTCTCTGACATTCTGCGATTTCAAGTTCCACATTAATCCTCCTGAGCAATTCTGTGCTGAGGTTAGAAGGTTAGGACTTAAGGTTCAGTTGCCCAAAGAGCTTTCTCCCCATCAAAAATATGACTAAAAATACATTTGTTGGTAGTAACAAGGCCAGGGGTTTCTTGCTATTCCTTTGTGATATACTTGAATGAAACTTTCTTTATAGAATGGGAAAACAAGTACAATGATAGAATTTGAGGTAGTAATAGT
>NW_022436959.1:15382710-15399835 GCF_009761245.1 Sapajus apella | reverse complement strand
TTTTTTTAAAATGCAGTTTCTCCAACTCCACCCCAGACCTCCTTAGTCAGAAACTTTGGGTGGCCCCCACAAATCTGTCTTAACAAGGCCTCCAGGTAATTCAGAGGCATGATGAAATTTAAGAGCCATTGTTATAAATAGTGCCAGAATGAGCATTGTTGAGATATATATATCTTTCATGCTCAACTTTGCTTGCTTCTACAGGATAAATTCGTAGAATGGATATTGCTGGATTCAGTAGTTACAGCTCACCGTAGTTTTAAAACATGCGTTCAAATTCTTTGATGCTCTTTTTACTCACAGGTAGTGTGAGTCACCATGCCCGGTTATTTTTACTGATTTTCGTTTTTGTTTGTTTGAGACAGAGTTTCCCTCTTGTTGCTTAGGCTGGAGTGCAATGGCGCAATCTCGGCTCACTGCAGCTTCTGCCTCCTTGGTGCAAGCAATTCTCCTGCCTCAGCCTCCTGAGTAGCTGGGATTACAGATCCCTGCCACCATGCCTGGCTAGTTTTTTGTATTTTTAGTAAAGATGGGGTTGTACCATGTTGGCCAGGCTGGTCTTGAACTCATGGTCTGAGGTGATCTGCCTGCCTTGGCCTCCCAAAGGCGAGAGTGAGATAATCTTTACTAGAGACAGTTGGAACTCAAGTTGAGCTACAATAAGGGAAGACTCACTAGTGTCTTAAAGCCTCTCACAATAGTAAGTCCAGACTGGCTCATTGTTACTAGAGCCTCCTTAGAAGAGATGCTCTTCTCATCTTTCCCTTCTGCCAGCTTTCATCGTGATGCCCCTTGCCTCCTGATCACAGGTGGATGCAGTATGTTTATGTTCCAGGCAGGAGGAAGGAAGGGGAAGAGGAGCTGGAGGCTCTGTACCAGGAAACCTAAGCTCCTCCCCACAACCCTAAGTTGATGTCTTACCGGCCGCAAATGCATCCCATGCTGCCTCCAGCTACCAAGGAGTCTGAGGGAGTGAATATTTAATTTGGGGACATTGCCTTTATGAGTAAAATTGGAAAGGGATTGGAGTAGTTTTTGAAAGGAGCAATATCAGTCATTTTAGTGCCTATATGCTTTCACGCTCCCTTTAAAATTTGCTACCTCTGGAGTGTATTTTTTATTGGATATGGCAAAGTGTGAACTGAGATGTTTCAGGTTATTTTTCCCAAAAAAAGTCTTCTTATCTAAAGACCATGTATTTCTTCCTTACCAGTTTCAAACACATCTTTAGTATATGTCCAATAGCCGTATTAATTGCATCTGTTTCCAAATTCTCTGTTCTCTTTTCTTGTTAATTCTCTGCTACTGATTTCAGCATTGCACTGTAAATTGGTAAAGATTTATCATTTATTTTTACTTCGAATTGCTCTTTCTTGTTAAGCTTTTCCTACGTATTCTCCTATGTTTATATGGATAAGCACTGGCATCATTTTGTCAAATTCTAAACACTTTCCATTTCAATTTTGAGTGAAATCATGCTGAATGCTTATTTTATATTACACTTTAATCTTCAGGGTACAATGTCTTTTACTGCTTTTATAGAAGGATTGTTTCATAAAGTTTTGTAATGGTGTATTATTTGTACATAGGAGAGCTATTGATTTTTAACTTTATAATCACCTACCTTACTGTCTCTCTTATGGTTTCTAATCATGGGTTGATACCATATAGCCGGCAGATAATGATATTTTGTCTTTCCAGCTATCCTGTATTTCTATTCTCCTCCCTCATTGCATTGATAAATACTGTAGAACTTTAAATAATTATGATAATAGTAGGAATTCTGTCTTGATTCTTACTTTAAATGTGTCTCATGTTTCACTGTTACATCTTACGTTGCCATTTGATTCAGAATATGTATCTTGTCGGAGTATCTACCTAGTAAATTCATTTTCAGCATCTATTGAAATATTTATATGTTTTTTTTCCTTGACTTACTAATATTCATTTAATACAGAATGATATACAGGAGTTTTACATTTTATATTTTTATACCCATCAGCCTTTTTCTTTGTTTCCGTTGAGGCTATGTGTAGGCAGGCCTTACCGAAACTGAGATCAGTTCTGTATTCATCTCTATAGTTGTCTAATCCTTTTTATGGTCTCATTTTTTTGGTATTTAACTCAATAGAAGATGGAATTTCTTTTGGAGTAAGATATGGATAATTTTTACCCATCATCACCAGACTATTAATTGAATGATCTATCTCTTTCCCATCAAAATGAGTAGGAGGTTGTTTTTTCATTTTTGTTTTGTTCTACTTTGTTTTTAATGCCATGTAGAAATAGGATCTCTGTGTCAGAAGAAAGGATCCCACTTCTGATCCCCTTTGGCCTGTCACTTAGTTTGATACATCCTGTGGCAGGTTAATAATTAGCACCATGACCTCTTTACCTTGAGGGAGAGCTATTGTGGTAAAAAATGGGTAGTCTTTTAGGCTGAAAATAGCAGCTCCTTTTTTTTTTTTTTTTTTTTTTTAATTTATATGTATTACCTCCCACATTCGTGGAATTTTAAAGAATTCCAAATTGCTCTGTGTTATTTTCAGATATCATGATACTCACTGGTGTGTACTAAAGACTCAGAATTTCTGATGAGCTGATACCTCCTTTGCATGCATTCCAAGCTGGGCATCATGGAAAGCTTAATGTGTTACAGGGGGTTGGTGAGCATACCTGGCAGGTTAAGCTAAATGATGTGAAGTTGCCACCCCATTACCCATGCTCACCACCCAAAGTCAGTTCCCACTTGGAATGCAGAGACAGTGAGAACCTGTTGACAGGCAAAATGTGACCTCTGAAGCCCAGAGGGCAGTTCCCATTAACAGCCGTCAGATGTGTGTCCTTGGATTGCCTCAAATAAGCCAATGAATAGCAATGCCAAGTGCCTTCTTTCCTTCACATTCGTATATGTGCATCTTTTCCTACACAGTTCTCAGCTTTCAACTAGAATACAGAACTTTCATCTTCTCTCCGGTGGACCTTAGTTAACACAATAACTTTTCCTTCCTACTTTTCCTTCCTGGCCATCTGATGGTATAGGGCAAAGGACACTTGATTTATGTAGCAGCCCCTGATTCCATCCCAAGATTTTAGATATTTGCCTCATTATCTATCTACTTAAGTATATATATAGAGAGATCCATTTCTGATAATATAAAAAATATATGCTTATTGTAGAGAATTTAAAAATACAAAATAATATGAAAGAACATTTTTAAACTGCCCTTAATAATACTGTCTACAGATAGCATATTGATATATTTCCTCTCAGTTTTCTAAGTACTTATAAACATGAAGTGTATGTTCAGAAACTAAAAAAATTTTATTCTCATCTCACACTGTCTTTAATTACCTTCCTGTTTGTGTTTCTGATTAGAAGGCTGCCATGGAGGTAAAAATCAAATGATTCAAGAATTTGGTGTATGGAGTGAACTATTTAACTGAAACGTACTTCATTCTAAATAATCATTGGTAGAAAATGTCCTTTATCCACTTACAGCTTTTCCCAAATTTCCTATTGGTTTGCTGTAATTTGTATTGTTTTATAGGAGCATTTTATATAATAGATATTATTTGTATATCTAGAATGTTCTGGTTCTGTGTGTTTCCAGTGTTTGTTTTGGAATTTATTATAATTCTGCTAACTCTTACCACTGATTTGAAATGCTATTTATCTCAGACATTAAATGCCTGAACATAAGAAATTCTATTTGGGGCTGTCTATTATGTCCCATTAATTTGTCCCTGCAGAATTGTCACACTGCTTTGTTTATTATAGCTTTATAGTATATTCTAGAACCTAGTAGAGCAAAATCACCTTCCTTTTCTACATTTACTTAGTTATTTGTACCTTTAATTTCCTGGATTAACTGCAAAATCAGTTTGACTTTTTAAAAAAAACCCAATGAAAATATATAGACTAATTTGGGGATAATGGATATATTTACAATATTGAATATTTTTATTCGTTCACCTGCACTGTTTTCCTTGTTACAATTTAAGGTTTGTTCCCTGACATTGTGAATTCTCTCCCAACAAAAAGTATATTTTCCAAATATCCTTTGATGTTCTTATTCATTTTTATTCTGGCTGAACTTTAAAATCACTTTGCTAAATTCTGCTAAGCCTGTTGGGAATTGTTAGAATCGCCTAAAATTTGTTAATGAATGTGGGAAGAATTAGCATCTTTATAATAATTGACCTCTTCCGGGAATGTGGCACATCTCTTTCTTTAGTCAAAATGTCTTAAAGCTTTGGAAAAGCAGATTATTCTCTTGAATTTATTTTACACATTTCTCATTAATTTCTTTTCTCAATATTTTATGCTGTTTTCTACTCCTGCCAAATTTTTAAGTGATCATTGTGGACATAAAGCCACTGGATGGAGGGAAGGAGGAATAGATGGATAATTAGTTATGCATTTGTTTTACCAACCAATTCAGTGCATACATTAATTCCAATAGCTTTTGCATTTTGTTCTTTAGAGTTTGCTGAGTAGACAGATCATCTTTTAATTTTTAATCCTTTATAACTATCACCACTTTCATATATCCTGGGACAGCCATACTTTCTGAACAGCACTTAAAAATTTTAAGTAAATATAGTGATCATCTTTATTTATATATTTTTGTAATGAGAATGCCATTAGCTTTCCATCATTGGTATTAGATAAAATGCTGGCTTGAGATATTTTCAATATTACTTTTAGGAAAAGGTGATGCAGTTTATCCTGTCTGTTTTGATTTAAACTCCCTTTTTTTGTCGTCTCCTTTCATCTTTGCCTGTTCTCCTACTATGTGTTTCTATTATTTTCTTTATCCTTCCAGCCTCTTAAGAATGCTTTGCAAGTTTTTATTCTTTTCTTAAGGTTCTTGTATTAAATCAACTTCAGAGGAATCATCAGCCTTTCAATCTGCAGGATGCTTTTCTACTCTTCTTGGTTTTATAGTATTTCTTCCCCTGGCTCCACTTAGGCTCCTTTCCTCTTCTTTCTTCTTGGATAGTAGAGACAGCAATTCACAGCTAAAGTTTGGCAACAGACAAGGTGGATGATTTCCTACTGGCTCACCCTGCGTCATGTGCAGGGAACTGAGAGTCTCAACAAAAAATGCCAAGCACCACTTGTATCCAAGCAGCAGATTAACATAGACATACATGGCCTACGCCAAGAGACTTAGTAGTCACATAAGTAATTTTCGGGGCATGTTGTTCATTTCGTGTAAAAGCTCAACTACTTACCTTTCCCAGAGGAAAATCAGATATCACAGAACCTTGTCTTTGCAAAATTATAAAGTCAAGTCTCTTCAAACCTCCCTCTGGCTGAGGAGCAGAACATTTAATTTCTTTCCCTTATGTGCGTGGCCATCTCGATGATGAGAGGGACATTCTTAACCCCTCCTACCCCACTTGTTTCTCATTAGTGCACATTCTGACACATGCACTAATGAGAAACAAGAAACACTCACACCTGTCTTGCCCGGTACCGGTTCCAGGGCTCTGGGAGTCTCAGTGCTGCCAGCTGTGTTTTGCTTTGCAGGACCACACCTCTCTGGATACAGTGCTCTAGTCTCTGTCCTCCCATTTTCTGTTATTATTTGACATAAGTAGAATGAAAAGAACTTCAGAGAAGGACAAAAGGTGCCACCTTGTACTCTGTATCTGAGGTTCACCCTCTGATATTAGATAAAACAGCAAAACCTCAAAAAATTAGGACACAAATATCAATATTTTACCCAGAAAAGTCTGTTTCAAACTGTTATAGATTTACTCATTCGTGTAGCCATTCATCACTCAGCAAATATATACTGAGTGCCTGTGAGGTGCTGAGTCCTTGGAATGTGACAGGGAGCAAAGGCTAACCCAGCCACTGCCCACCTAGAGCCACCTCATTCAATCTAATAATCACACACAAAAAGTAAAATCACAACGATGTACGTGAGAGATAAAGGTTATGTAAGATAACAGAAGACAGGACAAGAAAGATTTCACCAAAAAATAATGATCAAGAAGAGACTTCCAAAGAGTGAGTAGAAGTCTTCTCCATTATTTTATATTATAAAAGAAAATATACCAGAAATCCAGCACTTAATCCCTTGAGTAAGAACATCACTGTATGTTGAATAGCCTTTGCATTTTGGAAAGTGTATTGTGCTTTTCTCATTTTGCTAGCATTCACCTGTGGGGTTTGCTGGTAGAATCTGAGGCCTGTTCTTGCAATGGTGTGCGTGTATGGAATTACCCCATAGCGTCAGGAGAAACATCCTCTACTCTAACTGAGCAGCAGAGCTTGGAAGCCCGAAACCTGATGTGACACAGTTCAAATATAGGCCTATCCAGAAGAAAGAAAAGTAGGCATCTGGTTTTCTTAAAAAACAAAACAAAACTGATACATTGTTATGGGGCTAGAGATTGTCTTGGAACGCAGTCTGTGACCAGCACAGGCCCTGGTGACAAGCATGGGAGCTGAGACAAGGGCTCTGTTTCCTGTCTTCCCCCTCAGAAATAGGCTTGCTCTTTGCTATCTATGGGGATTCCACACACAATTTTCTTTGTGAACAGCAGAGTTTTCTTGTTTAGAAAATAAAGAAAAATAAATTAACTAAAACTCCCTGCTGTCAAACATTACCTCTAGCAAATATCTGTAATGTCCAATATTGACACAAGTCAAAGGTTATGGGAATGAGTTCATTGTGTGCTGTCTAAAAGGGCAATAAATAAGAAAATGTATTGAGTGTGTGCATGTTGAAGGAATTGGATCTTTTCAAAACGAATTGAAATTGAAAGGTAATTAGATGGGGGTAATACAGGAAGATATGAGGACAGTGATAAAGTGACACTGAGCATTCAAACTGGGGAAGATTTTCTGCACTAAACCTCCATTCCTGCGAGGGTTCCCTCAGATTGAGACTTTATTATTCTCGAAAAATATTGAGGCTTTTGAGGATAAATGCAAACCTAAGTGATGGATGGAAGCTTCTGAAGTAAATATGTGGGAGGGTTACTACCATCTGAGAATAAACTATATCAAATGGAAAAAAAATACAGAGTGACTGTGGAAATTCACATTTTCATTACCAGGTGAAATTGACTGAGTCCTGTTAGTGATATACAAATAAATATGTACTTATGATGAGATCTTATCTAAAAGAAACAGAAACATATTACAAAGCACAGGGAAAAGTGGATGCCTGCAAATGAGTCATAACACCTGTGTGGGCAAAAGAAAAAAAAACGATAGAAAATTCTATGGTACGGATTCCAAAAGCAAGTTCCTGACATCCAAATGTTAGAGCCGCAGGAAGTACATAGATGGTGATTTCAGGGTTTGCTTTTTACTTGTGAGAATTTGCTTTGAGAAAAGAGCACAGCTGCCAGAGGCATTTTTAACTTTATTTTTTCTCTGACTTTCCTTTCTAATCCCACTGTTGGAAACTAACTAAAGCTTACTAGCAATTGTCAAGAACTTTTTGGTGAAGGGTATAGTTCAGTGAATTCAGGTACTTCAAGGTAGATGACGTCTTGGGTGAGGGAGAGGGATTTTTCCCCAAATCTCCCAACTCAAGGTATGCTTCCAGGAAAGGATGTCTCAGACTGAAGCCTGCTAGAGAGTTGATTGGTGATAATAAGAAGGCGCACACAAAAACCTTACAACTTGCTCTATAAGTTTGGTGTAATCCCAGCTCTGTTCTTTTGGGGACTCGACTTGCCCATCCTTGGAAGATGTCTTTGGGGCAGATGTGGCAGTATTTTCATAGAAGGATTCAACTGACCTCGTTGGAATCACATCAAAAGACTAGACTGTCTTCATAAACACTTTACCACAGGACTGGTCAAGTTCCAAAATCCCAAGGGCTGCTGCCCAAAATATAATTATTGGGATACCTTGATACTTAGATTTTTAAATTTTGTTCATACATTGGCAGAAGTATGCACACATTTTTTGGAGTGGGGAGGTTTTGCTTCAGGTATCTTGAACACTACTTATTTTATCAGTGAAAAATCATGACTACCATCCATGATGCTGCCACAGCAGCCATTTATGTTGATGAGAGAAGTAGTTGGCTAAGAGCTTCTGGTAGCTGGTTCTGCAGCGTGGGCTTACATTAGAGTCCATGAAATGCTGCTTAGCCGCATCCCCACCAGTCTGTGTAGCCCTTGTTAACGTATTGCAGATATTAACAAACAACCCGTAAGGTGTAAAATAAAATGACTATTCACATGCTTGTTATACTAGTAGTTAAATTGTAGATGACACCCTTTTAAAATTATGTATTTTGTTTTTATTTCTTATAAGCCTTTTGCTATATTAATCTTTCATGAAATTAAGGGAAAAGTAACAGGAAAATTATTTGGAATGATTTTCCCCCCACAATAATGTTCCTTGTGACAACTGGGGTTTACTTCAGGTTATCTGTAAAGTTGTTTTCTAAGACAGTAGTGTCTTAGAAAACAGCAGAATAACCAATGGTTTCCAGACATTAGTGTGGGTTTCTGGAAAAATCTCACATAACTTTACTACCAAGGAACGCTGAATGGCAGGAGAAATTTTATGCTCAATTTTTAGCAAAATTAGAAATTACTGAGCAGTGAATTGGGTCAGTAACTGCACTCCTCAAGGCTGGCATGACACTCCCCTTTACCTTCAAAGAGATTACTAATGAACAAGTATATTTCTATAATTTAGTTCCTAGCGTCTAGCTTAGCTGATACAATTTAGATTACTTATTTAAAATTCTCTAAATTTTTTATCTGTGTATGTAGAGATCTAGATTCTATGAGCATTTAAGAAACTGCAATAACATTGAAAAAGTCAATGTTTCATTGAAGTATTCCTGTAGATACATTAAAACTATTAGACTATCACTGTATCAGAATAACCCTAGAGAGTTTGTTAAAAACACGCATTGCTGAGTCCCACCCCCAGAGTTTCTGATTATTTCTGTCTGGAGTTGGTCCAGGGATTTATATTTCTAACCAACTCCCAGACAGTTATTTGAGAACACCTGGTCTCCATGCCACCCTTCCAGGCCCTCTCACATTATGAAATTTTACATAGTGTTCTGAGGATCCTTATTTAAGCGATAATACATAACATAGGGGGAAATATCTTCAATCATAAAATTGTAGAAAAGAAAACTAGTTCTCTAAGTGACCATTCTATATTGGTTTTCAATAAATACTCCATTTTGCGCATTGCTCTAAAGAAATACCCAAGACTGGGTAATTTATAAAGGAAAGAAGTGTAGTTGACTCCCAGTTCCACATGGCTGGGGAGGCCTCAGGAAACTTGCAGTTGTGGCAGAAGGGGAAGCAAGGACCATCTTCACGTGGCGGCAGGAAAGAGAAGTGCATACAGGGGAAATGCCAGGTACTTATAAAACCATCATATCTTCATGAGAACTCCCTTACTATCACGAGAGCAGCATGGGGGAAACTGCCTCCATGATCCAGTCCCCTCCCACCAGGTCCCACCTGGGATACATGAGGATTGTGGGGATTTCAACATGCGATCAGATGTGGGTGAACACAGAGGCAAACCATACCAGCAAGGAAGGCTTATGACTCAGTAACACAGGGAAAGCATCTTTTCCTGAGACTGAACAAACATAGTTCAGATACTTTATTTTCTAACACATTCTTAAGATCGGATACTATGCCAGTTACAAGTGTGAAAATTAAGTGTAGAAGTGATGAAAATATTTGGGATCTTGTCAAATAAAAGATGCTTTTTTTTTTCTTTGCCTTTGCTAACATTATATGTAAATGACATTTCTAAAATTGGCACAAATGAGAGATGAGTTGGGTGTGGGTAGCCAACTTGGAAAGAAAGGAGAAATACTCAAGTTTTGGGGAAAGCTCATAAGAGAAACATAAGAACTGAGATATAAGTAAAAACTATGCATTTTAACTGAGGCTTGTTAGCACATGAAATATTACAGCAATCATTAATTTATAACTCGAATTTAATGAAAAAATGATCAGCTTATGCAACATTAAATACATTTCACCACATGCAAAAAAAATTAAATTGGACCTTATCTTACAACCTATGGAAGAATCAACTCAAAATGGGTTAAATACTTAAATGTAATATAGGGGAAATCTTCAGAAGATTTGTCTTGGCATTGATTTCTTTGATATGACACCAAAAGCACAGGAAACAAAAGGAAAAACAGACAAGTGTATTACATCAAACTAAACAGCTTCTGTACAGCAAAGGAAATGAGCAACAGAGTCAAAACAACCTATGTGAAATGGGAGAAAATATTTGCAAACTGTGTATTTGATATTTGATATTGATGTTTGATTATTTGATACTGATTTGATATTTGATATTGATAAGGAATTAATAATTAAAATATATAAGGTACTCCTATAATTCAAGTTTAAAAATCTGATTTTAAAATGGGCAAAGAAGTTGAGTAGACATTTCTCTAAAGAAGACTTACACATGTCTAACAGGTATATCAAAAGATACACAGCATCACTAATCAGGGAAGTGCAAATCAAAACCACAATGAAGAATCACCTCACGTAGGTTAGGATAGTTAGAGTTTAAAAAAAGCAGAAAATAAGTGTTGCTTTGATGAAGCTGTGGAGAAACTGGAACCCTTGTATGCTATTGGTGAAATTGTAAAATGTTGCAGCCACTATGGAAAACAGTGTGGTAGCTCCTCAAACAATTGAAAACGGAAGTACCATAAAATCTAGCAATCCCACTTCTAGGTATATAGCCAAGGAAACTGAAACCAGGATCTCAGAGAGGTATCTGCACTTTCATGTTCACTGAAGCATTATTCGCAGTAGCTGAGACATGTAAGCAACTAAAATGTCCGTCAACAGATGACTAGGTAAACTAAATGTGCTATATATACATAGTGGAATAATTTCACCTATAAAAAGGAAGAAAGTCTTGTCATATGTCACAACATGGATGAACCTTGAGGACATGATGCTAAGTGAAATAAGCCAGTCACAGAAGGACAATTATTGTGTGATTCTGTTTATGTGCAGTATCAAGAGTAGTCAAACTCCTAGAAACAGAAAGTGGAATGGTGGTTACCAGGAGCTGGAGGGAGGTCTATTCTGTAGGTGTAGAGTTTCAGTAATGCAAGGTAAGAAAGTTCTAGAAAGTTGCTGCACAACACTGTGCTTACAGTTAACAACACTGTACATACACTTAAAAATGTAAGAGAGTAGATCTCATGGTTTTTGACACAATAAAACATTTTGATCTTAATATTTATATAGCTTGAATTGTTGAATACACATGGTATATAAAATAAACATAATAAGACACTTGTTAAATGAGATACAGGTTCATGTATGCTGGAATATTGTATGACCTGGACTTTTTAACTCCTATAGGTAAAAAAAAAAAAAAATCACATCCTTTGAAAAGTGATTTCAATTGCCTGATTTCAAAGTGTTATAAGAGACTGAGAGGCAGTCACAAACCTTTTTATCATCAGATCTAAGCCATTTCTAGGGAAGAGGAAACCAAGACTCTCCCTCTCAGACCTTACCGCAGTTGACAGTTCTCTTCCCAGTGTCCTCACGTCCACAGGAACTTGAGAATGAAAGCAGAGAAGGAAAGGATGCTTCCTGAACACCTCCTTTGTTTTGGCACTTTATACAGGGTGTCTCCTCTGAAGTACCCTCTGAAGCGAGCAGGAGCTGACCAGGTGCTCCTCTCACTGAGTTCCTTTGACCTTCTGTCAGAGCCAGATGCCATAGCCACCCTCAGGACTCCTGACAGAATATCTTATGTCCCTAAAAAAAGTATGGAAGTATATTTAAATTTTGATTAACTTGTAAGTCATTACACAGCCACACACAACATCAGCTTTACAGCAGAAACTTAAAAATTTTCTCAGCAGGAGAATGTTTAAACTGATTTTTTTTTTCTTGAAGACCAGTGTGATAGTATAAACTGAATTTCTAATTTCTTTAAAATTCTGAAGTGGGAGCTCAAGTGGATGTATTTCATTTTAAATGGAAACACAAACATTAATGATGAGAAAACATTTTAAGTGTTTTATTATGCAGCTTTATATGGAGCCTGATGAATTACAAAATGGAAGGAACAGAAGATAAAGATATTGGTATTGTATCATGGTGATTTCTTTTTAATTTTGTTTTTTTATTATAATAAATTATAATTAAATTATAATTTACTTGTGTGATGTAAATGAATAATAGGTCTCCCTATTAATGATGATAATCAAAAATGTTTAAGCAAAGAGAGACAAATTTTAAGGAAAGCAGACAGCAGTGTTTCCGTGTGTTCAGTGGAGCAGCCTGTTTGGACAGGTTTGTACTTTGATTAGCAAGGAGGTTAATGTTGCTGTCCACTCTGTAGGGCTTTAGGGTAGTTTCATGTCATGGTTGGCTGCGCTCCTTTCTCTCATTGTCTAAAATTGCAAAGTAATTCTCTGCTCACTCATCACCCGCCTGTTTCTGCCTTGCCCCCGTGTCTCCACAGATCATTTTGTGTTTCTCTCCAGTTGGTCACACGCTGAGAGTTAGAGCTCGGAAGTTCCCAGCCATAGTTAACTGCACGGCTATTGACTGGTTTCATGCGTGGCCGCAGGAGGCCCTGGTCTCTGTCAGCAGGAGGTTCATTGAGGAAACCAAGGGAATTGAGGTACGCCGTGTCAGCCTGCGTCACGCACAAACTCACACCAAAAATCCTCGGTAGATAAGTACTTTTCAAAAACACATCTCCTGTCAGAAAGCTGTCCTGATTTAAGATGTTAACTTATCTGTTAGTTTACATTCTAAGGAATACGATGGCTGGCCTTTTCTCTACCACGTTGAGGATGTGCACACATGTGTGAACACAGGCACAAACACAGCACTTGAGTATATATATTCTCACTCATGCACTGACTCACTCAAAGTAATGATCAAAGTCCAGGATCATTACTTCCTTGAATCATAATGGGGTTTACTGATTATAAATCCTTTAAGTCTGAACTAAAAGCCCAAACAGAAGTATAGTCACTGTAGCCATGCTTCTTAACGAAGTAATTGCTTCTTAATGAAGTAAGGCAGTTCATTGTGATTATTCTCATAGTATCGACAGTTGAAAAATCAGCCCCCATATTCCATAACCACCAAGTCAAATAATATATCTGCTTATTTGCTTTACAGACTTATGTTTTATGGGTTATTTTGTCATTCATGTCTTCATGATGAAATGTGTACCTCCCATGGCATTCTAACATGGTTGTACAAAACAAAACAACAGAAGCTTCAAGCATTCAGACTGAAAGGAAAGAAGGATATAGCTATGAAGTTACTTAGATTTCCTGGAGATGAAATTTTATTCCTGTCTAGTGCCTTTCTGATTACATGGCTTTTAAAAGTGATTGTGGACATTTCCCAGGGAGCTTTGTCTCCTCATTCCATTGAGTGATAAGGTGAAAGTTTCCTAGAATAGGTCAGACACTGAAGTTGACTCTCAGAGGCAAACACAGAACTGGAGATATGTAAAGAATGATGTCTGTTCCTAGTTGAAAGGTTATCATGAACAGGTACAACCCACTGTAGCCCCCGCTTACTCCAAAAGGCATAACTGCCGCAGTTCCAAAGGAATCCTTTTACATTTTGTTGTGTGTTGTATCTTTCGGTGGCCATATGGTTAAAAATCTGGTCATATTTACATATTTAATTGTTTGTATGCAGCTAGCTTTATTGTTCATAGTATCATTTTCCTTTGCTTCTACTAAAAAAAAAAAAGAAAAACAGCTATAGAGTTAAGTACACATGCAAGTATTCTGCGATGCCTACAGAATTTTGTGGAGGAAGACCTCCTCTCCTTTAGTCTTTTCCTGAAACGTTTATTAATCTAATTATTTGGTGCTGGATTGCTAGGGAAGAGCTGTCAAGCAATGTCTAATTTGGAAGATACTTATATATAGTACAGGCTTTAGGCTATTCAGCTACCCACCCTCCTTGTCTCCCCTACATTTACACTTAAAACATTTCCACAAATAAATGAAAATAAGAAATGATCTCTTCTAAAGTCTGCCAGAAATATTTTGTACTTTAACGTCTGGAAAATCATTAAGTATGACAAATAATAATCATAAATGTTAACACATATTTCTTATGCAGTTGCCAGGTCTGTTGCATTACTGGAATTCTCTAGGGCATCATTTTATCTTCTCATAGTTACAAGAAGGGTTCACCATGTTGCTTTATTAGAGGGAGACAGTCAGTATGAATCTTCTGATAGCAAAGTTCTGCTTCATCCCGGCTGGTTGGGTAGGAAGAGAGGGGGCCACAGCACTTTGTTTCTGCCTGTTACTTTCTGAAATATTAGGAAATTAGAGCTAGTAGCATGGTTTAAGTTGGCATTTGGCACAGTGCTTTTTAAAGTTCCTTCGCTTCGCTACTCTGTGCAGGCTTTTTCGTGTTCAGGTGGGCGCCACTTTGAAAACAGCTAAAGGAGCTTTGATATGCCAGTGACCGTTGACATCTGCTGGATGAGGCAGGACTTGCATCGTGTTAAGTCAGAGGGCTCCTGTCAGGTGCTCAGCTCGATCTGATGGTGTCATAACGCCTCCTATAGGATGCTGAGTGCCAAATAGGAATTTTAGAAGCACTTTAGCATTTCTGTTGAACCGAATTGTGCCTCAGAATCAATTAACCAGCTGATTTCATTTCAGCACAAGGTGCTTATTTAACTTTCTTACCTTCTTAATTTGTTGCGAAGGAGCAATGATTATAATTCAGAGTAAATTGTGTCCATATTCTTCTAAAAACATGTGGTGTCTTTTCTGTAGAGGTCAAAAACAGCTTTTAAATTTTTTGAATGAGCACTAATTTGATCACTTTCTTCGTTTTAATTTCCTTTCTTAAGACGGAAAGTTATCAGCATATTTTAGGCCCTTCTTAATTATTGACCTTGTTTGCTGAGTCTGAGGTACTTATACAAGGTGACCCCCTTAGGCCAGAGAGAAAGGATTCATTAAAGGCAAGCAGTTTGGTGTGTGTTGACATGTAATTTTCCGTCAGTACACACTCAGTACCCAAAGATACGGGTTGACTGCATCTAAATAAATGTTTGTGCTATTTTTCTGTTACCTGATACTGAACTGAATGACAGCTGACAAACAATGACCAAAACAGTTTGACACTTAAGTATTTATCTGAAGACTTTGTGTCAATATACACTGCTTCTCCAAGGAGATTTTGAAATGAAGTTGGGAGGTGGTGTGTAAGGAGTGAGAGAAGAAAAAGCTCTCTGGGTAAACCTGGGAACAGGGTTGGAAAGGCTGTGAGAAGCTCATTGGAGAGAGAATTGGGTGAAGATCTTACTGATGAGTACATGGGTTCTACAGCAAAAAATTGAGAGAAGCTGGGGTATTGAAAGACCAGTGATGTTTTTGCTTTTCAGGATAAAATGCATCGTAGACATATTTGAAAGCAAGGCCAGATGAAAGGAGAAGTTACTGAATGGAAGTGAAAGTGAGCTGTCTGGTGAAGGAGTGAGATGTTGGTTGGTGTGGAGTGGATCTGAGCAAGGTGAACGAGGTCATCTTTTTGGGCACGTTCACCAACTGATGAGTTAAAATCCTCTGTCCTTATGTGGTACCACTTAAAATAATGACAGAAACTCGGTATCAGCAGCTTTTTCAGGGAAAAGCGGTTATACCCCATGCAGTCACCTCTTCAGTCATTGCACAGTTTGGTATCCTGTGAAGGACACGTTTTATTACTGTTTTCCACAACTGATTGTGAGAAAATCCAGTCTAAGAAGAAAGTTGTTTCTCCAATGGTCTGTAAATTCATTTTTTAAATGGCATGACAAACGCAAAGGTTATAAAACAACATATTTGTCAGTGGTAGCTATATTAGCACAGTTTCTATTAATGACTTTCAGCACAATTCTCACTTTGAAATATAAATTAGAATTATTCCCTTTGAATAAAAAGTAGAAGGATAACCTTAAGCAATAGAAATTCTGTGAATTTGAGGAAAATAATACTCTTTTTTAAGGAATTTTGAAGCCATTTAAAAATACTAAGACAAAAACAAATGCAACGACATTTATCTCGATTCTGCCCAGTTCTTACACTGGCCTAAGCATATTGTCACATGGCTGAGGGAAGACCCAGGTAGTTGTTAACGTCCTTCCCCATTCTTCAGGCCTCGACCTCATAAGTAGGGTCCAGACTTTGTAGCTGCCTAGGAATCTAGATGTGCCTATTCAGCTGAAAGTGTAATTAATTCAAATGGAGCTGTCACTATAAGTTTGTAGTTTTGTGGCTTTTCTCTAGGTTCTGGCCTCACCAGAACCAGCCACAACATTCACACCAACTCCTGCTTTGTCTTCTTCTGATAAAAGAGGTAGCTGGATTTCTTTTTTTCTTTTTGAGATGGAGTCTCACTCTGTCACCCAGGCTAGAGTGCAGTGGCATGATCTCGGCTCACTGCAACCTCCGCCTCCTGAGTAGCTGGGACTACAGGTGTGCACCACTATGCCTGGCTAATTTTTGTATTTTTAGTAGAGACAGGGTTTCACCATGTTGGCAAGGCTGGCCTCAAACTCCTGATCTCAGGTGATCTGCCCGCCTGAGCCTCCCAAAGTGCTGGGATTACAGGCGTGAGCCACTGCACGCAGCCTGGGTTTCATTTTTCCCCCACTCCTCCTGAGTTCTCAATTGCCCCCTTGTTTTAACTTTCTGGCAGAGAACTGTTGAAGGTGCCCTTTTCAATGACCGTAATCTCATCTAGGAAATTGTTGGCTTCTTCTGGACTTTGTCTTGCCTCTGACCAGTACTCGAGCTCCAGAATTAAAGACAAAATACAAAAAGCATAAGCACATAATGGTATAATGTACTCACCAAACAACTCAAAACACAAAACTAGCATGTGATTTAGAAAACGACGCTTGTTGGGGCCGGGCACGGTGGCTCATGCCTGTAATCCTAGCACTTTGGGAGGCCGAGGTGGGTGGATCACGAGGCCAAGAGATCAAGACCATCCTGGTCAACATGGTAAAACCCCGTCTCTACTAAAAATACAAAAAATCAGCTGGGCATGATGGTGCGTGCCTGTAATCCCAGCTATTCAGGAGGCTGAGGCAGGAGAATTGCCTGAACCCAGGAGG
>NW_022436959.1:15265142-15382610 GCF_009761245.1 Sapajus apella | reverse complement strand
AAAAAAAAAAAAAAAAAAAAAAAAAGAAAAGAAAACTACGCTTGTTGCTGCCGTATGTAATGGTAGTAATCTTGCTGCACCTGCTGTTGGTGCTGCTACTGCTGCAGCAGCAGAACGGATACAGTTTCAGTATCCCTGACCCAAAGCACTTCGCACCAGAATTATTTTGGGTTTCAGATTGTTTCGAATTTTGGAATATTTGCATTTGCATAATGAGATGTCATGGGGATGGGACTCAAATCTAAACATATAATTCATTTATGTTTTATATACTCCTTATGCACATAGTCCGAAGGTCATTTTATGTAAGATTTTGAATCATTTTGTGCATGAAACAAAGCTTTGACTGTGACCTATCACATGAGGTCATAAGTGGAATTTCCACTTGCAGTGTTTTGTTTTGTTTTGTTTTGTTGAGACAAAGTCTCTCTCTGTCGCCAGGCTAAAGTGCAGTGGTGTGATATCGGCTCAGTGCAACTTCCACCTTCCAGGTTCAAGTGATTCTCCTGCCTCAGCCTCCTGAGTAGCTGGGACTACAGGCGTGTGCCACCCCAGCTAATTTTTGTATTTTTAATAGAATCGATGTTTCACCATGTTGGCCAGGATGGTCTTGATCTCTTGACCTCGTGATCCGCCCGCCTTGGCCTCTCAAAGTGCTGGGATTCCAGGCGTGAGCCACCATGCCCAGCTGGTATTATGTTAGCATTCAAAAAGTTTTGGCTTTTGGAGCATTTCAGATTTTGAATTTTTCAGATTAGGGATGCTCAGCCTGTTCCTGCTGTCAGTTTGCTTTGCTTATCACCTCCTACCCATCACGAGCCTCATGAGGAGGGACCACTTGTTTCCCCTGGAATGGAGGCCCAAGAGTAAATAATGCCACTGGTAAGGGGCACATCTGCAGTTTGACACCAGAGCACATAGTCTTAAATCCTTCTCTTGACTATTGCATGAATGTTTGACTATTTGGAAAGAAGTCAAAGAAGAAAGGAAACAGAATTTTTAGGAGCAATTTTGTGGGCAGGAAGAAGTACAGGAGAGTGGGTAGTATTTTACCAGATTTTTCAGAACTTGAAATCTAGCCGAAGTCCTAGGATTCAAACCCTGTGTCCCTGGCTCCCTCCGAATCTTCTTCTCAGAGAGAAACAGCACTATGAAGAGCTTAGGACAAGTGCGAAAATGCAACGCTGCTCATTTTATGCATTTGTAAGTTTCCTTTCTTTAATAAGCCACCATACAACCACAAATATCTTATTAATACAATCTTTTACCAGCCCTAAAGGGAGCAAAAAGATCCAGTAATTGATGTATAGCGCATCTGTTTGACATATTTAAAAATTAACACAGAAATAATTTCTGAAAAAAATGTTCAAGACTTACTGTAGGTATATGGCATTTAATGTGACAAAATTATCCCAAGTTAAACTTCAAAAAGAGAAAGTAGATTTTTTTCACCTGTTCCTTTTCCTTTTGCCCTTCCTCCCTCCCTTGAATACAATGCTCTTGAAAGCCCAAATTTAATATTACAAAACAATGTAGTCCTCTTCGCTGGTCTTGAGAAGGTATAAAATCCTAAATTGATTTAGTGCTGACCTCTGGGTATCGTTTACATTCAACCCTGCTGTTTGTCATCTTCAAGAGGAATATACTCGGCGCTTGCTTGATATGCCAGGTGTCTGGAGTACTTGGTGTGGCAGAGACTACGACTGCTTGAGAACTGTCACACCAGATAGCCGAGATCTGTTTATGTTTTTGTGTTTGCAGTGAGCCATCTGAGAGAGTAGAAATTAAACATGTTTTCTTAATGCGAGGAAAAGCAGTTTCATCTTTGCATTTGATTATACATTGGAGATAGCATCCCTTTCTGAAGCATCTTAGTGAGGAAACCTTGAGTTTATAACCATTTGATACTGGCACTCAGCTTATTTTTATTTTTGCTTTCATCATGATTGGCTACTAAAGGACTGTCAACGGTTATCTACTGGTTTCTATGAAGAGGCCAAATCTCACAGAACGATGTTCTACCCTCACGTCTCAAAGTGAAAAATACAGCTTTGCGTAGCCCTAGCCACGGCAACACCAGCAGCAACTCCCCCCAGCTCTCCCTGACGCCCCCCCCCCCAAAAAAAAAAAAAAAAAAAAAAAAAAAACAAAACTGGAGATAAATGAATGGCAGAATAAATAATTTATGCTAATGAAATTACTGCAATTAGTAGTTCTACAATGACCCTTTTAAAAGCCACAGCTGTTAATGTCAGGAAGTGCTGTCACTACTGACCTTATCATAAGAGAAAGTGACAAATTGAGAATGCAGGGAAGACCAGTCATCAAAGAGGTCTGTTCTGGAACGATTAGAGTTTTCTGAAAAACAGTGTGAATTACAACCAGCTGCTCCCTGGCTCAGCGAGTCTCCCATGCTGTGCCATTTTGTTAAGCCCGATAACAATAGTTATTTTGCCCCATTGAGACAAGTTGTCTCGGGCCACTTTCAGCTCTACCGGAAACCACTTCTTCCATCCCCAATTTACAAATGAAACTGTTGTTAAAGAGAGCTTTCAGCGCCTCCAAGGAGCCTCCTCATAAGGATCATGGTTGGGCACAGGCCAGAGGGTTTTTTTTTTCCCCCCTCTAAGGAAGTTATACTTGGCTGAGGAAGTATTTATCTATATTAGAAAGGTATGTGTGTACCTTTAGTTCCCATTAAAACAAGACAGGGCAGGAGTAAATTCCTGCACATGTCTATATGGAAGTCAAGCTCTTGTAAAAATACGGTCTCCAAGGGATTACGATTTACATGAGGTTGATATAAACTTTTTTGCAAATTTTATTTTTCTGAGTCTACTGTTTGGAAATATATTTGTATCTAGTGTCCACTAGAAACCAAGAATATTAGGAATTTATATCACATTATATTTAACTTTAATTATAGTAATATACATGATTTCATTTACTAGTGAGATGGACTTTTAATACTCAGCACAGTCCAATATGTAGGTATTTTAAACCCACTTGGGAGTTTGTCCTGATGTTGGAAGGCTAGTTGTTTAAAGACATTGTTCAGGAGCAGTTGTTTTTCACCAACAAGAATTGGCCTGTCTCTCCTCGCACCTCTGCTTATAATATTAATGGTGCAGGTTTGAAACGTTTAACTGCATCACCAGCCACTTGTGTGCAATTTTCCGAAAGATGTCCAAGCATTATTGGCAACACTTTGGTAAATTATGTGTGACTTTCCTAAGAGTCGGTGTCGCTCATTTAATTCATATTAATTGATTTTTAGGCTTCCCTTGATTAATTGAACCTGGTTCATCTTGTATAGAATGCAATAAATAATCATTAAAATGAGGGAGATGTGACTCCACAAATTGAAAAGTTAACTACTTCAGAAGTCATAGAGGACAAAATGGAAAGAATGTATAGTCGGGGGTCCTCCAGTAACTCTTTGAAGGAGAGTTGCTCTTTCTGTAGGTTTTTTTCCTAAATTAGAGTAGAAATGATCGTGATGTTTTTCTCCCAGAAGCAGTGACATATATACCGTACTATCCAGTTGGTTTTTACATGAGTTCTCATAGAACTGTGAGTTTCTGAGTTTTGGCTTTTTTTTTTTTTCCCAGTGACTTTGAAGGGTTATTGCTTCTCTTTGTCTAAAGCTTAGTTTGAAATCTTCCACACAAATATTTTTCAGGATATCGTGTCTGTTTCTCCACCTTCTCTTTCACACACTTGGCATATAAAAATCAAGCTGTGAAGAGCCGTTCTTAGATTAGATGTTGGCTTGTGGGTTTGGTATGTGAAGCACATACAAGTCCTTTGTCCTACTTGGCAAGAAGAAGGTTAATCAAGCTGAATGCTTTATTGTAATCTCCCTAATCCTGTGGATAGCTCTTAAAGATTAATAAAGTTTTCCCAGGTTATCCTATAATTTTTTTCTGACTTTTAGGGAAAAAAGATCATTTTCTTGACTTTTCTTCTGTTTTTTTTTTTTAAGTTGTATTTTTAACTTGAGAGGATTTCACATGAATTGTAATGTTTATGTTTTCAGCCACAGCACAAGGACTCCATTAGCCTTTTCATGGCACATGTTCACACCACTGTAAATGAAATGAGTGCCAGGTATTACCAGAATGAGAGAAGACGCAACTATACTACCCCAAAGAGTTTTCTAGAACAAATATCACTGTTTAAGAACCTGTTGAAGAAGAAGCAAAATGAGGTATCTGAGAAAAAAGAACACTTGGTGAACGGCATCCAAAAGCTAAAAACCACAGCCTCTCAGGTATGACCAGGATGTGTTGTTACTGAGTGACATTGATGCTGCTTAAGAGAAAAATGTATTTCCTTTTGAAGCACTATTAAATCCGTTTCTATAAGATGCCAACTGGTGAAATGTACCGTTTGATGACCCAAAGAACACACTGCTACTGCCTTCTGGAGCCTAGAATGGGATTGGCCAATGACTTGTCACAGCTGGTTTAGGGAGAAACCTTCTCTTACTGGCCTGACTCAGTGCAAGGCAGCGTGGGATATTGGAGGGAGCAGACACAGTGGTTGCCTCTCTTGTCTCTGACTTCTTCAGTGCATGGTACTTGTCGTCAAGGTTTTTAACATCCTGGGATAGACCAGTATCCCTTTTGGTATCAGATTCTCAACCTCCAGTGAGGGCATCATTCTCTGGCTAATGACTGTGGCAAGATCCCAAAGCAGAGCTGTTTCTCCTACCTTGGTGACTGGTCTGCTCCTCTTAGCCACCAGCTCTCGTAGATAAAAGTGTCCAGTGTCATCTTTGTCCTCAGTCCTAAGGCCCCTGTTCCCACCAAGGGTGATAACTCTAACTTGCAGGAGTAAATCAGGAGCAAATCAGCACAGGATGTTAATCATGTGTAGTTCTGTGCACATGACATTATTTCACTGCTAAAAAACAGAGGATTTCATGAAGTAGGTGTTACTGTAATTTTATATGTGATGTAATTTTATATATGAAAGAAAATTGCCATCAGTCTTTCCATCAAGACATCAAGTGTCAATCAAGACCCCCTGTGTCTTCACAGATTTTCTCTCTGTGATTCTTAGCCAAGGGGGAGTAAAGAGACCCAGGCAGCCCCATACTCAGCAGACACAGTGAACTGGCCCTGTTCACACCAGGAGGAGGTTTCTCCTTAAACCAGCTGTGACACCAAAATCAGCCAATCTTATTGTAGGCTTTGGAACATTCTTATTCATCAACTTACAGAGTTTAAGACCAGAGAGCCAGCAAGGTTGGGTTTTAAACCCAGGTCTGCTCTGACGCCTGTGAGTTGTTCATGGTACCATGCTGCCTCTCTGTGGCTGGAAAGAAGACACTGGAATGAGACTCTGGAGACTTTGAAGAGTAGCCCAGCCTTTCTCTGAGCCAGCCAGGACTTAGAGCTGGAGTGAAAAGAATTCTCACTGCAGATCACCTCAAGACTAGAAATACTGGTGGCCTTTTCAGAGTGATATCATCAGGCCACACTCTGATATGCTTTACAAGAATTGGGCTAGTCATTTCCCCCAAGTGGCCTGCATGACCCACCTGCGGGTAGGCTACAAATAAGCTGAGACCTGAAGGAGGGAGCACATTTTCATGTGGGTACCTTTTCACTCTGAAGGGCTCTCTGGCCATATCCTTCAGTCACTCTGGGCCAAAGCACCACTTCCCTCTTTCCCTCTTAGTTTTATATACCAAGAATGACTCTGTGGCAAAACACTGTGATCTGTACTAAGCAATGAGTAGATGGACCACAATTGAGAAAGAGAAGCCAGAGTGAGGAGGTTTCCAGGACAGTTGGGATCAAGTGATATTAAGAATATGTGTGGTGGCTCACACCTGTAATCCCAGCACTTTGGGAAGCCGAGGCTGGTGGATCATGAGGTCAGGAGTTCAAGACCAGCCTGGCCAATACGGTGAAATCCCGTCTCTACTAAAATTACAAAAGTTAGCTGTGTGTGGTGGCACACACCTGTAATCCCAGCTACTCCGGAGGCTGAGGCAGAAGAATCACTTGAACTTGGGAGGCAGTGATTACAGTGAGCTGAGATCATGCCACGGCACTGCAGCCTGGGTGACAGAGCAAGGCTCCATCTAAAAAAAAAAAAATAGTTTCCAGGAAACCCACAAATAACATATCCATATTTGTACACCTTCTCCTTTCCTCTCAAAGAATGCCTATCTAGGCCGGGCACAGTGGCTCACACCTTTAATTCCAGCACTTTGGGAGGCTGAAGGAGGAGGATTACTTGAATTCAGGAGTTTGAGACCAGCCTGGGCAACAAAATGAGACCCAATCGCTACAAAAAGAATTTAAAATGAGCCTAACATGGTGGCATGCACCCATAGACCCAGCCACTTGAAAGACTTAGGCAGGAGGATCCCTTGAGCTCAAGAGTTTGAGGTTATGGTGTGCTGACAGGGTCACTGAGCTCCAACGTGAGCAACAGAGAGACCCTGTCTCAAAAAAAAAAAAAAAAAAGAATGTCTGTGTTACCTGTTTCTTTATTCACACCTCATTTCACTTTCTTGCTTTTGTCCTTCTCCGTGTCTGTTTTCTTCTGTCTAGCCTCTTCTACCTCACTGGAATCAAGACTCCTTTCCATAAGAAAAATTTTCCCAGGAGTCCTGTTGTGGTGAATAAGACAAGGAAGGAGCTCTGTGTCACAGCGTGTTTATATCCCTTTGAATGCTTCCCAACCTGAACCTGTTGACTTTGCCCACAGGAAATGATAGTGTTGTCACCCAAACAGCTTTCAATACTATGGGGCACCCTTGGCAAATAAATGAGTGCTATTGCCATACTTGAAGGTTTTTTTCCCCAAATGACACCGCTAAAAGCAGGTGGGTTACCATCCTGGACCATTCCAGTGGTGGCAGCATCTCAGCCATAGGAAAAAAGAAGAGTAGAGAGACTCTGATGTCTTAATAATCACATCGGTTATGTATTGATGAGTGAGGGGGATGGGCGAGAAAGAGAAATGAGAGCCAGTTCACTGTGTCTGCCGAGTCAGGGCTGCCTGGGTCTCTTTACTCCCCCTTGGCTAAGAACCACAGGCAGAAAGTCTGTGAAGACACAGGAAGTCTTGATTGACATATGAAGTCTTGATGGAAAGACTGACGTGATTTCTTTTCATCAGGTATTTGTATATAGAATGTTCTTACTATCAAAAAAAAATGGTTGGAGTAGTCAATAGCTACATGGTAGTTTTAGAAATAAGTGGGTTATGAAAAGGGAGGATGATTTCCTATGTGAAGAATTGGTGAACCATATAGTGTAAGGTCAGGTTGTACGGAGAGCATAATGCCTGTATATTGGGGCATGTGTCCTCTAGGGGTCTGCGTTAAGCAACTCTATGTCATTTGAAAACCTTAGCAATGTTCTTTTTTTTTTTTTTTTTGAGATGGAGTTTTGCTCTTGTTACCCAGGCTGGAGTGCAATGGCACGATCTCGGCTCACGACAACCTCCGCCTCCTGGGTTCAAGCAATTCTCCTGCCTCAACCTCCTGAGTAGCTGGGACTACAGGCGTGTGCCACCATGCCCAGCTAATTTTTGTATTTTTTTAGTAGAGATGGGTTTTCACCATGTTGACTAGGATGGTCTCGATCTCTTGACCTCGTGATCCACCCGCCTCGGCCTTCCAAAGTGCTGGGATTACAGGCGTGAGCCATCGCACCTGGCGCAATGTTTATTCTTTACAGTAAAGTTGTAAATCCCTTTTATAGCCAAATAATCCCTGTCTAGATGTCAACTTAGGTCATCATAGATAGTCATAGTGACCTTTCTTCATAAATAAAGCCTCACTTCCACGGCTTCACCCACCTTGAATATTTCAGAGCTAACAGCTTCCTTAGAAACTGAAATTAGGGCTTGAAATAACATAATTTTGTCCTAGCCTCTTGGGTGATTCTTTTCCCTTTATTTCTATTTTGAGATGATAATTAGATTCAGAAGAAATTACAAAACATAGTACAGACAGGTCCATGTCACATCTTACAGGTCCGGTGGTAGCATCTGCATAACTAGTACAATGTCGAAACCAGGAAAGTGGCGTTGGTACAATCCACAGACCTTATTCAGATTTCCAGGTTTTTTGTTTTTTGGTTTTTGTGTTGCGTGTGTGTGTGTGTGTACGTGAGTGCGTGCGGGCTTAGTTTCATGCAGTTTTAGCATATGTATGTCTGGGGACTCACTACCACAGTCAAGGCACTGAAAACTGCCATCTACAGAAAGATCCCATGTTGCCATTTTATAACCACACCTACAACCCCTCTCTTCCCTCCCCGCCTCCTGAATCCCTAGTTCCTGGCCATTGCTAATCTGTTCTCCATTTCTATAATTTTGTCATTTCAAAAATGCTATGTAAATGGAGTTATATAGTATGTAACCTTTGGGTATGGTTTTCTTCACTCAGCGTAATTCCCCTGAGATCCATCCACGGTATTGAGTGTATCCATAATTTGTCCTTTTTTATTGTTGGGTAATATTCCACAGTATGAAGGTAGCACAATTTAACCATTCAACCATTGGAGGACATCTGGGTTATTTCTGGGTTTTGGCTATTATAAATGATGCAGTTATGAATACTCGTGTTCAGGTATTTTTTTATAAACATAAATCCACAAGTGACCAAAAATGAAATTACTGGATGGTATGGAACTTGCATGTTTACATTTATAGAAAACAGACAAATATTTTCCAGAATGGCTGTGACATTATGCATTACTGCCAGCAGTGTATGAAAGATTCAGTTTCTCAGCTTCCTTGCAAGAATTTGGTGGTATCTCTAATTTTTATTTTAACCATTTTCATAGGCGTGTAGTGATACCGTGGTTTTCCTTGCATTTTCCCAATTGGTGATTGTTTTGACTATGGCCTAACATAATACTAGTTTCATACAGCTGAAAACAGCAGAGAAGCATGTCACGATGCAAAGTTACCCTGCATTCATAGAGACTGCAAAATCAGTCATAGCTTCATCTATAATAGTACAAGTAGCAGTCATAGTAGTAATCATGCTTTTTAGCTAGAGTGTGAATGTGCTGTGTTGGGTGGAAATTACAGGATTACTCGCATATAGTAGTGGGACATTGTTCCACAAGATGAAACCACTGAAATGTCTTTAGCAATTGAGTTAAAATAAATGATTATGGTGGTTCTTTGCTGCTATGATTTTTCAAATGTTAATATTTGTACTTTTGGAAAAGAAATGCAATAGAGAGTTAATTATTGTGATGTATACAGCTGCTTTCAGATACTTCTGATAACTGAGTCGCGTCTTTTTCTCTAGCAGCTCACTTCTGCTCTTAGTTACATGACCCTCAAACTGAGGAACCTAGTAATGCCCTGTGAACCTAATGAAATTTTAAATGAAAATATTGAGAGTTCTTTTTAGCAGATGAATTTGTGGATTTCTCGGAAGGCTGAGTTCTCCAAGAGCTGAGTAAGGTTGTTCAGTGACGGGCTGATGGAAGACATATATGCACCTGAAGCTCACTAAGTTTTGGCCACAGCATACTAATGCCTCAAACACACGGTTTGCTCTTCTTAGTAGTTATTAAGTTGAATATTGGGTTAGCTTCACGATCATAAATGAGGTGAAAAAAAATCAAAGGGCCATTTTCTATTTGATGGGAAAAAGTGAGACCTGTCAGTGGGCTTTTTAATATGCAGCCAATTAATCTGCAGTCAGGCAAGGAGTACTCAAGTCTTCAACCCACCAAAGCCTCCGACAACTCTCTGTTGGAGAGTGAGAGGCATGGTTCTTCCAGTTTATCACCAAGTATGTCCTTCCACAACTTCTGCTTCCTTGAGCCTGATCTGCCTAGGACCTGAAAGCAGATGTTGGCGAAGGAGTGTGTGATTGGACAGAAGGAAGAGAAGCTTCCCTACTAAACCTGTTAGTACTGACAAAAATTAATTATATTTCCTGCAAAATTATTGGAAAATATTATTCTGTTCTCATGGAGAAAAACAATGTGGCTGCATTTTTGCAAATCAGAATGTGAAATCAGGGTGGAAACAGACGCAAAATACAAATTGTTAGGTATTCCTGAATTCATTCCCAACAATAAGCTCTACCTGGGATTTGTTATGACCAAGGCAAGTGACATAACAATAGTGACTTTTCCTTTAGGTGGGAGATTTAAAAGCCAGACTTGCCTCTCAAGAAGCCGAGTTGCAACTGAAAAATCATGACGCCGAAGCTCTGATCATGAAGATCGGACTTCAGACGGAGAAAGTGAGCCGGGAAAAGACCATCGCTGATGCTGAGGAGCGAAAGGTCAGGCTAATTCTACCATTTAGAGTGCTGAGCTATATTTAGCACAAAATAAACCTTAGTAGGCGAACAATTTTGAACAAGTTTCTCTCCGGGGAGCATAAAGTCTAAAGAATTATTACAGTTACACATGTAACAGCATTTCACACCATGATTACCACTTGACCTTTCTTTACATTATGCATTTCCCCAACCTTTTAGCTCTTTTAATGATGTGAAAGAACAATAAATACTGAGCTCATTCAAGCATATAATGGATGTGGATCTTCAACATCAGGCCTATTTGTAATACAGTAAAGGTCAGGAAGTCACCTCTGAGGTTTTTTAAAGGTTTCCACTTTTTAGGCAAATTGAACAACTCAATTGTTAACAAAGCCCATTCCATCACTTTGCAAGATGGTTTTCAAATCTTGCATTTTAATAATACAACTGGAGTTTATTATTAAGTCCTAAGCTAAATTTGTTCTTTTTGATTCGATTGAGACCCTGGCATTCTGTATTGTGCTTTATTGTTGGAAATAATTTCTTTTAAGATTATGTAGATTCTGCTTTATTTCTACTCAGGGTTCTAGCAATTCTGAAATACGTCTTTTGTCGTCATCTTTTTCCAAAACGTCAGCTACAAACGGAAGACACTGTTTTCTACATCTGACTGATTTCTCAAAAGAAATACCATAGTAAACAGAAACATTTAAATACATATTTGTGTAAAAATCGAGTGTACATGTGTAAGGTAAAAATTTCTTATTTTAGACAAAAGATTATAATCAGGGCCTAATAACAAGTTATGAGTTGCTAACATACTCATACCCATTGGATCAGTAGTGATTATGCCATTTTTTCTTGTATTTTAGGGTACTTGAAAATATTTGAGTTTCCCAGTGGTGTTGCCATTCATATACAACTGAGTTGTTTTGCTTTTTTTCTAATATATATTGAGCATGTTTTTCTTGCACAACTGAAGACTTGAAAAGTAATTGAACATCAAAACTAGAAACAGACAGTTTTAAGAAATAAGCTTATGACATTTAAAATTGAAGATAGGGCACATTTGACATGATCAAGGAGCATATGATTCCTATTTAGAGTCATAAGTGTTTCTGCTGAGTTGCAGTTAAGTGGAGAATGTCCCTAAAAGTTTATTATTGGGCTTGGCGCAGTGACTAATGCTTGTAATCCCAGCACTTAGGGAGACAGAGGCAGGAGGATATCTTCAGCCCAGGAGTTGGAGACCTGTCTGGACAATATAACAAGACTCTATTCTCCATAAAAGAGGGTCAAAAAAGACAAAGTATATCATTATATTGAGCAATTAGGTATCACACATGATGTAATTACCCTGAGCTAATTCCACCCAGGGAATGTTTTTCAAGCATTACACAAATGTGATATTCTAGTATTTATTATATCATAACCTACCATCACAGATACTTATTGGAAAATTTATAAATACTGTAGGAGGTTTTTGTGTGGTTTTTTTTTTTGCATTTTTACATGTGAATTCTTAAGGAAAAATTACCCTCATAAAAGGAGAAAGAGGTTTTAGCAAATTAGAACTCATCTGACATGTCATTTCATGAAGTTCTTCAAACACAAAGATGGGACGTACTATTTTTAATATTTAATCCATATCAAGACAATATAATACTTCAAACGTTTTCACTTTATCCATAGAGCTTAGTTTAATTATAAATAACAAATATTAACTGAACATCTGCTTTTTCACCAGGCACTGTTGGAGACTATTAGGGATATTTGACAAGCAGGATGCTCTCATGTAAATTACATTGCCATGGAAAAGACTGACAGGAGACATGTTACACATTGAGAAGCAGGATATTTCAAGACAGGTGCTCTGGTGAAAATCAAGTAGAGAGCTCTTGTAAATTGGGTATGGAAGGAAGTTCTTTTGTAGTTAAACTAGGTAGCATCTAGAAATTCATCAACACTTGAGTCCATGCTGTGGGCTCACATTCGTCATATGTCCAACAATGTGGTAGATGCTACACTATGCCATACTAAAGGGGGTGAATATGGACTGTTTTGGTCCTATGAAATTGGGATCTCAAGTCTTCACACATAAGCAGTAATTTAAAAGCAACAGTGCATAGCTCACAAAGTACAGAACCACATTTAATATGACTAACCAAATGTTGGGGTTCGAGGCTGTCTTGCTGTGTGTCTTGATAGCCCATATAGAAAAGCAGGTTGAAATCATTGCTTCAGATTTATAAGATAATCAAGGGCAATTTGAACCAGGGGCATTGCCAGCAATGACTTCAAGTCACACAAGCATCATAAGCCTGTTTGAAAATTAGTTCTTCCTCCATCTTTGTTTGGCTTCTCAGCTCCAAATTCTAAAATGTGAAGAATCCTCTGATTGCTTCCAAAGTATGTTCTCCCTTGGGTAGATTGTAAGCCTTCGTGAGTAGAGGTGCCTTCTAAATTGAAGCGCTCATATCATGTCTTCAAAAGTTGAACATCAATCTTGATTTGGAGAGGCTATCAGTTTTTGTGTGTATTTCTGTTCTGAATGTGGGTAGGCCTGGGTTTCAGAGGATCATAAGGAAATTCTTATAATCCAAAGGCAGGTAAGTGCACTGTATCAGTTTGCTAAGGCTGCCATGACAAAATACCACAGATTGGGAGACTTCAACAATAGAAGTTTATTTTCTCCAAGTTCTGGAAGCTGGAAGTCCATGATCAAAGTATTGGCAGGTTTGGTTTCTCCTGAGGCCTTCTCCTGTGGCTTGCAGATGGCCGCCTTCTTGCTATGTCCTCATGTGATCTTTTCTTTGTGATTATTTCTCTGATGTTTCTTGTGTGTGTCCAAACTTCTCACCCCAATCAGTTTGAATCAGGGCCCACCCTAATGACCTCAGTTTAACCTCATCACCTCTCAAAAGGGCCTGTTTCCAGATACAGTCAAATTCTGACCTTGGCTCTTCAACATAAGAATTTTAGGTGGACATGATTTAGCTAATATCAAGCAGTTATTGGGACTTCGTTCTCTTTTTTCTCTTCCTGTGATCATTACTAAATCATAAGAACATCTGCAAGGGGCTATTGACTAATACAAGACAGAGACTTTCTGGTCTACCCAAAGGGGGATCTGTCTCCAAATCTCTGCTTTAACTTATACTGGTAAGGGGAAAGCACATCCTCTAGGCACTCCATGCAACTCTTCTCCCGTTTAATAGGTTGAGCCTTGCTGACCACTGCCTAGGAGCCACTGGGCGAAGGAAGTTGCACACTAGCTTACCAGCTCATGGAGATACACAGAATTTTCACTCTTCCAGTATTGCACCTTAGGGTGAGAAGTGTTGAGGATGAGAAATAAGTTGACCAACCTGAGAATTTTCTTCATTTGTATGATAGAGTTTTAATGTTCAAGATTGTTTTGTTTCTAAAAATTGCCCAAAAGAAAAACACTTCATTAACAGAAAAGGAGTCAGAAAAGAGTAGCAGCTCCCAGGCTGACAGAAATAGCACTTTAGCCAGGGGCAGTGGATTACAAACAGCCTGGCCAATATGGTGAAACCCCGTCTCTAAAAATACAAAAATTAGCTGGATGTGATGGCGCATGCCTGTAATCCCAGCTACTTGGGAGGCTGAGGCAGGAGAATCGCTTGAACCCAGGCGGCAGAGGTTGCAGTGAGCTGAGATTGTGCCACTGCACTCTAGCCTGGGTGACAGAGCAAGACTCTATCTCAAAAAAAAAATAATAATAATTTAAAATAAATAAATCCGAGGTGATAATTCCTTCGCTCACATAAACTTTCTTTTATCGGTAGCAGTGTTCTGTGGCATACTGAAAATCTTTGTGGTCCATTCCTGGAAGCTTTTGAGGGTTGTGGTTTTGGAGTAGTTCTCAGTAAGCATTCAGGGTTTTCTTATTTACATTAACGATAGCGGTGTGTGTATTAGCAGGAGGCTTGTATCTACCCTGAACCAATTATGTTCATAAAAAGTGCAGCACACAGCAAAATAATTGTTAATCAGGAGAAGGGTAATTACTGCTAATAAAGCTGTAGTAGACAACATAATTTGTTGTAAGCAGTGTTTAATTTTATGGTATAGTTAAACCTGTTCATTTCAAACACATCTGAAGAAATATACTTTTGTTCACACTTTATATTCCACAGTTGCCATCACCACAGAGACCATACCCCATGGTGGCTAGATCCTGGTGGCCAGTACCACAGCTTTGAAACTCAAATTTCTACTGCATACTAAAAATTAACTTTTCCTGGCCTTTCACATTCTATAGGTATCTTAAGGGGAAGAGGATAAACCACCCTCCATGTCTGCCTCTGCTTCTCATTTTGGTTTGGTTCAAGTTTACCAGTATGACTTTCCTCTATATTATATATCATGTCAGAAGGCCTATGCAGCATCCTCTGTGGACTGGGAAGAGGTGTCACTGGACCCACAAGAGGAAAGTGTGTGTTAGTGTCATTGTTCCAGTACCAAAGGCAGAGGTGGGCTCTTGCATCTGTGGTTTCTTACCATGTGTGTGGAGAAACAGTGATTAGTCTTCACTAAAATTTTATTTATAGGTAGGCATGCAATCCATGACCACAGAATCGGATATCTTCTCGCCAGTTGAACACAAGAGCTTCAAATCTTTTCTTTAGGAATAGCCAACATGGCTTCTAAGCAAAATTTAGCAAAAATTAGAGAATCCTAGTGAGAATATTTTGTGGTCTAGGTTGCAAAGCTAGCCCAGATGTTTATCCAGGACTTTCTGAAAAAGAAAACTGAAGAACAGAGGAATCACTTAATCTTGCTTTTAGTATCAGTGGTACCTTATTATTAAATTAGTCAAAGCTTTTCTTGGAGCATTGGAACTCGAATCCATTTATGTTGAGATTTGTTACCATGTGTTCTTTACATTTACAAAACTTTGTGTACATACTATGTCTAACGGAAAATTAGTCTGTTTAACAAATTTCTCACCTGTTCAAAGTACCAGGTAAATGAATTATTTAACAGTGCATCTGAGTCAACCTCCATTTTTTCTTTAGAGATATCTGTGATAATAATTTATGTATTATGTGGGTTTGTGTGCTTTTCCTCTCTAATTAGGTGACAGCCATTCAGACTGAAGTGTTCCAGAAACAGAGGGAATGCGAGGCTGACTTAGTCAAGGCTGAGCCTGCACTGGTGGCTGCTACAGCTGCACTCAATACACTCAACAGGGTAAAGATGATGTTTTGCTCCCTGACTTTCCTCAAAGTAATATTTAGGGGTTATTAGAGTTTGAATCACTGAGCTGAGAGTGTGGCCCATGCAGCCAGAAAGTGTTTTAAAAGGAAAGAAACACCCATGAATTTTTTTTGTTGTTGTTTTGGGAGGGAGTCTGCTCTGTTGCCCAGGCTGGAGTGCAGCGGCACGATCTTGGCTCAATGCAACCTCTGCCTTCTGGGTTAAAGTGATTCTCCTGCCTCAGCCTCCTGAGTAGCTGGGATTATAGGCGTGTGCCACCACACCCAGCTAATTTTTGTATTTTTAGTGGAGACGGGGTTTCACCACGTTGCCCAGGCTGGTCTCGAACTCCTGACCTCATGATCCACCCATCTTGGCCTCCCAAAGTGCTGGGATTACAGGTGTGAGCCACCTGCACCCGGCAGCACCCTTAGAATATTAAAGGTGAAACAAACCTTTGAGGTTGATGTTACAGTTCCACTTCTTTTCTCCACCCAGGACTCTGTCCTACGGCACCCCAATAAGCAGTCTCCTTTTGAATATTTCCAACCCTTTGGGATTTATACTCTTATGAAAGGCAACTGGATTGCTGGTAACTGGATTTGACGCAAATCCAATTTTTCCTATCACGTGTTGCTTTAAGAACTAGGCGAAGCATTCTTTATTTCCTCTGGAATAAAATAAAGAGTAGCATTGATGAGAGAGCCTCAGGGAAAGAATAGTGGGAGCAAAGATCCCTAGTTTTGGTCCCCACTATTTCTTCGAGCTTCATGTTGTTAGTAAAATGTCCCTAAGCATTCAAATTCTTATAAGAGAAAGTAAGCTGTGTTCATCACAAGCAGATTGTTAGGGAAAGTGAAATGGCAGCCAATGTTTTTTTAAGAGCCTGCAGCTAATCTCATCCTGGGGTCTTCCCCTAGACCTCTAGGGAGAGCTCAGGAAATCACTGGGCCTGAGATTCTTAAGATTCCATTTCAGAATGTAAAGAATCTAGACTTTCACTGTTCCTCATAGAAATACTGAATTCCTTTTCTAAATATTTTTTGAAGAAAACAGTTTTGACTGTGAGTAAAGAGATACTTACATTGGTATTTCTTACAGTATTTCCATAAAACCGAAAACTTTTAAATGGAAACATAACATGATAGAGCTCTGATTATTACACATTCAAATACCCTGCTGCTGTTAAAATAATAATGTTAAATGCTAGTTAGCAATCTGAGAAAATAACTGTGATATATTAAAAGAATAAAGCAGATTATAAAATAGGGTATTTTATATGACTAATTCTTTTGATAAGAATACGTGTACAGAAAAAGATTTGGAAAAAAGGGTAATTGGTTTTCTCTGAGTAATGGAATATATATATTTTTTATTGTGTTTCTCTAAATTTGCAGATTTTTCTCTGCATAATTACTCTTTACTCAGGCAAAATAAATTAGCACTACTTAAAAGATAAAGCTGTATGTATTTATAAATTATAAAAAAAAATCTTGGTTAGCCAGCTCTCATTTATTATTAGCATATTTTAAGTCTTTGTTTTTGTTCTTACTTTCAGTCTCTTTCCATTCTTTGTAATTATTTACCAAATAAGTAGGCAGTTTCTGATAAGGGAGCAGAATCAGGTTCAACATTTGATAAGGTTTTATAAGCAAGAATGTATTATGTAGCACAGAAAGTATCACAGAAAATACCTGGTTGGTGGTTTTTGTTTTTTAAATCATTTGTTAAATATCACAAGCCTATAGGAGCTTCTCATATGTGCTAGTGCCTGCCTCAAAGTATTTGCCCTGATACATATAATTTATACTATTAATATCATCTGTTGGATTAATCAATGGTCTGACCTGAGGAGATGAAGGAGTAGAGAAGAAGGTTCAGCCTATCTTGGCTGTCTCCTGGTTCAGAGTCCCTGTAATGTAATGGAAAATATTTCTCACTTGTACATGTAAGACAGAAAAATAGACCTAAGGGACACTGAATTAAGGAATTATGTGTCTGGGAGTGGCTTGGTTAAGATGCAAATCTATTACATAGTGGAATAGAACCTATAAATATCTTACAACATATATACACATATATATACATGTATGTATATATATCCACATATATGTATGATATATATGATATCTATATCATATGTATATATATGTGATATCTATATCATATATCTATATATATATCTATATCTGATATCTATATATATCATACATCTCTGTGTATACACACACATATACATACACACACACACACACACACACACACACACCCTCACCCTCTCTCTCTCTCTCTCTCTCTCTCTCTCTCTCTCTCTCTCCCTCTCCCTCTCCCTCTCTCCCCGTCCTGGCCTCAGTGACTCAGTGAGCAGGGCTCTGCAGGACTGATGCACAGATCATTTTTCTTGGAGGCAAAAAGGGCAGTGATGTCTCCAGAGAATCAGAGAAGTGCCCAGTGCGAACTGAACCTCCTGGAGTTCCAAGCTGGAGTCCCCAGGTAGCAAAGAATTGCCAAATTGAGACTAGTCTGATACAAAGACATGGGAGGCCACTAAAAACTAGCTTGGCAACTTACAGAGTTAATCCAAACCTCCCCTAATCCTGTATGTGTGTGTATGCTTTTTTTCAGGTCAACCTCAGTGAGCTGAAAGCCTTTCCCAACCCCCCCATCGCAGTTACCAATGTTACTGCAGCCGTCATGGTCCTTCTGGCTCCTCGGGGAAGAGTGCCCAAAGACCGAAGTTGGAAAGCAGCCAGAGTCTTCATGGGAAAGGTATCAGCCCAGCCGGGAAAGATGAAAATCCTAACAATTCCCATACTGTTTTCAGTACTGTGGCTATCCTTAATAGCAAAAGATGTTCAAGTCAGAAGAAATCATCTTAATAGTTGTTGAATGTGATCCATTTTATATATTCTCTAGACTTACAGTTTTTGTTTGCCAAGTTGGAGGTTAGCTTGGGGTTATGGCATACCTAAGTCAATGCCAGCAGCAGGTGGAAGGTTGCTAATTATTTGCAAAATTATGAAAGCAGTTAAGTGTAGGAGGGAGAAAATTACATGGATTTCTTAGCTTGGAAAAATGTTACTAATGTATAAGAAGGTGAAGCACAGGGGCTTTTTGGTGTGTTTTTGCTTTTTCTTTTCTGCCTTTCTTTTCTTCAAAATGTGAATGCCTCCTGTGCCGGGCCTGAATATTTTACCCTGGGATAGAAGAGGTTTTAAAAGTGTCCATTGCTAATTCTAACTTAATGCTATAAAGACGGAAGAAGTCAAACAGTAGGATAAATGCAGCTTGCCAATTTTGCTTTTGTAATGTGAGTCCTAAAAGCTGATTTTAACTTTTGATCTTAGAATTTTCTCTGCAGCCAAAATGGGTTCATTGCAAAAAGTCTTTTTGCTTTGCAGGTTGATGATTTTTTGCAAGCATTAATTAACTATGACAAAGAGCACATTCCAGAGAACTGTCTAAAAGTGGTGAATGAACAATATTTGAAAGACCCAGAGTTTAATCCAAACCTGATTCGAACCAAATCTTTTGCAGCAGCTGGCCTCTGTGCCTGGGTCATCAACATCGTTAAATTCTATGAGGTAGCAATTCTATACTGATTGTTTACAGGTATTATCCACAAAGGGCCACAGACACATCAATTTCTAGGTCCGCAAAAAGAGTAAAATCTGTTATTTCATTTTCTGAATAAGAATATGTAGTTCTAAGAATAAGACATAAGCATGTGAGGCTAAACAATTCTCTACAGAATATTTGAAATGTTAGAAACTATCTCTTCTTTTGTGGGTAGAGTGATTGACTACTTTAGATCAGAGAGCAGTAATTAGATAAAAAACTTAGATATGAATTTTACTTATATACACTTAAATATTCAATTCATGTTGACTTGAAACAACTGCAAATCTGAATTCACATCAAATTAAATCTCCCTTCTCTCAAAGCAACATTCACACCGTCTGTACTGTTGATACAGTAAGATGAGAAAATAACCATTTCTTCAGTATTTTAATTATAGGTAAGATTTTTGCCTATATGTGATCTAATCTAAATTTGTAGTTTTTGGCAGTATATCAATAAATTATAATTTCACTTAGTCACTTATTTATCAAATATTTATTGCCAACCAACTGCATTCCAAGCACTTCACAGAGTACTTGGTCTACAAGGAACAATGCGTGGCCCACAACTCTGAAGAACTCTCATTTTCGTCTTGGAGGGTTGTATGTTATGTTCATATATGGAATCACTGAGAAAAAGTCAAAATTGTCAATCCAGTTCCCAAAGTAATTTTCACAAAGCCACGTTATTTCCTTTATACTGTGGGGCCCACAGGGATAGGACTCTCTTGATCTCTCTCCTTAGTGGAAATCTTCATAAAGGAAGAGTTTAGCCAGTTGTGTTTGATGTACAGCTTCTCTCTACAATAAAATGCCTCTGTCCTCTCTTCTACTTGTACTGTAGGTGAAAAGACAAGCATAGATCTTGACTGTGGCTGCATTCTGTGTTATTTTGCTATAAAATAGGAAAAAAAAATTTAATTTCCTTCCTCTCTCCCCGCCAGCAGAAAAATTGATGCATCTAAATTCTCAAATGGTCCGTTCAAACAACATGTGCCTAAGGTGGTCGGGAACTTAGAAAAGAAGGCGACAGTGTGGTTAATATTGTGTGATATCTGCCACTCTGCTTTCTGTGTTGAGAATTTGTCCACACTTATTTTCTGCCTTAAAGGCTAGGCATGATCTCAACTTTGGCCATAGTTCCTGCACAGTGCAATTTCTAGTAATATGAGAAATATCTCCACATTTTATGACAAATTGATTTCAGTATCTTAATGGTGTTTGACTTACATAGCATTTTATGCAAGTACTTGTAACTCTAAGGTCCAGAATAAATAGGTAAAATAATGGTGGACCAGAGAGAATGTGGAAGCTATGTAGATTGTGCTCTGCCTTTAGGTGGCACCATGTCTGAAAAATAACAGGCTAGGTATGGTGGCATACACCTGTAATCCTAGCACTTTAGGAGACTGAGGTGGGAGAAACCCTTAAGACCAGCCTGAACAACATGGGAAGACCCCATCTCAATGAAAAAGAAAAAAAAAATTGCTAGATGAATTAGAGATTTTAATGGTAAAGCTTCCATCCTATCTAGATTTGAATTATTACGTACCCTCTTTGTATCTTTATTAATTCATGAATTTTCAGGTCTACTGTGATGTGGAGCCAAAACGGCAAGCATTAGCCCAAGCAAACTTGGAATTGGCTGCAGCTACTGAAAAACTCGAGGCCATCAGGAAAAAGCTTGTGGTAAGTACAAACTATGACATTGAAAAGGTTCCCAAGAGGTGTTTTCTGCCTCCACTATAGGATTCCACCCTCAGACAGCACCGTACATGAGCCCTATCAAACAAAAAGGAATTTGATCTTCCATGAGCATATTTCCTTAGATACCCTTCAGTAGGTATTTCTTATCTACTCTACGCTAGACCCTGAACTGGGAAAGTGCAAATGTTCATGGTTTCTACAGCTAAGAAACATTTGCAGTCTGAGAGTGGAAAGGGGAGGGCAGCGCGTCATAATTCCAGGCAGGGCTTCGTTAGACTGTCTGGTTTATATCTTAGCTCCACTGTCTACTGTTGCATCCCATACAAGGTAGTTAACCTCTATGAGCTTCTGTTTTCTCATCTGTGAAATAGGTGTTGTAAAAATTTGCCTATCTCTCTTTCTTTCTTCCTTTCCTTTCTTTTATGTCTGGATGATCTGTTTATTACTGAAGGTGGGGTGTTGAAGTCCCCTGCTATTACTGTATTTCAGTCTAGCTCTCCACTTTGATCTATTAATGTTTGCTCTATATACTTCTTTCCTTGAACAAGCTTTCTACATCTTGCTGTTTTTAAACTCAACTTCAGTGACTGTTAGATGTCTTTTGAGGTCATTCTTTGTAGACATTTGTTATTTTCATTGTTTTTCTTTTTTTCACCTCTATTTTCAAATTGTCTGTGAAATTACTGATTCATTCTTCTGTTTCACTCATTCTGCTGTTTAAAGCTTCAAATTTCTTTTTTACTTCAGCAAATGTATTTCTCAGTTCCAGGATTCCTCTTTGATTTTTGAAAAATTATTTCAATCTCTTAAACTCCTGATACATTTCTGAATTGCTTTCCTGTGTTATCTTAGAGTTGGCTGAGTTTTCTTAAACTACTATTTTGAATTGTCGATCTGCGTGCTCTCACATCATCATCTCATTAGGAGTTGGTCATTAGGTCCTTGTTTTGTTTGTTTGGAGAGGTCATGGCTCCCTGTTTGCTGCTGTTGCTTGTGGACATACATCTATGACTTTACATGGAAGGATTAGTTATTTTTTCCTGTCTTCGCTGATTGGCTTATTTTGGTCTTTCTGGAGTATGTTTGCTTTGAAGTTATTTGCAATCATCTCTTGAGTTCCTTAATTCTAGATCACTGCTTCCTTTTCAGCACTATATGGTACATTAAGCCCAGGTTTGCCTTGACTCTAAGAAATGTTTGAGTACTGACAATCCTGAACTGGGGGTAAGAGGTCCCAAAGAAGATACTCTGGCTTTGTGGGAAAGCTGGATAGAGGGGTTTGTGCCCAGAAGACCCATGGAGTGTGCCTCCTACAGTATGGTGCTGTTGAACGGCCACTCTGATTTGGCGTCTCCTTTGGCTGAGATAAAGAGCAGCATTTGATGATACTCCTTGCAGAAAATACTTGACCAGTTTCTCTGTTATTCCACACACCCTACACATCAGTGTACACTTCATGCTAATGTGTACTTTCATTTCCTTTCTGTCTTCAACACCTATGAGCTCCTTAAAGTCTTTTGAGTTTTTATGTCTAGCACCTGGCACATGAGAGGAACTCAAAGCTATTAGTTAAATTAACAAACAACCATATTTTATATTTTAATTAAAGGGTTAATTTGTTTTAGTTGAGGGACTCACTTTCCTTTTACAAAAAGCGTTTTGTAACACTGGACTAGGCACTGGAGTCAGAGGGACACAGAAGGCTCAGTCCCTGCTCTGAAAAGCCTTACAGATTTGCTAAATGCTGTTTAATTTGCTAAGCACTATCAAGGGAAGTTGCATTAGCTATCACTGGAGCACAAAGAATGGAGTTGATCAGTTCTGCAGGTGAGGATGGGGTTGGATGCTCAGGAAAGGTTTGAAGGAGCAGTTTCCTCTTGAAACAATTCTTAAAAGGTGAATAGGCTTTCACCCAGAAGATAGGGAAAGGGCATTTCATGAAGGAGCAGTGAAAAAAGGTCAAGTATTCTGTGGACAATGAATAGCTCAGTATGGCTGAAGAGTAGAGTATACAGGTCACTGTGTAGATCACTTGTGGTGAAAAGAGAAGCAGGGACATGATCACACAGAAAATTGCAAGGGGTTGGTTAAGAGGTAAGTGTTTGTCCTACAGGCCAGAAGATCTTAAGCTCCCTAATGTTGAAGACTCCTCTTAAGGCCAAAAAAAAAGTTCCAGACAGTCATGAATAGTAGTTATATTTTCCTTTAACCATGTTATATAGACAATGCTTACGGCAAACATAGATTCAGTGGGCCCTAGCAGAATAAACTAGCCCCAGTAGGGATCTGGGAGCCATATATGAGAACTGACACCATCAGACAGGGAGAGCCACTGAAGAACTGTAGTTGGGGGCAGGAGGAATAAACTGATCACATTTGCCTTTTGAAAAGGTAACTCTGAGCAAGCAAACAAAAGGGACGAGACTGGAAGCAGAATGAACACGGATGAGGGAAGCAGAATGAAAACAGAAGAAAGTCAAGGAGAGAAGGTTGGGTTATAAACAGTTTATACACTGGGTACAGAAGGATGATACCTGAAAGAGCAAGAAAGAGATGGTTAGGAAGGTGAATGAGGAGCCAGGAGAAATTGGTATCTGGGGGCCAAGGAAGGGAAAGGAACCATCACCTGGAACAGAGAGTAAAGAGGATGGATACCACAGTGCATCTGAGCACAGGCTGTGGGGCCCAACATCACTGTCACATCCTAGCCCAGTACTTCCCAGCTGTGTGATCTTGAGTAACTTTTTTGCCTTTTTGACTCTAATTTCCTCACCTATAAAATGGAAAAATCTGAGACTTACCAAACTAATCAAATGCCTCAACACATGTAAAATACTTATAATAGTGCTGGGCGCATGCTACAGGATCAGTAACTATGAGTTGTTATTTATTTATTTATTTATTTATTTATTTATTTTTTGAGACGGAGTTTCACTCATGTTACCCAGGCTGGAGTGCAATGGCGCGATCTCGGCTCACCGCAACCTCCACCTCCTGGGTTCAGGCAATTCTCCTGCCTCAGCCTCCTGAGTAGCTGGGATTACAGGCACGCACCACCATGCCCAGATAATGTTTTTGTATTTTTAGTAGAGACGGTGTTTCACCATGTTGACCAGGATGGTCTCGATCTCTTGACCTCGTGATCCACCCGCCTCGGCCTCCCAAAGTGCTGGGATTACAGGCTTGAGCCACCGCGCCCGGCTATTTATTTATTTATTAGAAACAATGATGAGTAACTCGAGAGAATACAGCTTGTTTATCAGATTCATAGGTGGTTTGTATCATGTTTCAGTAAAATGGTAGAGAAGAAAAAAGAAAAAAGTGATAGGAATAAAAGATTAAAATAGATGAAGGAGAGAATGGGTGGTGAGAAAAGAACAGCAAGAATAGAGTTTTCTATAGAGAAAAAAATTTTTTAAAAACAAGGAGAAAGATACAAGCTATATTAAGATGCCCTCAGGAAATATTTGGAAACCTAATCTTGTAGAGTAAAATCATCTTGATGTTGATTATATATTTGCTTTGAACTATGTTTTCTAGTACATGTACAGTTTACATATTTATGTTTATATTAACTGTATTCATGTGAGACACTAGCACTCCCTTCAAATCTCTGATTACATATAAAGCAGTCAGTGTAAACTCAAATCAACAGCTAAACATTCCTGTGAAAGTAATAGACTGTCACCTTTAAGCATGCTTAGAATGCTGGCTATTACACCAGGTTAGTTCTTATTCCTGGTGAACATTCACTAATGCCCTTAAAAGTTACATGCCAAGGGCCAACTTTTACCCAAACAGTTGCCATTAAAGTGATTATGTTTCAGCTAAATGAAAAAGATGAACCAGAGTGAATTTGTATCCCATTTGAAATAAAACCCAGGGATATCTGCACACCAAGCTAACTTAGCATGTGTTTGCTGACTACGCTGTGCCATATTTTACATGCATTAACACAGATTTGACTCCACAGCACATGTACGTACGAAGTAGGTGTTAGTAGGAGTAGCACCATTTTGCAAACGAGAAAACGTAAAACTCACAGAAAGTGAAAAATGAGCCCACACCACCAGGGCCAGTAAGAGGCAGGGGACTAGAACCAAGACATACATACATATGTACATGCATGCATACATTCATTTATTTGAGACAGTCTCTTTCGATTACCCAGGCTAGAGTGCAGTGGCACAATCTCAGTTCACTACAACCTCGTTGCCTAGGTTCAAGCAATTCTTGTGCCTCAGCCTCCCGAGTAGATGGACTACAGGCGTGTGCCAGTGAGGGAATGTGTTGTCTTTCTGGAACAACAAGCGGGTATAGTTTAAGGGCAAGAACTTCCCAGTGCCATGCCATTCTCCCATCTCTCTCCATCGGGGAGATTTAACAGTTTCTGTTTTAATTTTCACAAGCGCGGGAAGAATCATAAAGTCAGTCACTCCAGCGGTTCTTAGGAACTCCTTTCATTGGCCAGGGGTCTTGGAGAAGGTGGGGGTTCCTCCCAGGTTAAAAATCCCCTTCTTCCACACCCCTTTGGACTCCATGTTTGGATCCCCTTCAACACACTCTCTCGTATGGAAGTTCTCTCTCTTCTCCTTTTTTTTTCTCTTTCTCCACCTAAAATGAAATCACTTTTCTGCAACACTTTTGAGTCTGGCATTTATTGCTCACTGCGCCATCGTCTCCTCTCCCATTCTTGGGGGAGTGATAGACCTAGAACCTGGAGAAACGTCCTCTCGGGAACTGAGGGTTCCCCTGAACCTCCAAACCCAGAAACACCACCACGCCCAGCTAATTTTTTGTATTTTTAGTAGAGATAGAGTTTCACCATGCTGGCCAGGCTGATCTCAAACTCCTGGCCTCAAGTGATCCACCCACCTCGGCCTCCCAAACTGCTGGAAGTACAGGCATGAGCCACTGTGCCTGGCAGAACAAAGACATTTTTAAACTCAAAGCTGGATCCTGTTAACTATACAGTTTACTAGGTGTGATCTGACTGGGAAGCCTAGAAGTATCTGCTCCCTCTCTCTCTCCCCACAACTGGACTTCCTCAAACATCTGTTTTGTTAAATGCCTTCCATTAACTTGGTCAAGGACTCAGAAGGCTTGGGTTTATAGCCTTGTTTTTTCACACACTAGCTAGTGAAACTATAGCAAATCCCTCAACTGATCTTTGTCTCAGTTTCGTCACCTGCAAGTTATATAAGGCATTGTCTACTTTTCTTACCTTCTTCCTCTAACAAGCATACAGTAGTGTTTTTCTGAGGCTGTCTGACACACAGCAACCCAACAGGCTGAACGCAGTAGCAGGTATAAGAATCTAACAGTCTTCTGTTAAATAAGACGTTAAAATAAGGTTTGCAAAAACCTAAATGCCATTTTTTCATGAATTTTGTTTTGGTAATATTTGTAATAAAATGATGTATGCTAATATATGGTGAGTTTATTATTATAAAAATAATTTTTATTTTTTATCAGTTTTAGCTTATAAATGTTGCCTTATATCATCTGTATGAACCAGTACCCTTTAGAGTTCTGAATGTAAAAGAGTTTGAGACCAAAAATTTTGAGAACCATTGCCTTCCACCGTCCTGATTAATCCTCAGAATAACCCCTTTGAGCTACGTAACATTATTAATGCAATTTTTAAGATAATGAAACTGAAGCACAGAGATTGTAAATAGTCCCAACTTGACACTGGTTAGCTGGGAGCAGCATCCAAATACAAACCCAGGAGTCTGATGCCAGAGTCTTTATGCGCTTCTGTGTTTGGTAAAACTATGAGTGCTCTTAGTAACCCAAAACAGACCTGTAATATTTTTATTTTAATCTTATTTCGAACTGGTGATGTATGATAGTTCCATCAGTTGTCATAAGTTTGATGCCATTTTGCATATTAATCTTAAATTTGATGTATATACATATGTATGTATATATACATACTGCTTTAGCAATATCAAGTAATAGTGAAATAACTGGGTCATCAGCAAATATAGTCTGTCTCTAAATTATTTTTTTGTCTCTAAATTATTAATAGGTTATATTCTACAAGTTTTCTTGTTGAAGTGTATTGGAACTTTACATGCATCTATAAAAGCAGTGTTATAAATCTTATTAGGTTTGTTGGATCTTAATGCAAGGTAGCGTAGTGAGGAGTCTCGCAAGCATTTGACATCTTAGTCAAGACGTCTTGACTATAAATGTTAAAAACTCATTAAAAATATCTTAGTGAAAAAGGACACAAAGACAAACTCATGGACAAAAAGTGAGCAGGGGCTCCAAGAGATCCAGGAAACAGGAAACTGCCGTGAGCTTCTCTTGGAGTCTGTCTAGGGCCATGTGACTTCTCATCTTGCTTCTCTTTGTAGGTCCCTTTCATCCTTTTCCCTTTCTCCACAATGGTTTTCTCTATTTTTTTGTCCCCTAGTGGAAGTTGCTCCCTCTCTAAATGAAGCCCTCTGATTCATATTTTCCCCCAGGCCTTTTAATGCTAAAGACAGTGAATGATCTCTGAGTTTTAGTGCCAACCTCCAGAAGACAAAAATGTGGGCCAGACACAGTGACTAACGTCTATAACGCCAGCACTTTGGGAGGCAAGGTGGGGGGAATCACTTGAGGCCAGGAGTTTAAGATCGGCCTGGCCAACATCAGGAAACCTCATCTCCACTAAATCTACAAAAATTAGGTGGGCATGGTGGTGCACACCTGTAATCTGAGTTACTCAGGAGGCTTGGGCACAGGAATCACTTGAATCTGGGAGGCTGAGGTTGCAGTGAGCTGAGATTGCACCACTGCATCCAGCCTGGGCAACAGAGAAATACTCTTTCCAAAAGAAAAAAAGAAAAATCTGATTGGCCAAGCTGGGTCTAAAGGGCTCAGTAATTAACACCTCTCTTCACTGCCTGAATTATGAACCCAAAGAGAAAAGGAGTAGGTGGAGAAACCCAAGAAATCATTTTTGTCATTAATAAGGCTGGTATTGGAGGATGAGGCTTAGCTGCAAGACCAGAGGGGGATAGTGTGCGCACAGTGTAATCGCATCTTCAGGGTACATCCATTCACCCCAATTGCTTCCTGAATTCTGCCCAGTGGAGACGGAAGGGGAGAAGACCACATTGTGAACTGTTACTTTATGGTGGCACTGATGTGTTTATTATCGTTATATTCTTCTTTTCCTTCTTCCCTAAAATATGTCTGGTAAAGGGGTAAATGTTAATGGGGGGAAGAGGTTTGTTCATTCACCTTACAGTAACAGGTGTTTTAAGATTATTGTAATATCTGTTTTAAGTAAAAATGACTCAAAAGTTAATTCCACTCTGATTCAGGATCTGGATCGAAATCTGAGCAGACTCACAGCTTCATTTGAGAAAGCAATTGCTGAGAAAGTCCGGTGTCAAGAAGAGGTGAACCAAACTGATAAAACCATCAAATTAGCTAACAGACTTGTCAAGGAACTTGAGGCAAGTGAAACCTTTTCTTCCAAACATTCTAACTAAAAAATTCAGATCCACTTGTGGGGATTTTATTCTTTGCCATCAATAATAACTAAATAGACATGGAATTGACAGCAAAGGGTAATATTTAATCATCACTCATACTGTGGCTCTAACTCACCAGAAGGAAGAAATGATCAAGTACATATCTTTTAATATGTAGTCCTGAACTCAATGTGCCATCAGTCTGATCTCCTACTAAAACAGGGAAGATGTACACTTTATCAGAATTCAGTGGTCTTGTAGTCACTTTAAGACAGTGGAGTACATCAGCTGTGGGTGGATTATGTACTTACGTTTTCTACTTTCTCCCTTCCTTTCTTACCACATTGTAAAATGCTTTAAAAACAAAAAGCATGTTTTTCTTAAAATAATTTATAAACTTCAGGATGGCTGCTAGATAATTGTGAAATTGAACTGCTTATTGCCTAATCCTTTTAATACACATTTGCCATTGAATTCTACCAGCAAATGATTCCTTTCAAGCTAACTGGTTGGCTTATGTTTTTGTTGTTCTATCCTTTTATAGGTGAATAACATGCTAATGTTAACAGCTATTCCATTAGATAAAGGTTTTTTATAATTCTTATTAACATTCTCTTGCTTGAACATGAGTGGCAGAGGAACATATGTTCTTTGACATCAGTATTCACAGATTCTATTTGCTCTATGATGTGGCATTCAACAGTTTTGGACAAATGAGTGAACATCTTCAACTTTGTTTTCTTGTATCTGAAACAAGGATGTGAATGTTTCCCTTACAAGGTTGTGATGTTGCTCAAAAGACATAATGTATGTTCAAGTATTTCTTAATAAAAGTCAGAGATAAATAACCAAATTTTAAAATAAGAAAAGGATTTGAATAGACATTTCTCCATAAAAGATAGACAAATAGCCAATAAGCACCTGAAAAGATGCTCAGCTCGATTAGTCATAAGGGAAATGCAAATTAAAACCACAACATGATACCACTTCATACCCACCAGGATGACTATAATAAAAAATATGAACAGTAATAGTATTGGCAAATGATACGGAGAAATGCTGGTTGGAATATAAAATGGTCCCACCTCTTTGGAGAACAGTTACGCAGTTCCTCAGAATGTTAATCGTAAGGTTACCACATGATGCAGTAATCTACTCATAGGTGTATACCCCAAATAAATGAAAATAAATGTCCATTAAAAAGCTCATATGCAAATATTCATAGCAGTATTATTCATAATAGCTGAAAGTGGAAACAACCCAAATGTCCATTAATTTATTAATGGATAAATGAAATGTATATCCATATAATGTAATAGTATTCATCTATAAAAATGAATACCGATTCATGCTGCAATGTATGAATCTTGACAATATTATGCTAAAAGAAGTCAGACACAAAAGGCCACATAGCACGTGAGTCTATGTGTATGAAATGTCCAGAACAGTCAAATTTATAGAGACACAAAATAGACTGATGGTTACCAGGGGCTGGACAAAGGTATGACATTTGGGGAGTGACTGCTACTGGATACACAGTTTCTCTCTGAGGTGAGGGAAATGTACTAAAATTAGTTAGAAGAGATGATTGTGCAAGTCTATGTATATAGTAAAAACCACTCTACTGTATACTTTAGAGGGTGAATTTCATGGTATGTGAATTATATCTCAAGCAGTCAGTTTTTAAAGTATAAAGTCTACAACTACACTATTAAAAAGTATATAAAATATATAACTAAAAGGTAATAACAAGGCTGGGTGCGGTGGCTCACATCTGTAATCCCAGCACTTTGGGAGGTTGAGGCAGGTAAATCATGGGGTCAGGAGATCGAGACCAGCCTGACCAACATGGTGAAACCTGATCTCTTCTAAAATAAAAAAAATTAGCTGGGTGTGGTGGTGCGTGTCTGTAACCCCAGCTCCTTGGGAGACTGAAGCAGGGAATCACTTGAACCTGGGAAGTGGAGGTTGCAGTGAGCTGAGATTGCACCAGTGCACTCCAGCCTGTCAACAGATCAAGACTCCATCTCAAAAAAAAAATAATAACAAAGTGTATAATTAAAAAGTATATAATTGCATGATTAGAAATGCCTTTATGCTTAAAACTCTGAATAAACTAAGTGTTGATGGAACATATCTCAAAATAATAAAAGCTATCTATGACAAACCCACAGCCAGTATCATACTAAATGGGCAAAAACTGGAAGCGTTCCCTTTGAAAACTGGCACTAGACAAGGTTGCTGTATTGGAAGCCCTAACCAGACCAATCAGGCAAGAAACGGAAATAAAGGTATTCAATTAGGAAAAGAGGATGTCAAATTGTCTCTTTGCAGATGACTTTATTTTGTATTTAGAAGACCCCATTGTCTCAGCCCAAAATCTCCTTAAGCTGATATGCAACTTCAGCAAAGTCTCAGGATACAAAATCATTGTGCAGAAATCACAAGCATTCCTATACACCAGTAACAGACAAACAGCCAAATCATGAGTGAACCCCCATTCACAATTGCTACAAAGAGAATAAAATACCTAGGAATACAACTAACAAAGGACATGAAAGACTTCTTCAAGGAGAACTACAACCACTGCTCAAGGAAATAAGAGAGGACAAAAACAGATGGAAAAACATTCCATGCTCATGGTTAGGAAGAGTCAATATCATGAAAATAGATATACTGCCCACAGTAATTTATAGATTCTTTGCTATCCGCAGAATGGAAAAAAAAATACTTTAAACTTCATATGGAATCAAAAAAGAGCCCAACAATCCTAAGCAAAAAGAACAAAGCTGGAGGCATCATGCTACCTGACTTCAAACTATATTATAAGGTTACAGTAATCAAAACAGCATGGTACTGGTGCCAAAACAGAAATATAGACCAATGGAACAGAACAGAGGCCTCAGAAGTAACTCCACACACCTACAACCATCTGATCTTTGACAAACCTGACAAAAACAAGCAATGGGGAAAGGATTCCCTGTTTAATGAATGGTGTTGGGAAAACTGGCTAGCCGTGTGTGGAAAGCAGAAACTGGACCCCTTCCTGACACCTTACACTAAAATTAACTCCAGATGGATTAAAGACTTAACCATAAGACCTAACACCATAAAAACCTTAGAAGAAAACCTAGGCAATCAGGCCATAGGCATAGGCAAGGACTTCATGACCAAAACACCAAAAGCATTGGCAACAAAAGCCAAAATAGACACATAGGATCTAATTCAACTTAAGAGCTTCTGTACAGCAAAAGGAAACAATCATTAGAGTGAACTGGCAACCAATTGAAAGGGAAAAAATTTTTGCAAGCTACTCATCTGACAGAGGGCTAATATCCAGAATCTACATAGAAGTAAAACAAATATGCAAGAAAAAAACAACCCCATCAAAAAGTAGGTGAAGGATATGAATAGGCACTTTTCAAAAGAAGACATTTATGCAGCCAACAAACATGAAAAAATGCTCATCATCACTGGTCATTAGAGAAAGGTAAATCAAAACCACATTGAGGTACCATTTCACGCCAGTTAGAATGGTGATCATTAAAAAATCTGAAGACGACAGATGCTGGAGAGGATGTGGAGAAATAGAAATGCTTTTACACTGTTGGTGGGATTGTATATTAGTGCAACCATTGTGGAAGACAGTTTGACGATTCCTCAAAGATCTAGAAATTGAAATACCATTTGACCCAGCAATCCCATTACTGGGTATATACCCAAAGGATTATAAATCATTCTGTTATAAAGACACATGCACACATATGTTTATTACAGCACTGTTTCCAATAGCAAGGACTTAAAACCAACCCAAATGCCCATCAATGATAGACTTGATCAAGAAAACGTGGCACATATATACCATGGAATACTATGCAGCTGTAAAAAAGAATGAGTTGATGTCCTTTGCAGGGACATGGATGAATCTGAAAACCATCATTCTCAGCAAATTGACACCAAGAACAAAATACCAAACGTCGCATATTCTCTCGTAAGTGGGAGTTGAACAACGAGAACACATGGATATAGGGAGGGGAACATCACACACTGGGGTCTGTTGGGGGGGAGGGGGCGGGGGGCAAGGGGAGCGATAGCAAGGTATGGGGAGGTTGGGGAGGGGTAACAGGAGAAATATCTAATGTAGGTGAAGGGGGGATGGAGGCAGCAAACCATGATGGCATGTGTATACTTATGTAACAATTCTGCAAGATCTGCACATGTACCTCAGAACTTAAAGTATAATAAGAAAAAAGAAAAAATTGCTTTTAGCTGGTAGATATATAACTGTACTAAAATAAGTAACTGCCTGATTAGAAATGCATTTGGCTGGAGGTACTACAAAACTTTAACCATGGCTCAAACAAATGGGAGCTTATTTTTCACATATTATAAAAAATACTAAGGCTACTATTATCAGTGTTCCTCCAGGTGATTAATGATCAGCCACCCAGGCTATTCGTTGCCCTTTACATCTCTACACTTAGCAAGTGGGCATTCACCCTCATGCATTTTCTCGTGGGTCTCCAGGGGGCTGCTACACCTTCAAATTCAGAGAGACAGTAGAGAAAGGAAACAATCTCTATCAGCTGGGGTTTTCTCCTTTCATGAGAAAAACTGATGTTTTTCTGGAAATGTCTCTGGCAAATTCCCACTTAAGTTTCTTTAGTCAATCTAGATAAACTCCTAACTCCACCCCACAAGTCCTCCCAAAAAAAAAAAGTCTGGAAAAGTGGGAATCAGGGCTATCATGATTGGCTTAGCAAGTCACAGTTCATCTTATGGGGTTGGGTACAGTAGCATCCCTTTCAGATTCAGGTTCTCTTAGCAAGAAAGGAGGGGGAAACGTGTTTCGGGATGGCCAGGTGATGGCCTAATTTCTTATGGTAGATTTTTAAAACCCTGACTTATTACCATAAATTTAACTAATTCACCACAAATTTAAACACACTGTCTCTCTGAAATGCGCAGTTCATTATGCAAAAACTCGTAACTCATTCTGTAAAATGCCCTCTCTCCATTCCATCTCAGTAACTGCAATTCTGTTCTTTCACTTTTCCTGGCCCAAAGCTTTTGAATCACCCTTGACTTCTTGCTCTCTTTCTGACATCCGGTCCATCAGCATATTGACTCTGCCTTTCAAGTTCATTCCAAATCCCAGCACTCACCATGCTGGTCCAGCCTGCTGGCATCTCTTCCCTAGAGTACCTCTGCAGGCCCCACCATTGCCTCCTAAAGCTTATTTCCCTCATTGCAGCTTGGTGATATTTTACAAACTAAAGTCCGTTCACATCACCCCTTCACTCAGAACTCCCCAATAACTGATCACTCGAAGTGTACTCTAAAGGCTTTACTGACCTACAGGCCCTTGTGTTACCATTTTTTGATAGCATTTATTGCATGAACATAGTTGTACATGTATGAATACGCAAAAATACTTTTGGTCTTTTTTTCCCCAACCAAAATATAAGCTTCTCAAAAACAGGAAACTTCACCTGTTTTGTGCACTGCTTGATCCCAAGCATATAGTATAGTCTTGGTATGTCGTAGGCATCACTAGATGTTTAATGAATGAATAACTTAATGAATGGGTGAGTTTGGGAAGCCTCCTGTGTTAAAATTCTGGGGCCTTTTGAAGACTTGCTCTTCCTAGGTCAGTTGAGAAATTTCACCAGTAGTAGTACTTACTACTACTTCCATTTAAAGTGGCAAGATTCAAGCAGTTTGAAGTGTTCACCATTTGTGAGGTACCTGAGGAAAAGGGTCATACAATTAGACTGTTTCCCTGGACTAGTTATAGAATGTCTGGAAGTTTTGTCAAAGGCAAAGTAGGCTCTACCATGCGTCTTCAACACAGAGCGGTATTTCCAAAGACTCTGCTTACTCGTGATGATTTAGACAGGGAAAGGAAAAGAAGATTGTATCATGTTAACTAGGAAAAAATATCTATTTTTAAAGGATTAATTGAAAATGTCAGATCTTTTTCTTTGAGGATAAATTCTTTCTGAGTAGAACAGGAGACAGTTAACTTCTGAAAAACATCAAGACTGATGATTTTGTCTATATAGCATTGACCTGGAAGCTCAGCCATTCAGACTAATAAATCAGGCAATTTATATTTAATCATTAACTAACTCCTGAGCTGAGCAGCTGTTCAAAATTAGAAATGGGTCACCCCAGCCAGGATGACATTACAGGCAATCTATAATGCATTAGAATAAAATTATAGTGATTTTTAACTGTCTAGAAATTTATTACAGGACATGTTCCAACCCTTAAACCTTTGTTAGCCATTGTCAGTAATGATTTATGTTGCATGGATACTATAGCAAAATTATTGACGATTTCGATAGCCAATAAATCTATGTTTAGTAAATCTTCAAATTTCAAAGCTGTTTTGGAGAATGAGATGGGTACACTTTACTGTTTATCCTTTACAAACCAAAAACAACAAAGGTGGAGGGTAGGTGAATGAGAGATTCCTCCTGAAAATTAATGGTTATGTTGTCTATGGCTGAGGAAGGAAAGTAATACATTTTGTAAAGAGGGCTAGAGAGCTGAAGTTCCTTAGTGTTTAATTATATAGTTAACTTGGGGTGATGTTTATCAATCAAAGCAAGGAGATGATCTTGAAACTGCTTTGATAACCATTTTCACATGCTAATTCTGTGACCTCCGACCTCAATGTTGTAGATATTAAGATGGCTTGCAGGGAACTGGCATTCCAATCCATTCCAACATCATTTTTGTTTTCTGTGGTCAATCTTCTTTCATGAAAGCAAAATTCCATAGGGTGCTTGTTTGCTTGTACTAACAAGTTGCTGATTTTTTTTTCAAGTTCTGTTACTGTGCATGTTCTTAAAATGTTGTATTAATTTTTAGCATACATTGAAACAAAATGAATTAGTGAACTACCCTGCAGTTCAGTCAATCCATACATATTTATTGCAGTTTTATTCAAATCCAATATTAAGGGCTTCACATACTTAACCTGTAAATCAGATTTTAAATGGCCGTCCAACTAGATAAAAGGACTTCAACAGCTGTCTTGGAGAATATTGTGAAGTCCTGATTTCCATCTTTGTACATAGATCATAGTTTTCTCCACTGATTTAATGATTATATTAGAAAACCAACCTGAGTTTAGTAACTACTGATGCTACTCTTTAATTAACAGAATCCAGGTTAGATGGCTATTTTGGCTTATGTTTTACCTAATTAAAAAGAGTTGTGTTTGTCATTTCCCTTTGTCTGTAATCAGACCATCACCAGCATGTTAAAAATAGATAAATAAAAAGTTTGCCTAGGGCACTGTAGTGGGAAGAATGGAAAGCAGCCAGGCTGACATCAAGAATCCTAACATCAGGCCAAGCACGGTGGCTTATGCGTATAATCCCAGCACTTTGGATGCCAAGGTGGGTGAATTGCTTGAGCTCATGATTTTGAGACCAGCTTAGGCAATATGGCAAAACCCAGTCTCTGCAAAAAATACAAAAATTTGCTGGGCATGATGGTGCATTCCTGTAGTCCCAGCTACTTGGGAGGCTAAAGTAAGAGAATGGCTTGAGCCCAGGAGGTAGAAGTTGCAGTGAGCCAAGATGGTGCCACTGCATTCCAGCATGGACGATAGAGCCAGACCTTGTCAAATAAACAAACAAACAAACAAACCTAACATCACTCATTTTTTGCCACAGCTCTTGGTCATCCTCCATTCCCAGAGGGGTAGGGTAGAGACTGTCAGCCTTTCAAGAAGGACCTCAATCATAATGGAAGAGTTAGGATATTCAATGTGAAGAGATGTTAAAGAACTAATGTCACATTGTGATAAACTCCACTGAGGAAAGTATGAGAACTCCGTCATAATGATGGGTTTTAAACACAGGAAAGATTATAATAGTCACACCAACCCGTTACACTCTGTTCCTTCTAGTGACTGTGTGGAAGGACATAAACTGTGCTATAAGGTGATTGCATTAAGCATTTGTTCATTTGACGTTCAGCCTGCAATTACAGCTGAGTGATTTTATCTTTTAGTCAGAGAAGATTCGCTGGGGTCAATCCATTAAGTCCTTCGAAGCTCAAGAGAAGACACTGTGTGGAGATGTTCTTCTCACAGCAGCTTTTGTGTCTTATGTTGGACCCTTCACAAAGCAGTATCGCCAGGAGCTGGTGGACTGCAAGTGGGTTCCCTTTCTTCAACAGAAGGTAAGTTCACTTCCTTACCTTGTCAACAGGCAGAAAAATCACATTGAAATTTCAGTAATAAAGCCCATGTGTCTATCAAGTACTTTGGGACTTCAGTAATAAGAACTGACCAGAAATTCCACTGTGAAGGTGTTTATGTGCTGCAGTTTTTATTTTTACAGAATTCATAATAAGTATTTCATTATTTTAAAAAATGTTTTTATTGATTTATAATACTTGCATGTATTTTGGTGGTAACGTGGTAGTTTGATATCTGTATACTATGTGTAATGGTCAAGTCAGGATAAGTAAGATATCTGTCACCTTAAACATTTTTTTCTTCTCTGTGTTAGGAACACTGTAATTCTTCCTTTATAGCTATTTGAAATACACAATAAATTATTAACTACAGTTTCCCTATTGTGCTATTGAATAGTGGCACTTATTTCTTCTATCTCACTGTATTTTTGTACCCACTAATCAACTTCTTTGCATTCCCTTTCTCCCATTTCCCTCCCTCTGGTTCCCTGGTAACCATCATTCTACTCTCTCTACCTCCATAGGATCCAGCTTTTTAGCTCACACATGTGAGTGAGAACATACGATATTTGTCTTTTTGTGCCTGACTCATTTCACTTAACGTAAAGTCCTCCAGTTCCATTCATGTGACTCCAAATGACACGATTTCATTCTTTATGGCTGAATAGTATTCCATTGTGCATGTATATCACATTTTCCTTATCTGCGCATCTGTTGATGGACACTTAGGTTGATTCTGTGTCTTGGCTATTGTGAATAGTGCTGCCATAAACATAGGAATGCAGGTATCTCTTTGATACACTGATTTCCATTCTTTTGGATTTATGCTTAGCAGCTGGATTGCTGGATCATAGGGTAGTTTTTTTTTTTTTTTTTTTTAGGAATCCCCATGCTGTTTTCTGTAGTGGCTATATTAATTTAAATTTCCACCAGCAGTGTACAAGCTTTCTCTATTCTCTGCATCCTCACCAGCATCTGCTATTTGCTGTCTTTTTTTATAACAGTCATTTTAACTGGGGTGAAATTATATCTCATTGTGGCTTGGATTTACATCTCCCTGATGACTTGATGATTATGAGCATTTTTTCATGTTACCTGTTGGCTATTTGTACGTCGTCTTCTGAGATAAATATCTATTCAAGTCATTTGACCACTTTACAATCAAGTTTTTTACTTTTTTGCTATTGAGTTGAGTTCCTTATGTATTCTGGTTATTGATGCCTTGTTGGGTGAATAGTTTGCAAATATTTTCTTCCATTCTATAGATTTTCATTCTGTTGGTTGTTTTCTTTTCTGGGCAGAAGTCTTTTAGCTTGATATGATCCCATTTTTGCGTTTGTTGCCTGTGCTTTTAAGGTCTTACCCAAAAAACCTTTGCCCAGATGTCCTGGAATATTTCCCCAATTTTTTCCTATTACTCTATGAATTCGTAGAGTAATTTTCTGGTTTCAGGTCTTAGGTTTAAGTCTTTAATCCATTTTGATTTGATTTTTGGTTTTTGTCTTGGTTTTTGTTTATTTCATTTTGTGTTTTTGAGACAAAGTTTTACCCTTGTTTCCTAGGCTGGAGTGCAGTGGTGCATTCTTGGTTCACTGCAATCTCTGTTCACCAGGTTCAAGCGATTCTCCTGCCTCAGCCTTCCAAGTAGTTGGGATTACAGGCACCTGCCATCACACCCAGCAAATTTTTTAGTAGAGATGGTGTTTCATCATTTTGCCTAGGCTGGTCTTGAACTCCTGAGCGCAGGTGATTCACCTGCCTCAGCTTCCTAAAGTGCTAGGATTACAGGTGTGAGCCACTATGCCTGACTGATTTTATTTTTGCACATGATAAAAGATGGGAATAGTTTTTCTTATGTTAGTGATGGTTTCAACAAGAACATAAAACTTAATTATGTAAACTATGGAGTTATAGTTGGAAAAGTATTTTAAACAAAAGTGATAACTGAAATCAAACTCAGATTATCATGTTATTGAGTAGCATGAAACTTTTTGTTTTCTTACTAATATTATGGGTTATTTGTTAAAGATTTTTAAAAGACTACTTTCAGACTTAAAGTATAGCATTTTATGTAACTATAAAGTATCTTCCCCTAAATTTGAAAATTCAAACCCATAAGCAAAGTGAAGTAATAGATTTGGAAGATCTAAAATCATCTAGTTTAAGATCCTGCTTGTACAAATGAGAAAACTGAGAAAGCAAGTCTAAATGATTCCTCTTCAATCATATAGAATAGAAAATCAGACCTCCTGTTTTCCAGGACTCTATTTTCTATACAGTACTGTCATCTCAATTCATTGAAATAGATTCTTAGTTTATATATCCAGTCCTTTCTGGAGTATGGAGACAAAGATGGACATGGGCACAGATAATGATAGATAATTGAAGCAGTCACACCTGCTGGTCTCTGTTACTTCAAGGAAGTAGGAAAATGCAGTGCAAGCTGGCCAGACCAAAGAAAATTGGAATTAGGAGAACACCTTTGACAAGAGTGGTAAAAATATCAAAAATACCTGTGAAGGGCAACAGGGGAATAGGTGGTCAGAGTCTCCAAGCAGCTTTAAGAAACCAAAGATGTATTTCAACAAGATGAGTTTGTAGTCACAGTAATAAAGCTTTCATCAGCAGTATTCAAAGTCCAGGAGTAAAAACAGAGGACAGAGAATGCCAAATCCAGCCATGTACAACATTTATAGGCAGGTAAGCCAGAAAGAAAGGAGGTGAGGAAAGTCATACAGTGACTAGCAGAACATTTAAGGAATGGGAAGTGCACTTTAGGCTGAAAAGAGATGGGAGGTTAGCCAGAAGTTAGTGTTAAAATATGGTAAATTTCCCCAAAACATTAAAGACAGAATTATCATATGTTCCAAAAATTCTGCTTCTCGGTGTATACCCCAAAGAAACAAAAGTAGGAATTCAAACAGATGTTTGCATGCTGTTGTTCATAGCAGCACTATTCACAGTAGCCAAAAGATGGAAGCAATTCTTCCGTGGACACAATGGATTTTTCAACATAAGATCATAAACATACAATAGAACGTTACTCAGCCTTAAAAATGGAGAAGATTCTGGTACATGCTGCAACATGGATGAACCTTGTCAATATTAGGCTAACTGAAATAAGCCACTCACAAAAGGACAAATACTGTATGATTCCACTTTAGGAGGGAACTAGGGCATTCACATTCATAGAGACAGAAAGTGGAATGATGGTTAGCAGGGGCTGGGAGAGGGAGGAATGGGGAGTTATTCTTTAATAGGTATGTTTCAGTTTGGGAAGATGAAAAAGTTCTGGAGATAGATAACGATGGTTGTACAACAGTGTGAATGTACTTAATGCCACTTGAACTGTACACTTGGAATAGTTAAAATAACACATTTTATGTTAAGTATATTTTACCACAATAAAACAGTAAATGGCTAAAGGCCTGGTGTCTTTTTTTTTTTTTTTTTTTTTTTTTTTTTTTTTGAGACAGAGTCTCACTCTTTTGCCCAGGCTGGAGTGCAGTGGTGCAATTTCGACTCACTGCAACCTTCATCTCCCAGGTTCTGGCAAATTCTCCTCCCTCAGCCTCCCGAGTACCTGGGACTACAGGCACATGCCATCACACCCAGCTAATTTTTTGTACTTTTAGTAGGGACAAGGTTTCACCGTCTTAGCCAGGTTGGTCTCAATCTCCTGACCTCGTGATCCACCCACCTCAGCCTCCCAAAGAGCTGGGATTACAGGCATGAGCCACTGTGCCTGGCCTGGCCTGGTGTCTCAATAGTATTTGTGAGAGTGTTACATTTGAAGATGTGAAAGAGATATAGACAGTCATAATCCAAGAGTTAGGCATAGGAATTTTAGGTTTCAATGGTGAAATAATTTCAGATTTTTACAAAGTCTGGGTCAACATTTCCCATCGAAAAAGGAGGTACTCTAATACCCCACCAAAAACATATCAACATCATGGGAGGAAGGGGTGTTGTATAATCCTCCCAGGTGATTCTCACGTCGTCCCCTTCCTCCCCCAATTGCCCCAGCATGCTGGAGTAGAAAGGAAATACAGTGCTTTAACATGACAGATGTCAAGGCCAGAGAGTGGATTCATCATCTGCATGGGCACTGAGGTTGTCAGGGATTGATAGCAGAACTTGGAAAGGCGAGAAGGACCAATAGCTGTGTCATTCATAAGGTGAGGAAATAGGTGGAAGATTGTATATCTGGATACTATGGGTCTTGAAGGTGGCATTTTGACTTAAGGATGGAAGAATCATCGTTGGGTTGACTTAAAGGGAAAAAAGAATGGCAACTCTTTCCCACATCCACTTTTCAGTTATGGCGGTATTAAGAAAATGGACTGTCTGCCACTGTGGTGGCTCACATCTCTCAGTGCTTTGGGAGGCCAAGGCAGGAGGATCCCTTGAGGCCAGGAGTTTGAGACAAGCCTGGGCAACACAGTGAGACCCTATCTCTACAAAAAAAAAAAAATTAAAATACCCAGCCAGGTGTGGTGGCAAAGAGGCTGAGGAGGGAGGATCAGTTGAGCTCAAGAGTTAGAGGTTACAGTGAGCTATGATGGCACCACTGAACTCCAGGCTGGGTGACAGAGGGAGAACTTATTTCAAAAAGAAAGACAGAGAAAGAGAAAAAGAGAAAGGGGAGAAAGGAAGGGAAGAAGGGAGGAAAATGAACTATTTCCCCTTGAGAAAGCCCTCAAGTGAAATGAGACTCTACAACAATGACTCTCGCATCCCAGCCTCATGTTAAAATCATGTGAGAGAGAACTTTTAAAGTGCATTGATGCCAGTTGAAGCTGAATCAGTGGGGGGAAGGACCATATCTCTTGGTAGCTTCCCCCCCCCTTCACCCCCACACAGAGTCTTGCTCTGTTGCCCAGGCTGGAGTGCAGTGGCACAATCTCGGTTCAGTGCAGTCTCTGCCTTCCAGATTCAAGTGATTGTCCTGCCTCAGCCTCCTAAGTAGCTGGGACTTCATAGGTGTGCATCACCACACCCAGCTAATTTTTTTATTTTTAGTAGAGTTTGGGTTTCACCATAGTGGGCAAGATGGTCTCTATCTATCTCTTGACCACATGATCTGCCCTCCTCAGCCTCCCAAAGTGCTGGGATTGCAGGCATGAGTCACTGCACCCAGCCTCCTGTTGGCAGCTTTTTAAAGCTATCCCATAATTCCAATATCCAGCCTGGGGTTGACAGCCATTGCCCTGGGTTAAGACAAGCAGGTAGAGAACATAAGGCAATTTGGTCCAAACAGGACTAATATACTAAAGGGTATGGGGGAAGGGTTGTCAGAAAGTACAACCATAGGCGCATAGTTTGAGGGATGGGACAGGGAGAAAACAGTAACACAGAGGGTAGTGGCTGAAATGGCCTTGAGGATCCAAATCACACTGTTTTCCCAAGGTGTTTCGATCCAAAGTTGTGGTTTGCTGAGCAGATGGACAGAGTCACAGGCAAGTTCAAGGCAGCCTTTGCACTCTACTCCTTGCTTTGACCCAGCAGTTTATAGACAGAGCAAATACATGGCATCATTAGTGCTTGTAATTAGTTACCAGTTTTTAGTTATTACCAGCACTAATTCTAAGCCTCTATGTCCTAAGCAATAAAATAGAGCTATCTACCTTGCAGAACTCTTGTAAGAGTTAAATGAGAAAATGGAAAGAATGAATATATATGAATAACTTTTGTGAACGTATTCAAGCCTTACATAAACATTAGCTGTTACGTTACCATAACATTAGGAGAAACTGGAAGTATTGCCTCCACGGGAAATTACCCCTTTTTCTTAGGAATATGCTAGTTGGTCAGTCTTTGGAGGACTGATGGGCATTCGGTGTTAGGACTAATTTCACTTTGGCTCATGGCATGTGCTTCCAGCCTTGTCTTTTCTCTCTAGCAAATGCTTCTTTTCCAAGGAGTGAGCCTCCTTCTGTGTGTGTTCAGTGTGTTCAGCCCCACCTCGTAGTAACAACCTGACTCGCAACATGCTGACCCTACTAGTAGAGCAAGTAGACGGAGCCTTTCAACAGGCTGACTTTAGAAGCAGACTTTGAACTTAAAGGGTTCCCTCTTTGTACTTGGTTTCCAAACCCATTTTCCTTGCTGAAGGCTCCAAGAAATTCTGAAAAGACAAGTTCATTATAATAAAAAGGTATACTCTAATATGTTCCTTAAGGAAGGGGATATTTCTGAGAAATGTCTGTTGCTGTACTTACAGAGACCTAGATGGGAGAGCCAAGTACACACCGAGGCTACATGGCATAGCCTATTGCTCCTAGGCTACAAACCTGCACAGCATGTTAGTTTATTGAATACTGTAGGCAATGGTAAAACAGTAATGAGTGTTTGTGCATCTAAATCTATCCAAATGTAGAAAAGATACACTGAAAATATAGCCTAGAAGACTAAAGTTGGTACACCCGGATAGAGCAGCTATCCTGAATGGAGCTTGCAGAACTGGAAATTGCTCTGGCTTAGTGACTCTTCTACTTAATGCACACAGCTGAAACAATTGGGGACTGTGAGTAACCTTGATTTCTGAAGCTAAAAGGACTACTGTGAACCAATACAAAGTCCATGGTAGCCTACAGTAATGTCCTAGGCCTTCACATTCACTGTGAATGTGACTAAGCTAGTGCTCGGGGGAGACTGGTGTTCTCTTTCATCCCTGGCTCTGTACTCTGCACAGAGTAGGTGCTCAAACTATTGATTTTGGATAGGAGATTTGCAGGTGCACCTTCTGTTAGACTTTTAGCTTCAGAAATCAAAGTTACTCACAGCCACCAATTGTTTCAGCTGTTTATATTATGTAGAAGTAACAAATTAAAGCCACATATCTCTTGCCAATAGAGAGTACTTACTCTAAAAGATCAAATTGCCTGTGTCTCTAAGGGAACTATGTATCAAGTCAGATACCAAGACTTGTTCAGTATCACTAGGAGATAAGATCTGATTCATTTTTAAGATAACACCGTAGTCAGAGGCATTATGAATATTATGCTATTTTTCCTATATTCATATCAAATTTCATCCCAGCCTTAATGTGGGAATCCTTTCAGCATTTTGTTTCAGCATTGGTTTGAAGTGACAAACCAGTGAACCAAACTGTTCCGTCCTCTACCTACTACAGGTGCGTTCTCACTGCAGTCTCTTATGGAGGGATGCTTCCATGTTAACTGCCCCAGCAAGCCGGGGGGCTAGCTCCGTATTCATCCTGCACATTTTGGTGTCTCCAGACAGTGTTTCATGTGTGCAGAAAATGCTCAATAATTTTCTCGTGATTGATGACTGAAGGAGTGAACAAATACATTCTTTAATAAGTTTTTGCCACAATATTCTTTGTTGTCAATTTTTATAAAGGATGATCCTTATTCTTTAAAATGGATTGTTCTGTCCACCCCGCTTGCCCCCCTCTCTTGCCCCTCCCCTGTCTTGCCCCTCCTCCTCTCACCCCTCCTTATCTCTTGTGCCTCCCCCCCTTGCCCCTCCCCTCTTGCCCCCTCTCTTGCCCCTCCCCCTCTCTTGCCCCTTGTCTCTTGCCCCTCCCCCTCTTGCCACCTCTCTTGCCCCTCACCCTCACCCCTCCCCCCTCTTGCCCCGTCTCTTGCCTCTCCCCCTCTTGCCCTTCTCCTCTCTTGCCCCTCTCCTCTCTTGCCTCTCCCCCCTCTTACCCCTCTTCCCTTTTCCCCTCCCCCCTTTTGCCCATCCCTACTCTCTTGCCCCTCCCCATCCCCTTACTTTACAATGCAGTCAAGGCATAGAGAATTTCCTCTCAGCCTAGAAGTGACATTAAGTTCCTTTGCAGAACTGAGAAGTTGATGGAGTTCCAGTGTACTGAGTACTTTTCATTAACCCATCCAGAAAGAGAGGTCATCTGTTTGCAGGATTGGTGGGTAGTGGGTAGAAAAAAATGAAGTGCCTGAGCAAGATGCTGCATTTTAGCATTGCTTATGAGGGAGTGGGGGATGTGGATCGCTCCATGGGCAAATAGGTTTCTGATATCCTGCCATTCTTCCTTGTGTGTAAATTCACTCTTACCTAAGTATGGGGCAAAGACTCTCTCAGTTGAAGCCCAGTAGATGCACTTGATAAAACAGATGTTGAATCCACGGTTGACAGAATTCTGAGATGTGGAATACTGGGTTTATCAAGTCAAACTTCCTCTAATGATAAGTTGTGTTTGCCTTCTGAGAATCCACAGAGAATTTACATGTGTTTCCCTAGAGTTACTTTCTCATGGCTTTGTTCTCATGTTTTCTTGTCTGCCTGCTCTGTCTGCCGCATGGCCAATTTATTGCATTCAACTCTGATTTTAAAGGTTTTCCTTCCACTAACTGAAGGCCTGGACTTGATTTCCATGTTGACGGATGATGCTACAGTTGCTGCCTGGAATAATGAAGGCCTGCCCAGCGACAGAATGTCCACTGAAAATGCTGCTATCCTAACACACTGTGAGCGCTGGCCTCTGGTGATAGATCCCCAGCAGCAGGGAATTAAGTGGATCAAGAATAAGTATGGAACGGACCTGAAAGTCACACATTTGGGCCAGAAAGGGTATGTGAAGTTTGAAGGCTTTCTGTTTACCTGCTGTGCAGTGGGTCTGATTTATATCAAGGTGTGATGTTTCTTAGACCTCTCCACCACATTGATGTATTACAGTTTGGTGCTAGTTTTTTTATCTGCCTGCTCGTGTTTCATATAACTATCTGTGTTGAAAAGGCATTCATGTTGGATGGCATCACGTTATTGGAAGAAGAGATAAGATTGAAGGTTAGAAAGGAAAAATATGTAAATTTTCTAAAGCCAGGAATGGATATGTATTATATATCCATTATATATATTACATTCCTTCTCTGGAGTGTTTGGATAGCAACACAAGAATTGTCAGCGGTGCCTCCAGGTTTAATGATGGTCTGGTCATATTCCTAAATCTATACTTCGCCTATAGAAGGCTCTTAACATGGCTACAAATCCCAACATTGGATGCCTGAAGTTAATTTAATATCTTAGTCAAGATTTACGTGTCACTTGTGAGAAGTGAATCTGCTCCACGACACTCTGTTACTGAGTCATCATGATAATACTGTCCTATAGATAGAAAGCTGTCTTGTATGCAGTTGTTATTCAGTTAATGTTGAATAAATTGTTTTAGAACTATGGATATGTCACTTGACCTTTCCATTCTTTTTTTTTACATAGAGTGAAATAAGAAATTTCTGTAGTTATACAAGTAAATGTAGCTCTTAGACCAGGTGCAGTAGATCATGTCTACAATCCCAGCACTTTAGGAGGCTGAGGCGGGAGGATTGCTTAAAGCCAAAAGTTCAAGACCAGCCTGGGAAACATAGTGAAACCCCCATCTCTACCAAAAAAAAAAAAAAAGTAGCCAGGTGTGGCAGTGCCTACCTGTAGTCCCAGCTATTTGGGAGGCTGAGGCAGGAGGATCACTTGAGCCCTGGAGATTGAGGCTACTTTGAACCATAAACATGCCACTGCACTCCAGCCTGGACAACAGAGTAAGACCTCATCTCTATTTTTTAAATGTAGTTCTTGCTTATCTGAATACTTGGAGAAAATTATTTTTGGTAGGGAGATAATTTTTTGGAGGGTAAGACCGAAATAAAGTGACAGCTCGCCATTTTAAGTAACTAAACTTAAAGGTTTAAAAAATTAAAGTCTGATCAAATTATAAAGCAATTTATACATGAATTTTTCATTAAAAAAAAAGACCCTTCAAATGAATTTAAATGTATGATATTTGGGTAAGTTACACTTGTTTAAACTATGGTTGCTATTACAAGCAACTAATCTACACATAGATTTATTATTTCAAATGATTGAATTTCACTTGAAAAATATGACTGACATGTATCTTAAAACCTCATCTTTAATTTCTGTGTAATCTAAAGGAAACTACTGCTTTATAAAATAATTTTCTCTATTAATGATAATTTAATCATATAAATAATTTTGAACATTTTTATGCCAGTTGACATTTTATTATCTCAAATCCCACTGAATTTTAAGGTTTTTGAATGCCATAGAAACTGCTTTGGCCTTTGGTGATGTCATCTTAATTGAAAATCTCAAGGAAACGATAGATCCAGTCCTGGATCCACTACTTGGCAGGAACACAATTAAAAAAGGAAAGTAAGTATTCTGGAATTTTTAACATCCATTTCGTGCTAAGTGATTTTCAGCAGCAGCATCTGTTTCTTAGCCTCATAATAAGCGGTGTATTGAAATCTCTTTGATATTTCTGAGTTTCCATTTTATGTACCTACATTCCAAAGCCAAGGTAACCGCAACATAATCTAGACTTTCAGACTATTTGGAGGATTTCGATTTGTTTTATCCAATTCATGATTTATGGACCAAAAAAAATGCATTGTTATAAATCAGAGAATAGTTGCCTCTTTAAATTTATACCGGTGTTTCTCTAACTTCAGTAATTTGCACAACACCTTGAATATGGTTGCATATCTACATATCACTTGTACCTGTTTACTTAATATTTTTCTTAAACTAGATTTTATATCTATTCACTGTTTTTTAAAATCAGGATGCATTTACTGTGCTAACTCTGTTTTGTTTCTAATATACTTAAAATGTAACCATTCAGAAAAGGAGAGCTCATGAGTGGATCCCTGAAATCACCCCTTATGCCAACAGTGTTGGATTATCAACAACAAAGAAACACTTTCTCCTACCCCTCCACGAGCTATGTGTGACTTTCTAAGTGGCTGCCATTCTCCTAAGACAATATACTTCCCAGAACATTCTCTTAGGGGCATTGAAGCCACTTCTGAGGAGTCATCATGTCACTTTCCTGTCGATGTGTGAAAGGTCAGGTGCAGCAATTGTGTCTTCAATCAAGTCTGGGCGGGCATAGGGGAAACTGGCACTCCAGAGACTCCTATGCCTCTTCGCACAAGCAATCGACATTGACTAGACTTAATTCACTGGATTTCCTTCTCTCTCTCCTTTTTTTTCTTCAAAGAGATATAATTTCAGAACTTCCCCCACCCTGTTCTTCCTTAACACCCATGCTCTGCCTCTAAGGTGTCTGTCTCCTTTTTCATCACTAGATTATTCCTGTCAGTTTTAAGTGGAAATAAGCCTACATCAGGGGGACTAACTTCTTGGTCTCTAACTAATTTGTATGGTATTTATCATACAGCTCACTAAGTAAATCCATTCAGAGTGACTGACAACTTATAATTGTTTAATAAGCCAAAATTTGCCCAGGCACACATTTAGAACAATCTAATAAGCCACTTGACAAACTGCAACTTTTAACATAAATATAATTGTAGCTGTGTCTGACGTGTTAAAAATATAGTGTAAAATCTTGAATGTCAGTAAAGTGAAATCCTTGTTATTAACGTTCTGACTCTATTATGAAGACCTAAATTTTTATCAGTTAAATGCATGTTATCTGGGCTTCAACTTCAACTTTCAGTAGCACAATTTAGGTGTAAATAATTTGTTGATTCTCATTACATATGTAGTTGGATAATCTGAAATTTCCAAAGACTGATAAATTTGAGTCATGATTCCCGGTATGGATGTAGTTAACTATCAGTGAGGATTTTAGAGTTCTTCAATTTTAGAAATAAATTTTACGTAGAACTTCAAGTCTTTATCACAAAATATCAGGCCAGAACAATTTAATTCAAATTAATAATATTTATGGAATATTTTCTCTCTGTTAGGCCTTATAGAATTGATCATGTTATTCCAGCATTTCTTTTAAGGCCAAGAAGATGTAAGATAATCGGTAAGAATATAGCAAACGGAGCTGATTGTATCCAGTTGTTATATTTAACAGCCCTGGCTCGTAAACCCTTATGCCTGGGAACAACTGTTTGCTTGAGGGTGAATCTCAACTCTCTATCCTCAACTCTTCCTCCTTCCCTCTTGCATGTAGATGTTTTTATAGTATCTTCACCCAGAGACTGTGAGTGCCAGTGGATTCCTTAAATATCCTCTCAATCGCTGAATAAACCTTCTCTGAGCACTGTTATATGCCATGTACTGTACTGGGGTCTGCAGATTTAGTGTGATGAGAAACAGACCCTACACTTGAGGATGCTACATTTCTGTTAGGAAAGACAGACCTATAAATAATCAATGAATGTAAAGCAGAACCATTGGCGTGGTGATACATGTATACATAGCAAGGAGTTGTCAGCTCCATAGTGGAGACTTGAAAAGACTTCCTGGAAAAAAATTACCTTTGATTACATTTTTATTTAATACAAGTCTCAAAAGTTAAGTAAGTGTTTCTGAGGTACCAAGTGGGAGAAGAGAATCTTGGAGAGAGAGCCCTAATTTCAAATAGCAAAACACACAAAACAATCCAGCAGCTTTGGGGAACTGCAAATAGAATCAAAATGTGTGGAGAGTCTGTTGGGCAGGAAAAGAGAGGGATGTGGACTGGGATAGATGAGACCAGAGAAGAAAGCAGGACCCAGAGCACAGACTTCCTTGGTTGATCCCTAGGTTGGCCTTTATCTGTGTGTCGATAATTTCTAACCTCTCCTAAATACACCCAAGGGGCCTGTTTCTATCAGTTACACTGGCTGGCAGTAGCAATTGTTTTTAAAGGACCATGCCTTCCTGGAGTCTCCATATTTTCACTCGAGAATCATGATCATAAGTCATTGGAGAAGCTAGTAAGAACTCCCATGCATGTGGAAGCAGAGTGAGCAGATGAATGTTTCTGAAAGTATGGCATGAAGAGGCGTGGACCTAGAGCCAGAGTCCAGTTAGTAAATAATTGCAGTAATCCATTAGTTGAGACATGGTATGAGCCTAAACTTAGGCAGTGACAGGAAAGAGAGGAGAGGACATATCAGTGTGATAACAAGGTGTTAATACCACCAGTTTATGGTAATTAATTGGATATTATTGGTGGGGAGAAAGGAAGGTTCAAGGATGGTTTGTTCTGCCTTCTGTCAGATAAATGATATTGTGCTTTATGGAGAAATGTATATAAGAATAAGAGTAAGTATGGGAAAAGAAGTAATGATTTCTCTTACTTGTAAACGCAAAGGTTGAGGTACTTCTTTAACACTCATTTCTAAACCAGAAGTCTGAAAAGAAGCTGGACATGTGACTATGGAGCTTAATAAAAGAATGTTGGTTGACCATGTAGACCAGGCGTATCTATCTAGAGAAGCAGCTACGCCATCGTGGTGGATGTGATTATCTAGGGAGACTCTATACAGCCAGAAAAACAGGGCACCCTGTCTTCCCTCTGCTCTTTTCCCATGAGAAAAATGGGGACCCAAAGACATTAATTAATGTCCTCTTGCATACCCTATAACTATATGAAGTTTATGTGAAAACCTGGTTTCTTTAACAGCTTTTTCTCCTTTTTGTGTTTTTTAATTGCTCTGTCCTAGTTGTACGTATTTTGGGGGTACATGAGATATTTTGATACATGTGTACAATGTGTGATGATCAAATCAGGATGATTGGGATATCTGTCATATCAAATGTTTTTCTTTATGTTGAGAACATTACAGTTTTTCTCTTCTAGCTATATTGAAATATACGATAAATTATTAACTATAATTTTCTACTATTCTGTTGAATACTAGAGTTATTAGAATTATTCCTTCTAACTGTATTTTTGTACCCACTAACCAACATTTCCTTATCTTCCCCCTCCCCCGCTGACTTCCTTTCCTGGCCTCTTGTAGCCACCATTCTACTGTTTGCCTCCATGAGACCCACTTTTTTAGCTTCTGCATATGAGTAAGAAAATACCTTATTTGTCTTTTTGTGCCAGGCTTATTTCACTTGATATAATACCCTCCAGTTCTATCCATGTTGCCACAAATGACAGTTTCATTTATTTTTATGGATGAATAATATTTCACTGTGTATACGTACCACAATTGCTTTATCCATTTGCGTTCATGTGTTTTGCATTACTATAAAGGAATACCTGAGACTGGGTAATTTATTTTTGTTTAAAGATAATGATTTAGCTCATGGTTCTGTAGGCTGTACAAGAAACATAGTGCCAGCATCTGCTTCTGGTGAAGCCTACAATCACAGTGGAAGGTAAATGAGGAGCAGATATGTCACACAGCAAGAAAGGGGGCAATAGAGTGGGCAGGAGAAGCCAGGCTCTTTTAAACAACCATATATCAAGGTAACTCATTCCCACAGGGAGGACCCCAAGTCATTCATGAGAGATCTGCCCCCATGACCCAAACATTTTCCACCAGGCCCACCTCCAACATAGGTGGTCACATTTCAGCATGAGATTTGGAGAAGACAGATATCCAAACTATTTCACAATTCGCCCACTGATGGACACTCAAGATGATTTCTTATCTTGGTTATTGTGAATATTGCTGCAGTAAACATGGGAATGCAGATACTTTTTCGATACACTGATTTCATTTCTTTTAGATATATGCCCAGTAGTCAGATTGCTGGATCGTGTGGCATGATCCTGAGGAATCTCCATACTGTTTTCCATAGTGGCTATACTAATTTACATTCCCACCAACAGTGTACAGTGTTCTCCTTTCTCACATTTGTTATTTTCTGTCTTTTTGGTAATAGCCATTCTAACTGGGATGAGTTTTGATGTACATTTTTCTGATGATTAATAATGTTGAGAACTTTTCAGACACCTGTTGGCCATTCGTATATCTTCTTTTGAGAAAGATGTATTCAGGTCTTTTTCCCATTTTTAAATCAGATTATTTGCTTTTTTTTTTTCCGCTATTGGGCTGAGTTCCTGATATATTCTAGCTATTAATCCTTCATCAGAAGGATACTTTGCAAATACTTTCTCCCATTCTGTAGTTGTCTCTTCACTCCATTGATTGTTGCCTTTGTTGTACAGAAGCTTTTTAGCTTGATGCAATCACATCTGTATATTGTTGATTTTGTTGCTGTTCTTTTTGAGGTCTTATCCCCCAGATCTTTTAACCAGATTTTTCAAATAAACAGGCATTACTCTCTTTCTGTAGGGTTTTTATGAGTGCTACTTTACCAGTCTAACTTTTTCCCTGCCCCTCAGTTTTTTCCCAAGCCTTGTTTATTTACCATCAATGTTTGGAAACTATGTTTTTCATACCTACAGTTTCCTCTAATATAGCCCAAGCCTTTCATTTCTTCATGCCACAGATAATTCCCCCTCCTATGATATTTTATTTTATCTAACTTTTCTTTTCACAGATCTTAAGTTCACTAAATTTAGGAGGTAACTGCTATTTAGCCAATAGCAGTTAAATGTTAACAGGAAGTTTTAATTTTCCGTATTTAATGCCGCCCATGCCTAGTATATTTTCCCTGTGTCATTTTGCCATTTTTTCTCCCCCTTATAATATGCTTAGTTTTTTTCTCACTCATGCATAACCTTAATTAATTATAAGTTATTTATGGATAAGAATCATATATGACTTAAAAAGATGGTTAGCCAAGATAAAAGAACATACAAACATAAAACTTTTATTTCAGTTACCATGGAAGATTAGATATTTGAAAAAACCTAAATATATTAGCTAAAATACCTAAATACATTAGTTAAAATATTAAAAACATCTTTTGAAATGTATTACTGAGTTGACCAAAAAAAAAATAAGGGGGCAACCAAAAAGCAGGAACTCATACAAGGAACACCGAAGATTGTTTCCTTCCTGAGGGTACCTGCTAAAACCTGATGACCTTGGGTTTCTCTTTTGAGAAGGTATAAAGCTTGGACAAGCCTGGGGCCTGTTCAGGGTATGTAGTCTGCTAAGAGATTCCTGTATAAAGCTAGAGGACACATCTTCCATTTAAGGATGAATCTGTTAAAATTAATAAACACGAATAATTGCTAAACCGAGAAAACTTTCCTTTTCTAGCTTGGCACTGAGAAGAGGCAGAAAAAAATGTCCTGTCCTAGTTGCATCCTAGGAGTATTTTGGGTTTTTACTGTGTTTAAATTTTATTATTTAATACTGAGACCTATAAAATACCTAACATATAGAGTTATAAAGCATAATAAATTAGACATGTTATCTGCCATTCAAATTATTGTTAATATCCTTTAAGTTACTTTTGTGTTCCCCTCCTTGACAATTCTGCCTCCACTTCCAAAGGTAACCAGTGTTCACATATTGGAATGATATGATCAGTTCCATAAAGCCTAACAGACAGGACATAGTAAATATTATTTACTTAATATTTTTAATAACATACATAAAATATATTTTTAATTCAGTGAATAAATACGTATTTAGTCAAGTTTCTAGAATGTGACAGGCATATAAAGATCAAAGAGCTGTCAAAAGATAAGTAAAAGATCTAAATAGACATTTCTCCAAAGAAGATACACAGCCAGTAAGCACATGAAAAGATACACAACATGATTAGTCATCAGGGACATGCAAATCAAAGCCACAAGAAGGTGAAGATCCTGAATGTTGCTTATCACTTCATTGTAATGTTTTATCATATGTGTGTATATTCTTTTTTTTTTTTGAGACGGAGTTTCGCTCTTGTTACCCAGGCTGGAGTGCAATGGCGTGATCTCGGCTCACCGCAACCTCCGCCTCCTGGGTTCAGGCAATTCTCCTGCCTCAGCCTCCTGAGTAGCTGGGATTACAGGCACGCACCACCATGCCCAGCTAATTTTTTGTATTTTTAGTAGAGACGGGGTTTCACCATGTTGACCAGGATGGTCTCGATCTCTTGACCTCGTGATCCACCCGCCTCAGCCTCCCAAAGTGCTGGGATTACAGGCTTGAGCCACCGCGCCCGGCCTGTGTGTATATTCTTAAACAACATATTGCTTTGGAGCTTTATAAAAACACCTTATAGTGTATGTAGTTTAAAAGGACTTGATTTTTTCCCTCAATCATATGTATCTGAGATTTAGTCTACATTGTTGCTACTGGCTCTAGTTCTTTCAATTTCATTACTATAATATTCTTTTTGGTTTGTTTGAGACGGCCTCACTCTGTCACCCAGGCTGGAGTGCAGTGGCACAATCTTGGCTCACTGCAGCCTCTACCTTCTGGGTTCAAGCGATTCTCCTGCCTCAGCCTCCCGAGTAGCTGGAATTATAGGCACCTGCTACCAGCCTGGCTAATTTTTGTACTTTTAGTAGAGATGGGGTTTCGCCATTTTGGCCAGTCTGGTCTCAGTCTTGACTTCAAGTGATCTGCCTGCCTTGGCCTCCCAAAGTGCTGAGATTACAGGCATAAGCCATCACGCCCGGCCTATTACTGTAATATTTAATGATAATAGTAAGTATATTTAATTAAATATCACTATAATATTTAATGATAGGAGTGTTCCTCAATTTATTGAACATTCTTATTGAAGGAAATTTTTGTTGTTTTTAGATTTTTTGCTATTATCAGTGATGCTGCTATAAATGTTAGTGAATATTCATGCATGCATCTACAGGTACACACATTCATGTATACATCTACACATATACACAGCAAGCTTCTTAAGTGTTTATATTCTGTAGTAGGATAGTTGGGTGGCAGAATGTATGCACAGTCATCTTTAAAAGATAAAACCAAATTGTTTTCCAAAGTGTTTAGAAATTTACATGCTTACTGGTAGTATCTAAGAATTATGGGCTGGTTGCGGTGGCTCACACCTGTAATCCCAGCACTTTGGGAGGCCGAGGTGGGAACTTCACAAGGTCAGGAGTTCAAGATCAGCCTGGCCAACATAGTGAAACTCCGTCTCTACTAAAAATACAAAAAATTAGCCGGGCGTGGTGGTGGGCACCTGTAATCCCAACTACTGTGGAGGCTGAGGCAGGAGAATCTCTTGAACCCAGGAGGCAGAGGTTGCAGTGAGCTGAGATTGTACTGTTGCACTCCAGCCCAGGTGACAGTGTGAGACTCCATCTCAAAAAACAAAACAAAAAATTGTGGAGTCTTCCAGAGAACTAAGAGGAACTTTTATGCTTCTGTTGCTTTTACAGTCCAAAAGCTTTCCCATATTTAATACTATTAGCGACCTCTTCCTATGTCAAACTATTTCTGCCTCCTTTTTTTCCACTTTTATTTTTGAATGAACAAATTGAGGGCATACTAAGCTTTCAAAATAGCTTTGTTACAAAAGCTTAAAAAGCACTTTGATGGAATAATAGACATTGGAAACTCTGAAAGGTGGGACCCTGGAAAGGAGAGTGAGTGTTAAGAAGTAACCTAATGGGCACATTGTATGTTTCTCGGTAATGGTTACATAGAAAGCACAGACTCCACCACACCACCACGCAATGTATCCAGGCGACAAAACTTCTGTCATACACCCTAAATCTATAAAAGTCATTTTCTTAAGAAGCATTTTGAATAAATTTTGGTATTTTTGTTATTGCATTGTTTTGCTTGATAAAAGTATCTTTAAAACAAGGGAAATGCTTTCTCATTCCCTCATGTAACTCTTAAAAAGTAGTCACACGTATACAAAGTAGGAGATATGGTAAAATAAAAATTAGATTGCTACAAATATAAATTATTTTTCTTTTTTTGATGAAATAAATAAAAGTTGGGAGAAAATACAAAAGAAAATTAATGGGAAAATGTTACTATGTATTTATTTAATAATGGAGCTACCCATTTGCAGTGTTATAACAGGAACAGAAAATTTTTGAAAATTAATGTACATGTTTGTAAATTTTATAATGGATCTTTCTGTTTTGACCTCCAACAATGAACAGTTCACTCGATTTCTCTGTCCTCTTTTTTTTTCCTGTGTGATTCTATCTTTATGTAACCTGTGGCTTTACAAATGTTTTTCTTGGTGTTATAAAGACAAGATAGCATTGAAAAGAGAGAGCAAGGAAAACAACCTACAGGGACTGCGGAGCTGCCACATTCGCCCAGAATGTCTTTATCATATCCTCAAATGCAGGTGGGATAACACTACCCTCCTTTGAGAAACTCACATCTCTCAGAAGGTTTTTGGCTATCAATAGTGTTTTTGTATATTCTAGTTCTGTTTGCGTGGGGGAGATTTTTTTTTTTTTAACCAGTATTAGTTTATTCTTCCTAATAATGAATGTCTGAGAAATGTTTGTGATAGATACAGCATAGTCCAAAAGTTGAAGTTTATTAATAATTGGAACGTTGTGGAGTATGAAGTAATGAATACTAATTACTCCTTTCATGTCTGACAGCTCCCTGTGGACCAATACATCAGCCCAGACTTTAATTTGCCTCGAGTAATGGTTTCATCAATAGCACATTAAATCTGTGTGTGAGAAGATATACAGGTGAACCTGGCCCACACAGTAGATACCACTGTCATAAAATGGCCGCAGGCCAACGACAGCTTGGTAATTACAAATAATTAAATCCACCAAGCTCCAGACAATCCTAATTTTAAATAAAATATATTTTATCATATCAATCGACAAGAAAACATATCTGGAAAGATTTATCAACATGTAATTTTTCCAAAGCAAATTTACTGGCTTACGTATTAGAGAAGTTGCTGATCTGTGAAGCATCTTCATAAAATTATCTCTTTAGTCTTTCAAATACTCCTAAATATTATTGAAATAATTTTTGAAAGACTGGAGTAACTTTACTGCAAGATATATTTCAGATTGGAGTATATAAATATATTTTTTAAAGATATTTTATGCTTAATTCTATATTTACTTTTTATACAATTCTTTTTTATCACGCACTGGGGTACATGTGCAGGTTTGTTACTTAGGTATACATATGCTATGGTGGTTTGCTGTACCCATCAACATGTCATCGTAATAGGCTTTAAGTAGCATGCCCTAGAAAGGAACTTAAAATTGGCTACTAGAAATATTAGCTGTATGAGTTAAAAAATTATTTTTATAGAAATAATATACAAAGAGGGAGATGACATTTTATAGATATTTATTTTATAATGACTAGGTTTCCTGAAAGTTATGTTAAGGTTAAGAAGAAGAATTGCTTTCAGTTAGCAAGTTTTGAGTTTATTAACTCTTATTATGTTGCTGTTCTTGAAGTTGATGCCATGCAATTATATTAGAGTTGACTATTGATCTATTCAAATGAGGCCTTAGGTGAGACTTAAGGCATAACCATGTTATACTGAACCCTACAGTGTAGTAGAATGTACTCTCTTGAGTTGGAAGCTTATGGATTTTTTTCTTTTTCTTTTTCTTTTTGAAATGGTGTCTTGCTCTGTCGCCCAGGCTGGAGTGCAGTGGCACGATCTCGGCTCACTGCAACCTCCGCCTCTTAGCTTCAAACGATTCTCCTGCTTCAGCCTCCCGAGTAGCTAGGACCTGCAGGTGCCCACCACGACGCCCGGCTAATTTTTGTATTTTTAGTAGAGATGGGGTTTTACCATATTGGTCAGGCTGGTCTTGAACTCCCGACCTCATGTGATCCGCCTGCCTTGGCCTCCCTAAATTCTGGGATTACATACATGAACCACCGTGCAGAGCCTAGCTTATAGATTTTAAATAAACTGTAGAGTTGTGTAGTTCTCTCATTATTTCCCTTGCAGTTAAGAATAGATTTATTTTCAAGTTCATTCATGCTCTCCTATAATCGAATTCAGCATTCTAGTCTCTCCTAATTTCCAAATTCAAAATAAAATTTAATTCCCACAAATCTCCAACAGCTTTTCTATTCCTAAATTTAGTAAAGGTTTTTGTTTGTTCGTTTGTTTCTTAATAGTGTAATCTCTAGCGTCTGCAGATAAAGCAGCCTCACATTCACAGTCATCTTGGAAATAGCTGTTTGACTTTATCTGAAAATAAGTACCAAACAGGTCTTCAGATTAAGAATCATCAGATTCTTTTCTTTTTGAAAAAACAATCTTCCAATAAAAAAGTGAATGAAATTTTCTTTGTTTCTGCTGCTACGTTATGTGTTTAAAATGGATATGTTGAAGGATGTGTATGTGTGTATCAAAGGAGAAACAGTCTACTTATGACTTGCTTTTTTAATTTTGGGGTTTTTTTTTTTTTTTGTATAATGTTACTTGGATTCCTGAAACACCAATATTATTATTTTTTTTAATTCTGGTTGAAATTTGCTTTTATCTTAGAAGGACATGTTGTTTATATTAACTGTATGAAGCAACAAGACAATTAACTCATTTCTCTTCAGGGTTTTCTTCCCGCCTTTTCTTGAACGTTCTTGCCAGCTGTGCAGCTTTCAACCAAAACCTTTCTTCAGGAAACGGGTTTGACCAACTTGCACAGTCCTTCCTGCTGAGGTTGCTAAGTAACAACTCCCCTCTTGTGGTCTGCCACGTTTGCTACACCTGATCTTTCCCACTGCACTCTTGACTGTAGCTGTTGGAACTCCCAAGTCTAATCCAGAAGCTTTTAATTTTAAACAGCAGGATGTACAGTAAGGCTTTTAGATGTCCACTGAAAAGTTTATTTCTTCTCCTATATGTGTTTCCCTGCCCCACCCCCCCGCAAACTGGTGGGCTATATTACTTGCTTATCTTAAAAAACACCTACTATCTCTTTACCTTGACAAAATGGCTCGTTGAAGCCTCCGGAATGGAGTGTCTCCTATTCAGAGAATATGTTAGCTATCTGAATTGTCCAACTTAGAGTGAGAACCTTCGATATAATAATGCAATATCTTAGGAAATATCTGTCCAAACAGCAGATTTTGCAAATCTTTTGAAGAGATTCCTACTGTAGCCATTTCCAGTAAATACTCTGGTCTGAAACAGTAGTAAATCTTCATTCCAAATTAAATATGTTGCTTTCCATGTTTGATTTTAGATGGCAGTGAAAAATAGTGATGGTGTTTGTTCAGGTACTCAGAATATCTGATAACTAAATAAATGCATTTCGGTTTTTATAATCCAAAACTGCAGGCATTTCCAACAGTATGCTAAGTCTTGAGAATAGTTCCAATAAAAGTAAAAGGGATGTTCTTCGTTTTCAGATGAAGATTTTAGAAATAAGAATTTCAGATTCTAATCTCTAAACTGAAATTCTTATCTTGGTTATATTAAAATAATGGTTCCTTGCCCAGCTCACTGAGATTCTGGATTTCAGGAAAGTGATCATTGGGACCAGTGTTTGGATTGTTCTATCACAGAAGTACTTTGAAAACTAGCCAAGAAATCATTCCCGTGTGTGTGTGTGTGTGTGTGTGTGTGTGTGTGTGTGTGTACATATGTATATGTATATGTGTGTATATGTGTATATATATACACATATATCTGTGTGTATATACATATGTGTGTGTGTGTGTATATATATATATACACACACACATATATATATATATCACTTTAAGTTCTGGGGTACATGTGCTGAATGTGCAGGTATGTGACATAGGTATGTATGTGCCATGGTGGTTTTGCTGCCCTCATCAACCTGTCATCTACATTAGGTATTTCTCCTAATGCTATCCGTCCCCTAGCCCCCTACCCCTGACAGGCCCTGGTGCGTGATGTTCCCCTCCCTGTGTCCTTGTGTTTTCACTGTTCAACTCTCACTTAAGTGTGAGAACATATGGTGTCTGGTTTTCTGTTCTTGTGTATGTTTGCTGAGAATGATGGTTTCCAGTTTCATCCATGTCCCCACAAAGGACATGAACTCTTCCTTTTTATGGCTGCATAGTATTCCATGGCACATATGTGCCACATTTTCTTTATTTGGTCTATAATTGATAGACATTTGGGCATTTGAATTGGTTCCAAGCCTTTGCTATTGTAAACAGTGCCGCAGTAAACATACGTGTGCATGTGTCTTTATAATAGAATGATTTATAATCCTTTGGGTATATACCCAGTAATGGGATTGCTGGGTCAAAGGGAATTTCAATTTCTAGATCCTCGAGGAATTGCCACGCTGTCTTTCACAATGCTTGAACTAATTTACACTCCCACCAACAGTATAAAAGCGTTCCTATTTCTCCACATCCTCTCCAGCATCTGTTGTTTCCTGACTTTTTAATGATAACCATTCTAACTGGCGTGAGATGGTATCTCATTGTGGTTTTGATTTGCATTTCTCTAATGATCAGTGATGTTGGGCTTTTTTTTCATGTTTGTTGACAGCATAAATGTCTTCTTTTGAGAACTGTTGGTTCATATCCTTTGCCTACCTTTTGATGTAGTTGTTTCTTTTTTTCTTGTGCATTTGTTTAAGTTCTTTGCAGATTCTGGATATTATGATAGATTGCAAAAATTTTCTCTAATTCAGTAGGTTGCCTTTTCACTCCGATTATAGTTTTTGTTGTTGTTGTTGTTGTTGCTGTGCAAAGCTCATTAGTTTAATTAGACCCCATTTGTCAGTTTTGGCTTTTGTTGTCATCGCTTTTGGTGTTTTAGTCATTAAGTCTTTGCCCATGCCTATGTCCTGATTGGTATTGCCTAGCTTTTATTCTAGGGTCTTCATGGTTTTAGGTGTTACATTTAAGTCTTTAATCCATCTGGAGTTAATTTTTGTGTAAAGTATAAGGAAGGGATCCAGTTTCAGTTTTCTGCATGTGGCTAGCCAGTTTGCCCAACACCATTTATTAAACGGGGAATCCTGTCCCCATTGCTTGGTTTTGTCATGTTTGTCAAAGACCAGATGGTTGTAGATGTGTGGTGTTATTTCTGTAGCCTCTGTTCTGTTCCATTGATGTATATATCTGTTTTGGTGCCTGTACCATGCTGTTTTGATTACTGTAGGCTTGTAGTATAGTTTGAAGTCAGGTAGCATGATGCCTCCAGCTTTGTTCTTTTTGCTTAGGATTGTCTTGGCTATGTGGGCTCTTTTTCGGTTCCATATGAAATTTAAATTGGTTTTTTCTAATTCTGTGAAGAAAGTCAATGGTAGCTTGCTGGGAATAGCATTGAATTTATAAATTACTTTGGGCAGTATGGCCATTTTCACGATATTGATCCTTCCTATCCATAAGCATGGAATGTTTTTCCATTTGTTTGTGTCCTCTGTTATTTCTTTGAGCAGTGGTTTGTAGTTCTCCTTGAAGAGGTACTTCATGTCCTTTGTTGTTTTCCTAGGTATTTTATTCTCTTTGTAGCAGTTGTGAGTAGGGGTTCACTCATGATTTGGCTCTCTGTTTGTCTGTTGTTGGTATATAGGAATGCTTGTGAGTTCTGCACATTGATTTTGTATACTGAGACTTTGCTGAAGTTACTTATCAGCTTAAGGAGATTTTGGACTGAGATGATGGGGTTTTCTAAATATACAATCATGTCATCTGCAAACAGAGACGATTTGACTTCCCCTCTTCCTGTTTGAATACCCTTTATTCATTTCTTTTGCCTGATTTCCCTGGCCAGAACTTCCAATACTGTGTTGAATAGGAGTGGTGAGAGTGGGCATCCTTGTCTTGCACTGGTTTTCAAAGGGAATGCTTCCAACTTTTGCCCATTCATTATGATATTGGCTGTGGGTTTGTCATAAATAGCTCTTATTATTTTCAGATACACTCCATTAGTACCTAGTTTATTGAGAGTTTTTAGCATGAAAGGGTGTAGAATTTTGTCAAAGGCATTTTCTGCATCTGTTGAGATAATCATGTGATTTTTGTCATTGGTTCTGTTTATGTGATGGATTACATTTGTTGATTTGCATATGTTGAGCCAGCATTGCATCCCAAGGATGAGGCCAACTTGATTGCGGTGGATAAGCTTTTTGATTTACTATTGGATTTGGTTTGCCAGTATTTTATGGAGGATTTTTGCATCGATGTTCATCAGGGATTTTGGCCTGAAATTTTCTTTTTTTTGTTGTGTCTCTGCCAGGTTTTGTTATCAGGATGATGCTGGCCTCATAACATGAGTTAGGAAGGCATCCTCTTTTTCTATTGTTTGGAATCGTTTCAGAAGGAATGGTACCAGCTCCTCTTTGTACCTCTGGTAGAATTCAGCTGTGAATCCACATTCCTAAGTGTTTTTAATGTAATTTCCATAGCTATTCTCCACAACAGTAATGACTTGCCATGACTTTTGGTCCCAGGACACTCACTTTTTATCTGGGTTTTGAATAAACATTGAAAGCATTTTGATACTCCCAGTGTACCTGGCTTTTATGCAAATCTAATGTTTGTAAGGTTATTTTATAGATCATACCTATTTGAAGATGGCTGTCATTATTATAAAATCATTTGGTTAACTAGCGAACATTTTGGCACACTTAATACCTTTTCATTTCCTGAGAGCTAAACAACAGAAAATTTTTATGTAAATTGAGTGATGTATTGTAAAAGTATTATGAATTAAGTAATTCAGTTTATGACTCTTTTGACCATAAATTAAAGATCTTAGATTAGGAATTGATACTTCAGTAGTTGGTGCTATTCTCCTTCATAAACAAGGACAGAATTTCTGACCAGAGACCAACCAGCAGGGCGTGTGCTGTGAACTGTGTCTGTTTTTCTCTAGTGGCCGTAGATTAGTAGTGAGTCAGTCATATTCTCTCAGTACCCTCTTATGATAGAAAGCCAGGCAGGTTGACAGAGGCTGACATTACAGGCTGCCACTGTCAGAGCAAATTAGCCTGCAATGTTATGCAGTGAGATGAACTTCATACTAGGAGTCTAGAGACCCAGGTTCTAGTCCCAGCTCTGCCACTAACCTAAGCGACCTTGGCAAGCCATAAACTCTTTAGGCTCATAAAAAGAAATCAGTTGAATAACCTTTAGTGGTCCTTCTTGGTCTAAAATTATGCTCTGCTAGATGAAACAGCATGTTTTTCACTCACCCCATATCCTAGCCAATTAAACCAGGGTATTTGTACTCAGAAAAATAGTTTTATTTCTGTTCTGAGATTGCATAATCAGCCTCTCACCTCCAAACCAGCAAATCTCAGCCAGTGGAAAGAGAGAGGAGGAGCTCACTCCTGTAGAGGAACATATAAAAACCCGATGGGAGCAGCCCCATGCCAAATTTGGAGATTCACACCCGCTTGATTCTCAGTATGATGCAGTGACAAGGGCTGGTGTGTTTTGTTCCTCCTGGGAGTGGAGCTGGAAGATGGATTAAGAACCTCTGTTTTAAGAACACAACCACACTTCCAAGTTTTATGTTGCTCTTCACACCTGCTGTTGCTCCTCCTTGGAGTTTAAGTTCAAGAGCTCATAGCTACCTTCAGTCTTCTAGAAGTCATAACCTCTGGATTCATGTCTTTCACAGAAACAACAAAGTGATTCTGTTTACTTTTCCCACCCCTCTGGTTAACTTTGTTGCTTTTTGATCCTTCAAATCATGAGAGAGCATTAGCAGTCTGTTTAATTTTCCCAGACAGGAAATTAACCAAAAATTAATTTAGCAGCAATGATAAAACCCACTGAGTCATTATATAATTTTTGCCTTTCATAGATCATAAACACCCCAATTGAGGATAATTTACTATCCCTGGGAAATCTAAACATATCAAATAATGTTTCAGAGCAAGATGTAAAACCCAATTTTATAGGCAGACATCCTTCTCCTTTCCATCAGCATAGCAGCATCTCCCTCCTCTCTATTAACCTCTCTTTTCACAGAGAAAATCAGACCTGTTCCCCAAGCAGGTAGATTTCTGCTTTTCAAACTGGAATCTCTGAATGCTTTAGGGTCTGTGTAGATATGCAAGAGAGATACAGAGCAAGGGAGTCATCCATGAGGCATCTTATGGAGGTTAACTCAGATATTTGGTTAAATAAACATTTAACCAGTTGAAAGCTTCTGTTGGTGTGGTGCGGTGGCTCACACCTGTAATCCCGGCACTTTGGGAGGCCAAGCTGGGTGGATTACCTTAGGTCCAGAGTTTGAGACCAGCCTAACCAACAAAGTGAAACTTTGTCTCTGCTAAAAATGCAATTATTAGACAGGCATGGTGACAGGTGCCTGTAGTCCCAGCTACTTGGTAGGCTGAGACAGGAGAATTGCTTTAACCTAGAAGTGGAGATTGCAGTGAGCTGAGATAGCGCCACTGCACTCCAGCCTGGGCGACAGAGCGAGACTGTGTTTAAACAAACAAACAAACCAACAAACTTCCGTCATTTGCACCCAGAAGCAAAATTGTGAGAACCTCATGCTTTCTGATGACTAGTCTCACACATTTATTCTTGAAACCCTAGAAGAAGGAGCATGGTTATGTATAGTGGCTAACTGAAAAAATTAGCTGCTATTGTTTTGAGAAGAGATTACACTAATACTGTTAGCTGATGTGATCCTCTAGAGTGGCAGTGGAGAAATGGCCTGTTTCAATGCAACCCAGGAGCCAGGAATGGTTTTCAAAGGATTGGAAACAAGAAGAATATGTGGCAGAGATGGATGTGACCCACAAAGCCTAAAATATTTACTCTCTGATCCTTTTGCAGAGAAAATTTGTCAGCCCCTGCTCTAGAAAGATTTTTCATTGAAGCCTAAACACCTGCTACTTTAAAAAATAAGTTAATCATCTTGCTGGTGGTTTGTTTTGCTTCTCATGCTTATGTGAATACACACAAACACATACATACCACACAAATCTCAAAACTAACCTGACTTGTTACCAGTTCCTAATCCCATCACAGTGAACTGTCCCATTGAACAAAAACAAAAATTCTAGACTTCTCTGATTCAGTGTTTTTGACTTAAATTTTTTATTTAATTTTTAATTATCAAAATGTATAAATTCTCTTTTCATCTGAGAATATATGTTAGTGGTTGAATCAGGAAGTTTACGAAGTATGAACATAAACCAGGTGAAAATTCTTAAGCAAATGAAGAAAAGTTAAAAAATCCTGGAATTTCGCTGAGATTTTCCACAAGGAGAGGTATGAACCCAAGGTAGTGTGGCAATCAAAAGATCGCAGGATGAGCTGGGCATGGTGGCTCACGCCTGTAATCCCAGCACTTTGGGAAGCCGAAGCAAGTGGATCACCTTAAGTAAGGAGTTCAAGACCAGCCTGGCCAACGTGGTGAAATTCCATTTCTACTAAAAAGTAAAAAAAAAAAAAAATTAGCTGGGTGTGGTGGTACACACCTGTAATCCCAGCTACTTGGGAGGCTGAGGCAGGAAAATCTCTTGAATCTGGGAAGCAGAGGTTGCAGTGAGCCAAGATCATGCCACTGCACTTCAGCCTGGGCAACAGAGTGAGACTCCATTGCAAAAAACAAAACTCAACAGGATGTACGCAGAGGTATATTTAAAATATAACTTTTATTGTAGAGATGTTACTATCTCTTATGTGTGAGAACCCTAGGCCCTAACTAGATGAAACCTTCACTCTTGAAATTTCATTTAAATGTCAGTCAGTACATCAAAATGATATTAATAGGGGACCTCGGCACCTTACTTTCAGCAATGGACAGAACATATAGATAGAAAATAAAGAAACGTCAGAGTTAAACCACACTCTAGACCAAATGGACCTAAAAGATGTTTAGGTCCATTCCACCCAATAGCGCAGAATATACATTCTTCTCATCAGCAAATGCAACTTTCTCCAGGATAGGTCATATGTTATCCCACAAAATAAGTTCCATCAAAAAGTTTTACAAAATTGAAATTATGTCAAGTCTTTTTTGTGACCACAACAGAATAAAACTAGAAATCAATAATGGGAGAAACTTTGGAAACTATACAAACACTTGGAAATCGAGTGATATACTCCTAAACAACAAATGGGTCAAAACAGAAAAAGGAAATTAAAATAGACTTCTTGCTAGGAGTGGTGTCTCAGCCTGTAATCCCAACACTTTGGGAGGCCGAGGCAGGCGGATCACGAGGTCAAGAGATCGAGACCATCCTCGCCATGATGAAACCCCGTCTCTACTAAAAATACAAAAATTAGCCGGATATGGTGGCACGTGCCTGTAGTCCCAGCTACTCTGAAGGCTGAGGTGGAAGAATCACTTGAACCCAGGAGCTAGAGGTTGCAGTGAGCCGAGATTGTGCCACTGCACTCCAGCCTGGCAACAGAGCAACACTCCGTCTCACATAAAATAGACTTCTTGAAAGAAAAATGGAAGCACAACGTGCCAAAACCTATGGACACAGAAAAGCATTTTAAGAGGAAAGTTTAATAATATTAAAAGCATCTCAAACTACCCATAGTTATGCCTCAAGAATCTAAAAAAACAAGAACTAAACCCAAAATTAGTAGAAGAAATGAAATATCAGAATAGAAATAACAAAAGACTAAAAAAAATACAAAAGATCAACAAAATAATTGGTTTTTTGAAAAGATAAAATTACCTATAATTCCAATACTTTGAGAGGCCAAGGCAGGAGGATTGCTTGAGGACAGGAGTTCAAGATCAACCTGGTCTACATAGACTCTTTCTATAAAAATGTTTTGAAATTATAAAATAGCCAGGCATAGTGATGCATGCCTATAGCTCTAACTACTTGGAGGCTAAGGCAGTGGGATAGATTGAGACTTGAAGTTCAAGGTTGCAGTGAGCTATGATCACACCACTGCACACCAGTCTAGCACTCTAGCCTGAGTGATAGAGTGAGGTACTGTCCCACAAAGCAAATAAAAACATAAGATCAACAAACCTCTACTTAGACTTAAATTTTAATAAGTTTCAAATCAGAGATGAAAAAACATAACTGATACCACAGTAATAAAAATAGACTGTTATGAACAACTATATGCCAACAAAATAGAAAACCTAGAACTGGATAAATTCCTAGACATGTACAACCTATCAAAATTAAATCGTGAAGAAATAGAAAATCGGAACAAACTAATAATGAGTAATGAGGTTGAATCAATAGTCAAAAGTGTCCCATCAAAGAAAAGCCTAGGACCTGATGCATTTACTGCAGAATTCTACAAAACATTTAAAGAAGTAATACCAATCTTTTTTAGACTATTAGAAAAAAAAGAAGAGGGAGTTCTCCCAAACTAAGTCCAGGATCACCCTGATACTAAAATCAGATAAAGACACACACAGAAATCTATGGGCCAATATGCCTGATAAACATAGATATAAAAACCTTCAACAAAATAAGAGCAATCAAAATTCAATAGCACATTAAAAAGATCATTCATCATGACCAAGTGGAATTCATTCTGGGAACACAAGGGTGGTTCACCATCCACAAATCAATAAACATGATACATCGCATTAACAGAATCAAGGGGAAAAAATGCGGTTGTTTCAGTCAACACAGAAAAAGCTTTGATGAAAATCAAGATCTTTTTACAATGAAAATTCTCAACAAATTGTGTATGGATGGACCATACCTCAAAACAATAATGGCTGTATATGACAAACCCACAGCTAACATATTGAACAGGAAAAAACTGAAAACTTTTCCTGTAAAATCTGAAACAAGACAAGAATGCTCACTTTCACCACTTCTGTTTAACATAATACTGGACGTTCTAAACAGCAAGTAAACGAGAAATAAAGGGCTCCAAATTGGACAGGAGAAAATCATATTATCCCTGTTTACAAATGATTATATGTATAGAAGGCCCTAAAGACTCCTCCACCAAAAAAAAAAAAAAACAAAAAAAACACAAAAAAACCACACCTGTTAGCACTAATAAATTCAGTAAAGTTGCAGGATAAAAAATCAACGTACATAAATCAATAGTATTTTTGTAAACCAATATTATCTGAAAATTGCAATTCCAATTACAAAAGCTACCAAATTAAAAACCTCAGAAATTTAAGCAAGGAGATGAAAAATCCTTAGAAAACTATAAAACATTGATGAAATAAATTGAAGTGGACACAAATAAATGGAAATATATTTCCTGTACATGGATTGAAAGAATTAACATAGCTAAAATGTCCATACTACCCAAAGTGATCTACAAATTCAGTGTAATCCTTGTGAAAACACCAATGACTTTTTTCACAGAAATAGGAAAAACAACCCCAAAATTTATATGGAATTAGAGAAGACTACAAATAGTCAAACCAATCTTGAGCAAAAAGAACAAAACTAGAGGCATCACACTGCCTGAAGTCAAAGTATATTACAAAGCTGTGTAACCAAAACAGCACGGCAATTGCATAAAAACAAACACATGGACAGATGAAACAGGATAGAAAACCCGGAAGTAAATCTACACACTTACTGCCAACTGCTTTTCAGCAAAGGTACCAAGAATACATGTTGTCAAAGAACAGTCTCTTCAATAAATGGTGCTGGAAAAATGATATCCACATGCAGAAAGATGAAACTAGATGCCTATTTCTCATCAACTACGAAAATCAACTCAAAGTGGATTAAAGACTTAAATGTAAGACCTGAAACCATAAAACTACTAGAATAAAACGTTGGGGAAATGCTTCATAACATTGGCCTGAACAAGGATTTTTTGGGTAAGTCCTCAGAAGCTCAGTCAGCAAAAGTAAAGATAGACAAATGGGATTGTATCAGACTAAAAGGCTTCTGCACAACAAAGGAAACCAACAGCCTATAGAGACAGTTTGTAGAATGGGAGAAAATATTTGCAAAATATGCCTCTAACAAGGGCTTATTATCCAGAATATATAAGGAACCCAGTAGCAAAAAAAAAAAAAAAAAAAGATTTGATTTAAAATGGGCAAAAAACGAATAGACATTTCTCACAAGACATACAAATGAACAAAAGGTATGTGAAAAATGTTCCACATCACTAGTTATCAGGGACATGCAAATCAAAACCACAATGACATATCTTTTCACCTCATTTAGAATGGCTATTATCAAAAAGACAAAATATAATTGCTAGAATGGATGTGGAGAAAAGGGAATGCTTATACACCATTGGTGGAAATGTAAATTGGCATAGTCATTATGGAAAAGAGTATAGAGGTTGCTCAAAAAACTAAAATCTACCATATGATCCAGCAGCTATATGATTTATCACAAGGAAATGAAGTCAGCATGTCAGAGATATCTGCACTTACATGTTTATTGCAGCATTATTCACAATAGCCAAGATCTGGAGTCAACCTATCAACGAATGGATAATCAAAATGTGGTATGTATAAACAATGGAATGCTACTCATTGTCTGAAAATTCAAGAAAGCAATTCTATTTACAAAAGCTATCAAATAAAACTAAGAAATTTAAGGTGAGAAATCCTTAGAAAACTTTAAAAAGTCATAAAAAAGAATAAAATCCTGTTATTTGTGGTGACATGAATGAACCTGGAGGACATTATGTTAAGTGAACTAAGGCATAAAAAAACAAATACCACATGATCTCATTTATGATATCTAAAAAAGCCAATCTCATAGAAGTACAGAGTACAAAAGTGGTTACCAGGGGCAGGGGAGGGAAAAGGAGAGGGGATGGTGGGTAGAGATTGGTCAGTGTTTACAAAATTACCTGTTGATCATTTTAGTAGATCATTGTTACTTTTTTTTTTTTTTTTTTGGTAACACCATTATCAAGGTATAATTCACATACTATACATTTCACCCACTTAAAGTGTATAATTCAGTGGTTTTTAGGAGGAATAAGTTCTGGTATTTTATAGTATCGTACAGGGATGACAGTAAACAGTATTATAGTGTATATTTCAAAATAACTAGAAGAGGATTCTGAATATTCCCACCACAAAGAAATGATCGATGTTTGAGATGATGGATATACTAAATATGATTCAATCATTATGCAATGAATACATGTACTGAAACACCTCATGGGGCCCCATAAATATGTACATTTTTGTATCAGTTAAAAATAGTTCTTTTAAAAGTCAGTCGTACAAATCCTGAAGTTAGGGTGAATCGTCAGAACTGGCAGTGAACTGTACAGTGAATAGCACTAACAAAGATTTTCTCGAAGCTACTTGTAAGATCATTTTGGAAATCCTTGAGGAAACTCAGTAGGAGAAATTTTGATGATGCTCTGTGCTATAGATATGTTTGATTAGATTGTCAGTCAAAAGAGGCGGATTAACTTAGAAGGCGTCCTTATCAAACAAGATCGCCCTGTGATACACATTACTATGCTCAAAAGACAAGCTGAACCTCTGAGAAACAATATTAGCATGGTAACTTACAGATTGATTAAAAGCCCAAATGTTAGTGATTTGACCTCATGATAATTGGTACATTTTTTTGGTAGCATCCTTGTCAAGTTGAAATTCACCTACCGTATAATTCACCAGCTCAAAGTGTACAAGTCAGTCATTTTTAGTATATTCACAGAGTTGGGCAGCCATCAGCACAGCCTGTTTTAGAATTGAAATTTCTGTATTTTTCTGTATTCATTTGCCTGATCTGGACATTTCACAGAAGTGAAGTCATACAATATATGATATTTTGTGACTTTTGTCACTTTGTACATTTTCAGGTTTCATTTGTGCATGTATCAATACTTAATTCCATTCTATGGCCAAATATTAGGTTGGTGCAAAAGTAATTGAGTTTTTCCGTAATATTTCATTGCTTGGATTTTTAAATTATTTACTTATTTATTTATTTATTTTTGGGACAGAGTCTCTTTCTGTTGCCCAGGCTGGAATGCAGTGGCCTGATCACAGCTCACTGCAGCCTTGACCTCCCAAAGCTCAGATGATCCTCCCACCCTCAGCCTCCCAAGTAGCTGGGATCACAGGTGTGTGCCATGACACCGTGCTAATTTTAAGGAAGGGCCAAACTGTTTGTGAACGTGGTTGCACAGTTTTGCATTCCCACTAGCAGTGTATGAGGGCTCCAATTTTTCCATGTCCTCACTGACACTTGTTACTGTCTTGGCTTTTTTATTATAGTCATTCTCATTGGTGTGAAGTAGTACCTCACCGTGGCTTTGATTTACGTTTCCCTGATGACTAATGATGTTGCACATCTTTTTATATGCTTTTTGGTCATTTGTATTTCTTCTTTGGAGAAATGTCTAGTTATTTTACCCAGCTTTTACTTGTACAGATGTTTGATCATTGTATGCCTATCACATTGTAGAAACATGACTGAATACATAATTATCGACTGAATACATGAACAAATCACTATATTAAACGTTGATGCCTATAATGAAATAGTAAGTAATAACGTTTGTGAGAGCAGATAACCGTGTTTGTCTTGGTAATGGTATATATGCCCAGTACCTAGAAGACTCTCTGACAGTCTGGCATGGTATAGGTGTTTATTCACTAGGTGAATAAACATTTGATTGCAATGTGTTATATGATATCACCAATAGTTGAAGAAGATATCAATAAGATAAGATGATTTTTTTTAATGAGCATGATTATTAACTCAAAACCATTTGCAAATATGTGAACAAGTAGTGTCAAATCCAGGACGTATAAAACAAGGGCCCAGGACCACCGCGTTTGCCAAATACACTAGTAGCCGCTGCCTGGTTCACTTACAGTACTTGGCCTGTAGTTCATTCACCTCTTAATGGTTTTAGTGTCTATTTTTAATATTGCTATCAATACTCACAATACTCATCTTTTAAAATTTGTCCTTTTTAAAAAAGGAATGTATACTGCCGAGCTGTACATTGGCTTGGTCTGTAGAGGGTTGCTAGCTGAATTGCTGATTCTCCTTTTGGAAAACAATTAAATAGTAGGAGGTACTGACAAAGTAAAAACAAACCCAAACTGAATAAAGTGAATAAATTAATCATTCAACTAGTAGGTTTTAAAAGTGGCTTATTTGGCAGATGTTTTTTCAGGTTTAGACACTTAATCGACAACTGAAGGTTTTTGTTGCCAGTGTAAGATACTCTTCAGGGACAGGAAAATGTGAGAGTTGGATGAACACAGTAGGTGATAAGTGTGATCAGTTCTTTGGGATTTTAAAATTCGTATTCAGGCAAGTAAAGCTTTAGTAATGTAAGCAAATTATAATTTTTAAATAATCTTTACACATTAAAACCAGTTGTCTCATTATAAATGTTTCCGGTCAAATAACACGGCCAGTGGTTCAGAGGTACTTTTCTTACCAAAGACACAAGAGACTTAACCTCTGAACAAGACACAATTATAAAACATCCCCCAAGAATCACATAAAATGTTGCCACTTTATGGCATTCTGGGTATCTCTCCTCAAATTAAAAATTGTTGCAAATATTGTGACATTTTGATAAAAAGGAGACCTGCCTGAATGTGATAGAATGTCTTTTATTTTGAATTTACCCAGTCGTTCAAAATTGATAAATTCAGTGAAATAACATCTCACGTTGAAGTCAGTGAGATAGGCAATAAATATGTTTTTCTCGTGGCTATTTAAAATAATTTCAATTATAATTGGGCTCTGGCTAATATTCTATCATGATACTATCTATACAATTTAAATATTTTATACACTTAATAAGGAAGAATCCAGAGTTTTCATATGTAAGGCGAAAGAGGAGACTGAGAAGGTACTCCTTGCTGCAGCCATGCCTCCAGGCCTCATAAGAAGTTTCACTCTAAGCAACTTCGGCTGCTTTGAGAAGTTCCCGTATTTGTGGTTTTGGCTTCTCTGTCTCTTGCATGAATTAGAAAGCTCCCCCTTTACTAGATCCTCATAGCAGGTTCCTCACAGGAAAGTGACCATAAAGCCTGTAGGAGAACATCTCATGTACCGTGTAAATACATATAATTACTATGTACCGTTTAAATTTAAAAAGAAAAAAACATAAATTAAGCTGGGAGTCTTGAATAGAATTAGCATAGTGACTATTTACAGAAATCATTTTCAGAGGAAAGGGTTAAGTAGAGATGTTGAGGCAACCAAGCATTTGCAGTTACAGGAAGCCATTGCCGAAAGTATTGGAAAGGCATTTTAAGAATATATGTGCTGGGGGCCAGGCACAGTGGCTTACACCTGTAATCCCAGCACTTTGAGAGGCCAAGACGGGTGGATCTCCTGATGTCAGGAGTTTGAGACAAGCCTGGCTAACATGTCAAAACCCCATCTCTACCAAAAATACAAAAATTAGCTGGGTGTGTTAACATATACCTGTAATCCCAGCTACTCAGGAGGCTGAGGCACAAGAATAACTTGAACCTGGGAGGTGGAGGATGCAGTCAGCCGAGATTGTATCACTGCATTTCAGCCTGGGTGAAGGAGTGAGACTCTGTCTCAAAACGAAAGAGAATGTATGTGTTTTTAATATTTTATCTTAATAAAATATTTCAATACATTATTTAACATATACACTTATGTATATCTGTATATATGTTATATATATACACATATATATACAGATATACATAAACAGATGCATACACATTTTATCTTATCCTTAAAGAATAGAAGCATTTAATATACATTTAATCACAGAAAGTACAGCTAGCTGGCCCTGAAGTAACATCCTTTCATTATAATGTCGATGAAAAAAAAAGTCCCGTCCTGCTTGCTGGGACTGCTATCTGTGTGGAGTTTGCACATGTTCCCTACGTCTGCCTGGGTTTCCTCTTGTCCTCCTGTTTCCTCCCGTATCCCCGCCATGTCCCACAGCTATGCACATTAGATGAGCTGGAGTGTCTACATGCTGGTCCCAGTGTGCGTGAGTGTGGGGTGTGCAAGTGGCCCTGCACTGGGATGACATTCTCTCCAGGCCTGGTTCCTACCTGGCGCCCTGAGCTGCCAGGGTAGGCTGTAGTTACGCATGAGCCTGAACTGCAGTCAGTGGGTTGGAAAAGGAAGGAATGAGTCAATGAAAATTATTGTCAAATTAAAAATTTGTTAAGGTAGATGATAATCATACAAATGCACAACACTAAACGTTGCAGTACAAAAACCCTTCTCAAGCCTGCCAGATCTGCCGTTTTTGAACTGCGTGGTGGTAGGAGGTGCTACTTAAGATTTCCTGCCTTGCATGCATTTATTTCTCAATTGAACCCACCCCCGCCATGCCCACCATTTCTCATTAATGCACCAAAAATTGAGTAAAAAAATTACCTTACTTATTTTTATTAACATTTTTAAATGTATGTGTAGCTCACGTTTATTTCAGTGTTTAATATTAGAAGTGTTTGGGGCCTTTATTTAGAATTTTGATGATGTTTTTGTGACCAGAAACATGCCATAGGAACTTCAGTCTTGTTTATATCAATTAGCCTGTGGTAAAACTGGTTTCCTCATATGGCATTTTGCTTAAAGTCACAGTTTGCAAGAGTTTATCCATGACATTGAGGACTCACTGTATAATAATAAAAGCTAACATTTGTTGTTATAGGTCCTTTATATGATTGTTTTAATTGTCACAGTGACACTGTGAGGTGCTATTGTCACCATTTCACATATGAGGAAACTTAATCATATGGTGATTTGGTGGGTCATTGCTCATCCGGCTGTACTTCAGGAAATTTGGGAGCAGCTGAAAAATTCTAAATCACCTAGCCTTCTGGCCATTATAAGAATACAGGAATGGAATGACACCTTAGTATCAGTTATGGTTCATAGAAATCTCCTGAAAGTCTGTATTATCCTCCCTTTAGGTATATCAGGATCGGAGATAAAGAATGTGAATTTAACAAGAACTTTCGCCTTATCCTTCACACGAAATTGGCAAATCCTCACTATAAGCCGGAATTACAAGCTCAGACAACTCTCCTCAATTTCACAGTCACGGAAGATGGTCTAGAAGCACAGCTGCTGGCAGAGGTTGTCAGTATTGAAAGGCCAGATTTGGAGAAACTGAAGGTAAAAATGTTTATGTCACCACTAACACTTACACAGCACTTGCTCTGCACAAATCATAGTGCTAGACACAGAATTATAAAATAGGATTCTTGCCCTCTAGAATGTTGCAGTCTAATTGGGAAAAATAAGTATACATGTTAAAAGTTAAACAAAGATTTTCATAAATGCTAGATTGTTACAGTTATGCCACAAGTAGGAAATAGGCTGGCTATAGATCTTGTTTGAGGAATAGGACTGGGGCAAACAAAGAGGCGTATGAGTGATGGAAAATAAGAGGTATAGAAACAGGTATGTGCCCAGGTAGGTTGGAAGATAATTGACTAATTTAGCCTGGACAAAAGAATGAAGAAGAGGTGTAATGAAATAAAATTGGAAAAATTAAGGACCTGGTAGCTAGTTATGACTAGTATACAAAGGGACATTTATGGCCCTAAGTATATTAAGAAACAATGCTGAAAATAATTAAATTCGGTGCTATATACAGAAAACAAAACAACATAGCCTTAAAATGCAGAAAAAAAGGGAATAATAAAGATAAAATCAGAAAATAATGACATAGAAAATAGAGAAACAAAAGATGAACAAAATAAAAAGATAGTTCTTTGGCAAGAAGGGGTGAGGAAGTGATAAAGTAGGTATACTTCCATAAGGGCTAGTGAAGAATGAAAGACAAAAGGCAAGTAAAAGAAGAAAAAGGCACATAACTACACCGATTAAAATATATAAAGGAACGCTGTGCTCAGCTTTCTAACAATAAAGTTGAAAATTGAAATGGTGATGTGAAAATTAAAAATAATTTATGTGGTAACAGGCAAATTTGGCAATAGTGTGTCTCAAACATTTAAATGAGATATATTAAGAATTGAAACAAGGATTGATATTTCAGATGTTAGAGATCTATGTCCTGCATTTTGGAAATTGAAGGGATTTCTTTCCACAGATAAACACTATTCTTATTTTGAATAGCTAAGCTAGAATACTTTTTCTTAGTATAAATCAGGGGTCCACAAACTATTTGGCCTGCCACCTCTTTTTGTTAATAAAGTTTTATTAAAACACAGCCATGGCCAAGCACAGTGGCTTAGACCTATAATACCAGCACTTTGGAAAACTGAGGTGAGTGGATCACTTGAGGCCAGGAGTTTGCGACCAGCTTGGCCAACATGATGAAACCCTGTCTCTACTAAAAATACAAAAAAATAGCCAGGTGTGGTGATACACAACTGTAGTCCCAGCTACTCGGGAGGCTGAGGCATAAGAACCACTTGACCCCAGAGGGGTGGAGGTTGCAACGTGCCAGAATAGTGTAACTGCCCTCCAGCCTGGGGGACACAGCAAGACTCTATCTTTTAAAAAAAACAAAAACAAAAGCACAGTGTGTTCATATATTTACATATTGTCTATGACTGCTTTTGCACTATAATGGCAGAGTTGAATAGTTGCAACAGAGACCTTTTAGCCTGAAGTATTTACTATCTGGCCCTTTCCAGAAAAAGATTGCCACCCTGGTATAAATCCATTGTTCTCAAACTATGGGTCCTGGAACAGCAACATTACCATCAGCTGGTGCTGATGCAAATTTGCTTTAAATGTAAATTCTCTGACCACACTCCAGATCCCACTAAATGAGAAACTCTGGAGGTTGGTGGGAGGCGTCCAGCAATCATGTTTCACTGAGCCATGCAAGAAATTCTGGTCTGTGCCCAGACTCTGTGTGAGGCTCCTTTACTTGGATTTGCCACTGCAGCAGTTGATAAGTAGGCATCGATAGTCATGAGATCAAGGCTGGGTATAAGTACACTTGGCTCCCTGAGACCTCCTTACAGATGTGCTCACATTCAGTGGAACTGTAACATGCCAGAAATGAGTGGTTCACCAAGTCAGAGTTCAAAGGACCACTGGCTTGCTGCCTTGTGCACTAATTGCCAAGCTGGATCAGGGACCATATCTGTAATCAAGGCACCACTAGACCATATAAGAAAATAGTTTGTTTTTTTTTAAAGGTTAGCATAAGGAAGTTGCAGGAGTCCTTTATTCTGAATGTCACTCTTATTGGATCTATGACTTATAAGAATTTTCTCCGATTCTGTAGATTGTCTTTTCACTTTGTTGTTGGTGTCCTTTGAAGCACGAAAGTTTTTAATTTTGGTAACGTTCAGTTTATTTTTTTCTTTCTTGTGTTTTTGGTATCATATCTAAGAAATAAATCACAGTTCATGAAGATTTACTCTTATATTTACTCTTATATCCTGGGAGTTATGTGGTTCCAGTTCTTATGTTTAGCTCTATTGTGCATTTTGAGTTCATTTTTGTACGTGGTGTGAATTAGGGTCCAACTTCATTCTTTTGCATGTGTATATCTAGTCGTCCCAGCACTTTTTGTTGAAATGACTATATTTTCTCCTTTACATTGCCTTTGATCAACATCAGTTGTCCATGTTTCTGTGGATCTATTCATATTTCTGTGTTCTCTGTTTCATTCCATTCATCTGTTTGTCTGTTCTTTCATCAATACCACATGGCCTTATTACTGTAGCTTGATAGTAAGTCTGGAAGCCAAGCAGTGTCAGTTCTCTGACTGTTTTGTTTTCCGTATATTTTTGGTGATTCTGGATGTTATGCTTTCTAATACTTTAGAATCACATTTTCAATATCTATAAAATAATGTGCAGGTATTTTGATTAATACGATGTTGAATTTCAGAAAGGAATAACGAATGTCCTAACAATATTAAGAGTTCCTATTCATGAAAATGCTGTATCTCTCCATTGTTTAGACCTCTGGTTCCTTTCATCAGAGTTTTATAGTCCTCCGGATAGGTCTTCAACATTCTTTGTGAAATCTATACCTAAGTGTTTCGGTCCTTTGGTACTAATGTAAATGGCATTGTGTTCTAAATGTTAAATTACAATTGTTCAAAGCTGGTATATAGAAGAGCAATGGCTTTTGTATATTAATCTGTATCCTGCAAGTGTGCTATGTCTGCTTATTAGTTTCAAGAGGCCGTATGTCCATACTTTGGGATTTTCCACGTAGGCGATCATGTCATGTGTGAACAAAGACAATTTTTTATTTCTTCCTTCCCATTCTGTATACCTTTTATTTCCTTTTCTTGTCTTACCGTATTAGTTAGGACTTCTAGTACAACATTAAATAGAAGTGGAAACTTGCTTCATTCCTGATCTTAGGGCAAAAGCATCTAGCTTCTCACCATTAAGTAAGATGTTAGCTATGATTCTCTTCTTTTAGATGTTCTTTATCAAAAAAGTTCCCCTCTATTTCTAGTTTGCTGAGAGTTTTCATCATAAATTACTGTTAAATTTTATCATGTTTTTTCTGCATTTATTGATATGACTTCATTATTTTTCTTTAGTTTGTTATATAACATTACTTCACTTTTGAACCAGTGAAGAATAAATCCTACTTGATCATGGTGTTAATTATTTTTATACATTATTGGATTTGATTTGCTAATTTTTTGAGGAAGTTCACATCTATGCTCATCAGAGATACTGGTCTGTAGTTTTTTGTTTTTTCCTGTAATGGCTTTATCCAGATGCTTGCCTTGTAGAATGAGATGGAAAGTGTTCCCTCTGCTTCTGTTTTCGCGAAAAAAATGTAGAGAAATGATATGATTTCTTCTTTAACTCTTTTCTTCCAGTGAAATTATCTGGATCTGGTGCTTTCTGTTTTGGAAGATTACTCTCGAGTTAATTTCTTTAATGCATATAGGCCTTTTCATATTATGAGTGCATTTTTGGTAGATTCTGTTCTCCACAGTATCGATTCACTTTATCTACGTTACCAAATTTGTAAGCCTATAATGGTTTATAATATTCTTTTATTATCCTTTAATGTTCATGGAATTGGTATTGATGCCCCTCTCTCATTTCTCATACTAGTAATTGGTGCCTTCTCTTGTCTATGTGTTAGCCTGGCTAAAGAATTATAAATTCTAATGATCCTTTCAAATAATCAGCTTTGGATTTTATTGATTATCTCTGTTGGTTTTCTGGTTAAAATGTTATTGACTTCTGCTCTGATTTTTATTATGTATTCATAAGCTTGCTTTATGTTACATTGATCCTTTATCTAATTTTCTAAGGTAAAAGCTTAGATAAATACCTTTAGGTTTTCTTCTCTACTTTTCTAATATATGCATTCAGTGCTATAAATTTCCCTTCAACCACTGCTGTTGCTGCATCTCACAAATTTTGATATGTTGTATCTTTGTTTGCATTTATTTCAAAATATTTTTAACTTTCTCTTGAGACTTCTTTGGCCCCTGTGTTATTTAGAAATGTGTTGTTTAATCTCCAAATATTTTTGAATTTTAAGCTTTCTGTTACTGATTTCTTATTTAATTTGTTATGGTCTAGAACCTTTTAGGTGTATTGTTTGATCCATCTTGTGAATGGTCCATGTGAGCTTGAGAAAAATGTATATTCTTTTATATGTGGATTAAGTAGTCTGTCAGTGTCGTTTGATCCAGTTGATTGATGATGTCGTACAGTTCAACTATATCCCTCCTGATTTTCTGCATGCTGGAACTGTCAGTTATGATATAAGGGTTTTGAATCATCCAGCTATAATAGTGGACTTGTTTATTTCTCCTTGTAGTTCTTAGTTTGTGCCTTATGTTTTTTGACACTCTGTTGTTAGGTGCAGATACATGGAAGATTGTTAGGCTCTCATGGAGAGTAAACCTTTTTATTATGTAACATACTTCTTCTCAAAAACTTTTGTTATTCTGATAACTACTTTGCCTTAAATTAATATAGCCACCTCAGCTTTCTTTTGGTTAGTGTTAGCATGGTGTATCTTTCTATATCTCTCTCTCTACCTTTAATTTGTACCTTTAAAGTAGGTTTTGTAGACAACAGATAGTTGGGTCTTGTTTTTTATCCACTATGTGAATTTCTTTTAAGAGATTTGTATAGATAATTCACATTTAACGAGATTGTTGCCATAATTAGATTACTGTCTACCATATTTTTTATTGGTTTTTATTTATTATACTTGTTTCTCTTTAGTTTTGTTTCTTTTTCTCTTATTCTGCCATTTTTGGTCTTAACTGAGCACCTTCTATGATTCTAGTGTCTATTCTTTCTTAGCTATATATATTGCCATATTTATATATAGCTGTAATATTTATATATTACAATATAAATATATATTGTCTTTTTTGGTAATATTTGTCTTTTCTTCTTCTTCTGCCTTCTTTGATTTTAATTAAGCATTTTATAGGATTTCAGTGTCTCTTCTCTCTTAACAATATATATTGCTATATATAAGTACAACATAAATTGTACTTCTTAAAAAAATTTTAGTGGTTACCTTAGCATTTGCCATTTATATTTAAAATTAACTCAGCCTGCCTGCCTGCCCTCCTTCCTTCCTTCCTTCTTCTTTTCTTCCTTTCTGAGACACAGTTTCACTCTTGTTGCCTAGGCTGGAGTGCAATGGCACAATCTCGGCTCACTGCAACAGCCACCTCCCAGATTCAAGTGATTTTCTTGCCTCAGCCTGAGTAGTTGGGATTACAGGCATGTACCACCATGCCCAGCTAATTTTGTATTTTTAGTAGACACAGGATTTCACCATGTTGTTCAGGCTGGTCTCAAACTCCCAACCTTAAGTGATTCACCTGCCTTGGCCTCCAGAAGTGCTGGGTTTACAGCACAGGGTTTGAGCCACCACACCTGGACTCTAATTTTGTTTTCAAATAACACTACTGCCTCATTGATAATGCAGGTATATTTGAATGGACTATTCTCATTTGCTCCCTTTCATCCTTTATAACATGGCTGACATTCATTTCACTTACCCATAAGTTATAATCACTGACTACACTGCTGTTACTACTGTTTTGAACAAACAGCTCAATTAGTAAGCTAACATATTGTACCTTCATTTACTCCTTCTCTCGTACTCTTTCATTCTTTATATGGATGTGAGTTTCTGACCTATATCATTTTTCTTGTCTATGAAGAAAAACTTCTTTTAACATTTCTGGTAAGGCAGGCCAACCAACAACAAAATCCCTCAGTCTTTGTTTGTCTAAGAAAGCTTTTATTACTCTTTCACTTCTAAAGGATAATTTTTAAAGGATACAAAATTATTTGTTGATTTTTTCCCCTAAAAATTTTAAATATTTTACTCAGCTCTCCTTTTTGCATAGTTTCCTGAGAGAAGTTCTATGGAATTCTTATCCTTGTTCCTTCATAGGTAATTTATTTCCTGTGGATTCTTTCACTATTTTTTGTTTTTGACATTATGCAGTTTGAATAGGAAATGCCTAGGACTTGAGGTTTGGCATTTATTCTGCTTAATGTGCAATGGGTGTCCTGGATCTGTGGTTTGGAATCTTTCATTAATTTTGAAGAATTTTTAGCTACCATTATTTCCAATCTTTCTTCTGCTCATTTTTTTTCCTCCTTCTTCCTGTAAGCATCTCACAGTTTTTGAACATTCTTTCCTTTTTAATTTTTATTCTTTTTTTTCTTTTCAAGTATCTACTGACATATGTCTAAGCATACTGATTCTTGTCACTGTGTCTAATCTACTTATGAGCTCATCAAAAAGCTTTCTTCATTTTTATTACATTGTTTTTTATTTCTAGCATTTTCTTTTTATTCTTTTTCTGTGTCTCTACTTACATTGCCCATGTGGTCTTGCATGTTGTTCATGTAAGATTTATTGCTGTGGTAAAATGAGGAAACTGAGGCAAGTATAAGAAAATGAGAAGCTAATTTATTCAGCTCCCGGGTGAGGTTCTGTGGTCCAGGGAGGGGCCAAAGAAGTCACGCCTGGCTGTTTAGGTCATGGGGTTTTATGGGAAGGGAAGGTGATTGATTGACTATTGGGGAAACAAAACAAAGGCAATTTTATTGGCTGTCAGGAAGCAGGAAATGCCTGGAACTAGTTGCCATTGGTAGGCGGGCAGGACTTTGGGTAAGTGGGCCTTGATTGGCTGTTGGGGAAACAAAGTGAAGGCAATGTTATTGGCTATTAAGAAGCAGGAAGTACCTGGAGCTGGTGGTCATGGGTAGGTGGGCAGGACCTTGAGTAAGTGGGCCTTGATTGACTGTTGGGGAAACAAAGTGAAGGCAATCTTATTGGCTATTAAGAAGCAGAAAATACCTGGAGCTAGTGGTCATGGGTAGGTGGGCAGGACCTTAGGTAAGCAGGCCTTCCGGGGGCATACAGAGCAGACTGCTACCGGGCAGGGTCTGATGGGGCTTCTTTAAAAAATTTTCCTGCAGGGCCGTTGAATGCATAATTTAGTGCTAAATGTGGGCTTAGGTCTGGTATGTGGAGGCGGGTGCAGGGAAGCCGTGCGGCAAGGCCAGATAACAAGCTTGGGTAATGACATAGTTATCAGAGGCAGAGAGAGATGGATGTGTCTGTTTAACCCTCTGCAAGGCAGCCAACCTTACAGTTCACTTTTCCAGAAAAGCCCTTAGCACATTAAGCAGTTATTTTTAACTCCCAGTCGGATAATTCCAAAATCTCTGCCACATCTGAGTCTTGTTCTGAGGTTTGCTTTGTCTCTTCTGTTTTTTCCTTTTTTTTTTTTTTTTTTTTTTTTTTTTTGCCTTTTAGCATACTTTATACTTATTTGTTGAAAGCCAGACGTGATGTATTAGATAATTGTCACAAAAGGAAATAGTGCTCATTGTAGCTGCTCGTGTCATAGACTTCAATTTAATCTCATGCCCTTGTTTTTGTCTCCCTTGTTGTCTTTAGGTTTTCCTATTATTATTATTTTTTTTTTTGAGACAGAGTTTTGCTCTTGTTACCCAGGCTGGAGTGCAATGGCGCGATCTTGGCTCACCGCAACCTCCACCTCCCGGGTTCAGGCAATTCTCCTGCCCCAGCCTCCTGAGTTGCTGGGATTACAGGCACGCGCCACCATGCCCAGCTAATTTTTTGTATTTTTAGTAGAGACGGGGTTTCACCACGTTGACCAGGATGGTCTCGATCTCTTGACCTCGTGATCCACCCGCCTCGGCCTCCCAAAGTGCTGGGATTACAGGCTTGAGCCACTGCGCCCGGCCTAAAAATTCTTTTTTAAATAAAATCTGTGCTTTGCAAATCTCTCAGTTATAATTCACTGATGTTATAGTGCAGTCTGTCAATGTGTTGGTAAGGTATAATGAAGGGGAAGCATTCCTTTATAATTAAATCTCAGGGTTTTTCAGGAGGCATGAATCACTGGGATGTGACCTGCAGAAGAGTTACTTAGCCTTTTTTAAAATACAGGAAGTCTGCCCTTCCCCACTGGTATGGTTTGGCTATGATCCCACCCAAATCTCATATTGAATTGCAGTTCCCATAATCCTGACATGTGGCAGGGACCCACTGGGATGTAGCTGAATCATGGGGCCGGTTTCTTCCATGCTGTTCTTGTGATAGTGAGTTCTCATGAGATCAGATGGTTTTATAAGGGGCTTTTCCCCCTGTGCTGGCAAATTCTCTCTTCTGGCACCAAGTTAAGAAGGACATGTTTGCTTCCCCTTCTAACATGATTGTAAGTTTCCTGAGGCCTCTTCAGCTATGTGGAACTACGAATCAATTAACCTCTTTGCTTTATAAATTACCCAGTCTAAGGAAGTCCTTTATAGCAACTTGAGAACAGACTAATACATCCAGATCATATTAGGCCCTGACCCAGTAGTTTCCATTGTGGGCAGGCTTTTGTTAAGGAGAACAGAAAGCTCTGGACATATTTAAAATGGTTACTTTCGCTCTGAGCTTATGTCAGAAAGCTCATCCTCAGCCCAGAGCAGGAGTAGATTTTATCTGACTTTCACTGTAAGAACCTGATAGGGTTTCCTGGAGGTAAAACGCAAAGAAGTGTAGAGAGACTTCAAAGACGGGGCCCCCTGAAATTTTTTTCTTTGAGGTAGAGTTTTGCTCTTGTTGCCCAGGCTGGAGTGCAATGGTGCGATCTCAGCTCACTGCAACCTCCGCCTCCTGGGTTCAAGCAATTCTCCTGCCTTGGCCTCCCGAGGTAGCTGGGATTACAGGTGCCCACCACCACACCTGGCTAATTGTTTTGTATTTTTAGTAGAGTTAGGGTTTCACCATTTTGACCTGGCTAGTTGTTGAACTTCCAACTTCAGATGATCCACCCGCCTTGGCCTCCCAAAGTGCTGTGATTACAGTCATGAGCCACTGTGACCATGCCCCCCTGAATTTTTAATTCAAGCTCTACCTTCAGCAATTAGTCAATTACTGTGTCAGTGTTCCTGAGAAGTTGTGATTCTCTGTATTTGCTTATTTTTACAATGGTAATTTTCCCTGTGATCTCAGCTCTCTGATATATGTAAGAAGAATTGATGATGAGCTTTTTTCCTATTGTGAGAATGGAAACGAAACTTTTAAGCCTTTATATATCTGAGCAGAAACCAGCAGTTTCTGATGTTTTCTTAAACAGATTTTTCCTATGGTTCATGATGTTAAATCACTGTAAGGGTTTATACTCTGTGCCCTGGAGGGCAACCAGACATTAACATACCTTGTGAAGTTTTTTAAAGAATTTCCAGAAGTTATGATTGGTGTGATTTAAATGTTAAGGGTGTTTTGTTATATACTGATTCCATGAAATTTGTGATTAAGGAAACTGTGCTTTAAAAACATGTACTTGGCCAGGTTTGGTGGCTCACGCCTTTAACCCCAGCACTTTGGGAGGCCCAGGTAGGTGAATCATTTGAGGTCAGGAGTTGGAGACCAGCTTGACCAACATAGTGAAACCCCATCTCTACTAAAATACAAAAAAAAAATTATCTGGGTGTGGTGGCAGGTGCCTGTAATCCCAGCTATTTGGGAGGCTGAGGCAGGAGATTTTCTTGAACCCGGGAGGCAGAGGTTGCAGTGAGCCATGATCGTGTCACTGCACTCCAGCCCGGGCAGCAAAGACTCCCTCTCAAAACAAACAAACAAAAAAGCGTGTACTTAACCACAATTTCTCACACTTTTCTTGGTTTGTATTAGTTGGTATTGACAAAGCACCAAAATGATTTTAAGATTGAGCTCAAGTATCTGGAAGACGACCTCCTTTTGCGTCTTTCTGCGGCAGAGGGAAGCTTTCTGGATGACACCAAACTGGTAGAGAGATTGGAGGCGACAAAGGCCACTGCGGCAGAGATAGAGCACAAGGTAGGAAGGGCTGAGAAGGCCTGGCAGGTTCTAATGCTCTGCTTGAATGAGATACATGGGGTGGCAGTGTAATCAGACTTATTAATTCCTTGAAGAGGACCAGCGTGTGGAATTCAGGTGATTTAATAAGCTGCAATTGGACTGTGTGGGATTCTAAATGGAGATGGAGATGGTTGAATGTGTGCTTCTTCTAATTCCATACAGATCTCATTCATATTGGACGCTGTCTGGCTATTATTTTTCCTGGGCAACCAAATGTGAAGAAAATTGAGGCCTGCTGGCTTCTATGGCTGAAAATCTGAAAAGCCTTAGCAACCATCTCTACCAAACTGACATCCTACAGTTTCTCTGCAGGTTCTCCAGGCTGTTGGACATTTCTGAGAAATTCTTAGAAGTTTTGTTTATATGCCTGCCATGGCAGGATACTAAACAAAGGATGGTCTCCTGCTGCACTCAAATGCGCTATTCACCCCAGGAAAAATGACATTTCCTAATCGGCAGTAGAAATTTTCATTGAATAGCCTGCCTGCTAATGTCCAACATGGGTCCCAATATGCCTTATGTGTGATACGCACTTGGGACTTTCACGAATGACCATTAACCCTTAAAATTCCATTGTTGCAGTGAGAATTAGACCCTTGTTTGCTTTCTGGAATATCCTTATTAGTAAGTAGTTATTAATTACCCAGGAGAAGCTATGTTACTACACATCCTGTATATTTGTCTTAAATTAAGCAAGGAAATGGAATCCCAAATTACTCTGTCTTTTCAAGTAAGTGATTTCTAGGTGGCTCCTGAGATGGCAAAGATAAGAGCAATTAAGTAAATTAACTTAGCTTTGAAGTTAACTTCTAATTGTCTCTTAAAATGTGTCTTCCTATCTTCTTAACACATCACCATGTAGTGACTTTCTTCTCTGCCCTACATTTTATTTCCTTTTATACACAAATATTATGAGTCAAGTCTATAGAGAAGGTTGGGGAAAATACTGTATCCTGTAGGACCAGCAGCCGTCCTAGATAAAAGAAATAGGTATTTGAGCTTTGAGTAAAACTGAATATGTTGGTTGATGGTGGTGGTGTTTTTAATTTTTTAATTATCTCTGAATATACCCAGAGGCTAATACATAAAGATAAACTAAAAGGAAATTTGTGGACATATGGATGATCCGGTGCAAAGTTAGAATTAGGCATGAGAATCTTCATATAAAGGCTTTTTAGTCAGCATAGTTACTGGATGTATTACTGACCTTGACTGCTTTTGTATACCTCGTAGCCTAATAAAGCTATTGGCATCGCATTGACCCAGCAGACTTTTAAGAGCCATCCCTGGGAGGTGATATAGCTGGGTTATTAAGCCTTGAAAGAGAGATGGGAGGCAGGAAGGTGACATTACTCAGAAACAAATTCTGTAGACCCAAAAACAACTAGGCTTGTTTAATCTGTGGCCTCTAAAACCGCTGGAGTTAAGTCCATTCTCCCTGAAACTCAGCTTATGAAAAACAATATTTTAAAATATGAATGTAGAAAAGCTTGAGCACGTGGGCGCATGCATGTTACCTATCTTAATACTCATAACTTTTCATTTCGGGTACGTCCTTCCATTCCTTGGGTATGTGTAGAGAATATGAAGAGTAAATAAGTTACTTTTTTTGTTTGATCCCGCCGTAGGTGATTGAGGCCAAAGAAAACGAAAGAAAAATCAACGAGGCCCGAGAATGTTACAGACCAGTGGCAGCAAGAGCATCTCTTCTTTATTTTGTTATTAATGACCTCCAAAAAATCAACCCCATCTACCAATTCTCTTTGAAGGTAATGCTGAAGTAGCTAAGAAATACGGAAAACTAGGAGTTCAATTTGTTTCTGGAAATTTGGAATTTATTTTATTAATAATTATAATTATTATTCTTGAGACACAGTCTCACTCAGTAGCCCAGGTTGGAGTGCAGTGACATGATCTCAGCTCATTGCAACCTCTGCCTCCCAGGTTCAAGCAAGTCTCACGCCTCAGTCACCCGAATAGCTGGGACTACAGGAGTGTGCCACCATGCCTGGCTAATATTTGTGTTTTCAGTAGAGATAGAGTTTTGCCACATTGCCCAGGCTTGTCTTGAACTCCTAGCCTCAAGTGATCCACCCGCCTCGGCCTCCCAAAGTGCTGAGAGTATAGGTGTGAACCACCACGCATGGCTGGAATGTATTTTAAGCAATCACGGTACCCAGTAAGGAGTCATGTGGATCTGGTTAACAAAATAACAAAAGCAAAATCCTCATTCTCAGGAATTTTTGTATATAATTTTCAGTAAGACTTTGAAGTAATTAAACTATGGATATGGCATCATATTATGTTGGTGTATTGCTCCTAAGCAGACTTTTAAATTTAAGGGAATTTTTCTTGAGACTCCTATTTTGTCTTTGTGAAAATGTGTCTCGGAAAGAAAACACTCATATTTCTTTGCTAAAGAAAGAAAAGTAATGAGAACAACTATTAAGTCACTATTACATGCAAGGCGTTTTATACTTTGGCTCATTCTTTATCCCTGTTAATCTCAATAAAGTATATAATTTCATCCCCCTTAAAAAAAAAAGATGACATTTTTAGATTTCAAATAAATTGCCCAAGAATTTGTATTTGTTATTTTAAGAGCCAGCATTTCAACCTGTGACTCTTTCCAAAGCCCATGCTCTATACGTTTTATCATCTACTGCCTGCTGGGCCGTGCTCATTCATTCTGTACCTCTGTTCATCAGTTTATAGACAATTGCTTATTGTGGTCAGTCATCATTTCAGATGCTTGTCACTTGAGTGTATTGTTTTGGGAGAAAAAAATGGGTGGAGCTATATGTATATGTAGATACATATGTATGTATACATAGATATAGTTCCACCTTTATGAACATACATCTGTTTATAAAAGCAGAAAATACCATAAGAAAGAATGATAGGGATGGAGAGGCTGCTTTAATGGGGGTCAGAGAAGGCCTTCCAGAGGAAGTAACATTTATTTCTGAAGGATAAGTTGAGCTTAGGTATGTAAAGAGCATTTGGAGAAAACAGGAATGTGTGAGATGAAAGAATTCAGGGATTCCAGGTAGTGAGTGAATCTCTGTGGATGGAGGGCAATGAGAAGGGGAAAGGTAGTAAGAAATGAATCTAGAGAGGTGGAAAGGACTTGATCACACAGAGCTTTGCAGACCACTGTGGGATTTGGGGATTACATTCTGTATGCAATGAGAAGTCATTGGAAGATTTAAAGTGGATAACTGATAGGATGACAAAAGACTCAGAGAGATGTGAACAGACTTGAGATATGATTTGGAGCTGGGATCATTGGCTCTTGGGGATGGACTGGTTATGATGAAGAGGAAATGGGCAGTGGCAGAGAGGAGAGGGTCACGCATAACTAGCAGGTTTCCTAATAGTATGAACTAGTATGCAAAACTTTTAACAAGCACAGTGTGATTGGAGTTGGAAAGTAATTGCGTATGAGGAGAAGAATAAAACTAAATCAGCAGTGTCAGCTCAGTATTACCCAAATGCCAAAACTACACTAAGCTTTACAATAAAAGAAAAATATTGGGTATTTCCCCTGTAAACATTGTGGAAAACTCCTCCAGAAAATATTAGCAAGTTGAATCCAACCACATATAAAACGCACAACATATTATGACCAAGTAGAATGTATGCCAAGAATCAAATTGGCTTAACTTTCAAAAATCATGAAGTATGACCGAGTGCAGTGGCTCACGCCTGTAATTCCAGCACTTTGGGAGACCAAGGTGGGCGGATCATGAGGTCAAGAGATCTAGACCCTCCTGGCCAACATGGTAAAACCTTGTCTCTGCTTAAAATACAAAAACTAGCTGGGTGAGGTGGCGTGTGCCTGTAGTCCCAGCTACTCGGGAGGCTGAGGCAGGAAAATAGCTTGAACTCAAGAGGCAGAGGTTGCAGTGAACCGAGTTCATGCCACCACACTCTAGCCTGGTGACAGAGTGAGACTTCATCTCAAAAAAAATAAAAATAAATAAAATAATAAAAAATAAAAATCACGAAGTATAATTAATCAGTTAACAGAATAAAAGAAAAAAGCTCCTATGATTGTTTCAGTTGATGCAAAGAACTTGAACAATTTCAACAAATGAGTTTTTAAAAAACCCCAACTCTCAACTAATAAATAGATGGTAACTTCTCAACATGATAAAATATATCTAGAAAAAATCTACACCTAGCATTATACTTAATGTTGAAAGTTGGATGCTTTTCCCTAAAATCAGGAACAAAACAAAGATAACTTTCTCCCAGCACATCTATTCAACACTGCACTGGAAGTTATAGTCAGTACAATAAGACAATAAAAGGCAAGACATTTAAAAGAAAAAGAAAAACTTTCTTTTTTCACAGATGACCCAATTATGTATATAGAAAATCCTAAGAAACTCACCAAAAACCTGCTAGGACTAAGAAGTAAATTTCTAGCAAGGTTGCAGGATATAAATTTAATATACAAAGTCCCTTGTATTTATATACATGAGAAACAAGTGGAAAATAAAATAAGTGTCTTACCACTATTTATAGTGGCTTCCAAAGCCATGAAACTTTTTAGGAATAATTTTAATAAAATGTATGCAACTTTTGTATACTAAAAATGACAAAACATTGTTGAGAAAAATTAAAGAAGGCCTAAGTGAATAAAGAGATACACCATGTTTATTAATTGGAATAGTCAATATTGTTAAGATGTCTATTCTTTCCAGACTGATCTATAGATTCAATTCAGTCCCAATCAAAACACCAGAAGACATAGGTGTGTTTTCTTTTGGTAGAAATTGGCAAGCTTATTCTAAAAATCTGTGTGGAAATTCAAAGGACTTAAAATAACTAAGCAATTTTGAAAAAGAAAAAAACAATGTTGGAAGACTTATAATTTCTGATTTTAAGAGTTATACCTACACTAATCAAGATGTTGTGGTATTGTCCTGAAGAAAAATGCATAGATCATTGAAGGAACAGAGTAGAGAATCCGGAAGTACACCCACAAATGCGTGGTCAATTGATTTTCAGTAGTGGTGCCAAGACAATTCAATGAGGAAAGGATAGTTTTTACAACAAATGGTGCTAGGGCAATTGGATATCCACATGGCATAAAATAAACCTCAACTATTATATCATACTATATAAAACATTAATTCAAAATGAATTGATTAAGCTATATATCTTCTAGGAAAAAATAAGAGAAAAGCTTTGGGCTTTGGGTTAGGCAAAAGTTTCTTAGGACACAATAGAAAACAAAAAAGTAGTAAATTGAACCTTATCAAGCTTAAAAGTTTATGGTTTTCAAAAGATGTGAAGATGAAAAGGTAGGCCATAGATAAGCAAAGACAGTATTCCCAATACATATATATAAAACAAAAAATTTGTATCAGCATACACGAAGAACTTGTAAAACTCAGTAAAAAGAGTTGAACAGACATATCATATAATAACATATATATAGTATCCACAAGCACATTAAAAATGCCCATCAGTCATCAGAAAAATGCAAAATAAAAGCAGAATAAGGTCTTATTCTATGTCCCATAGAATGGGTAAATTTTTAGAAGAATTTTAGTAGACTGTTAATACCAAGTGTAGCACAGATATTGTACTGCAGCTCTCTCACATTGCTGGAGGGAATGCAATAAAGCATTTTGGAAAACAGTTGGGCAATATCTTATAAAGATAAATACACAGTTACAGTATGATCTCACACTTTTATTCCAGGCATTTACCTGAGAGAAATAAAAATGAATGCCTGCAAAAAGCTTGTTAACAAATGTTTATAGAGACTTATTCATAATAGCCAAAGTCTGAAAACAATCCAAAGGACTGACACATTAATAGTTATGCAGATGTTTCATGTTCTCGCAGTAGGCTGTTACTCAAAACATACAGGTATGAATTGCTGATACAACAACATGGATATGTCACCAAAACATTATGTTGAAAAGAAGCAGCTGGATACTGAGGAGTATATACCTTACGATGCTATTTATGTGAAATTATAGAAAAGGAAAAATTATATAAACAGTGACAGAGGTAGATCAGTATTTGGGGCTAGGGATGGTGGTGGGAATTAGCTGTACATAGGCACATGACAACTTCTTGTGGTGATGTAAGTAGAAAGGTTCTGTATCTTGATTGCTACAGTTATTATTGGAATGTATCTATCATGACTCATCAAACTGTGCATATAATAGGCACATTTTATTGTATGTAAATGAAAAACTGATTAAAAAGTGTAAATATCAGATTAATACAGATTGAGCATCCTAATCCAAAAACAAAAATGCTCCAAAATCTGAAAGTTTTTGAATGCTGACATGATGTCACAAGTGGAAAATTCCATACCTGATCTCATGCACTTCGTGCACAAAATTATTTCAAATATTATTTAGAATTAACTTCAGGCTATGTGTATATGGTATATATGAAACATAAATGATTTTGTTTTTTCATTTTGTTTTGTTTTGTTTTTTGAGACAGAGTCTCTCTGTTGCCCAGACTGGAATGTAGTGGCGCAATCTCGGCTCACTGCAATCTGCACCTCCCAGGTTGAAGCGATTCTCCTGTCTCAGCTTCTGGAGTAACTGGGACTAGAGGCGCCCACTACCATGCCCAGCTAATTTCTATATTTTTAGTAGAGACAGAGTTTTGCCATGTTGGCTAGGCTGATCTCAAACTCCTAACCTCAGGTGACCCACCTGCCTCAGCCTCTGTCTCTCAAAGTGCATGAGCAACCACGCCCAGCCTATAAATGACTTTGTGTTTAAACCTGGGTTCCATCCCCAAGATATCTCATTATGTATATGCAAATAATCAAAAATCTGAAAAAATCCAAAATCTGAAACACTTCTGGCCCCCAACATTTCAGATAAGACATAGTCAAGCTATACTTTGTTAATGCCTTCTTAGCAATATTTGCTGCATGTATCTGTCATTGTAGGATTTTACTTTCACTTCAATACACATATTTCAAGGTGAATTAATCTGTGGTCTCTGGTCCCTATCATCCAAAAATAAATAAATAAAAAGATATATTTATAGCTACTCATATATATAGATATATTTTTCAAATTTATAGATAGAGATAAAACAATCCATATGACACCATTATCATCAAGGCATGAACTACAGTAATAAATATCAAGAGTGGTCTTTAAAGGAATAACAGATGACCAAGGACATCCCAAAAGTACATGGGAACAAAACAAAAACAAACAAACAAAAAACCCAGCACATAACCAGATTTTAAAATAGGATAAGGACATAAGTGGACAGTTCTCTAAAAATCTTATAAAAATGGTCAACAAACTCGGACAACACAGAGAAACCCTATCTCTACAAAAAAAAAAAAAAATTAAAAATTAGCCACGTGTGATGGCACATGCCTGTGGCTCTAGCTACTCAAGAGACTGAGATGGGAGAATTGCTTAGGACCAGGAGGTTGAGGCTGCAGTGAGCCGTGATCACTTCACTGCACTCCAGGCTTGATGACAGAATGCAATTTTGTCTCAAAAAAAAAAAAAAAAAAAGTCAACAAATATATGAAAAAACATTCAACATTGCTAATTATTAGAGAGATGCAAATCAAAACCACAATGAGATATCACCTCACACACACATTAGAATGGCTTCTATCAAAGAAAAATAAAAAGTGTTGGTGATGACATGGAGAATTGGAATCTGACGGTGGGGATGCAAAATGGTACAGCCGCTATGGAAAACAGTGTAGCAATTTCTCAGAAAAATTAAAATTAGAATTACCATGTGATAAAGCAATTCCACTTCTAGCTATATATCAAAAAGAATCAAAAGAGGGTCCCTAGGAGATTTCCAAACATCCAAATTTATTGCAGCATTATTTACAATAGCCAAAGGTAGAAGCAACCCAAATGTCCATAAGTGGATGAATAGTTTAATCAAATGTTGTATATGCATGCAATAGGATATTCTTTTGCCTTAAAAATGAAGCAATTTCTCATACATGCTACAACATGAATGAGCCTTGAAGATACTACCCTAACTCAAATGAGCCAATCACAGAAAGACTGTGACTCTGCTTATATGAGTATATTAGTCTGTTTTCACACTGCTGATAAAGACATACCCAAGAGACTGGGTGATTTATAAAGAAAAAGAGTCTTAATGGACTCACAGTTCCTTGTGAGACCTCACAATCATGGCAGAAGGTGAAAGGCACTTCTTACATGGCAGCAGGCAAGACAGAAAGAGAGCCAAGTGAAAGGAGTTTCCCCTTATAAAACCATCACATCCCAAGAGATTTATTCACTACCACCAGAATAGTATGGGAGAAACCACCTCAATGATTCAGTTATATCCTACTGGGTCCCCTCCGCCCACAACACATGGGAATTATGGGAGCTATAATTCAAGATGATATTTGGGTGGGGACACAGCCAAACCATATCCATGAGGTACCTCTAATAGTCAAACTCATGGAAACAGCAGAATAAAGGTGGTTGCCAGGGACTGGGGGAAGGGAGAATACACAGTTGTTTAATGGGTACAGAGCTTCAGTTTTACAAAATGAGAAAGCTGTGGAGTTCTAGTGACACTGGATTTAGCTTTTCTTGTTCTTCTTTGGGTGCTGTTTGTGTTAATATGGACTGCTATGTGTAATTTTTAAATTGGGCTCTTCACGTTGTGTTATATTTTTATAGTCTTACGTGAAGAAAGTCTACTGCAAGTAAAACCTACTCCCCTGAAAACGTATGGCCTTGAGTCTGAGTTAAACAGTATAATTCATGTTTATGAAAAACACAATTCTGGAGATTGGTTGCACAAGAATGTGAATATACTTAACACTACTGCACTGAATGTATGTACACTTAAAATTGTTAAGATGGTAACTTTTATGTGTATCTTATCACAATTAAATATTAAAAACTTGTTTTAAGTACATGGGCAGAAGGAGAGAAAATGATGCTATTCAGTTGCTTGGAAGGAGATGAGAATGAATTTCATGGAATCATATTAATAATAACAATAATGACAGCAAACATTTAATGAGCACGTGCCATGTGCCAGGAACTATAATCCTCCTAAAAATTTTGCCTCATTTGCACTCCCTGTAGATAAACATTAAACTGTTGCCCTGTGTATCCAGTGCTAGCTAGACATCCAGGCACCAATTGTCACATTTTAATGGTCACATTAAATTTTCCAGGCTTTTAACATGCTGTTCCACAGAGCTATTGAGCAGGCTGACAAGGTGGAAGATATGCAGGGACGCATCTGTACCCTGATGGAGAGTGTCACCCACACCGTCTTCCTCTACACCAGCCAGGCGCTGTTTGAGAAGGACAAGCTCACCTTCCTGTCCCAGATGGCTTTTCAGGTAAGGAGATCAGTTATTTGAAAAAGGATCCCAGAACCAAAGGCAGATGCCTCCGTACATTATGTATTTTACTTCTGCTCAAGCAAAATATAGACACCTTTTTTGGAAGCCCTTGGTAGCATGAGGAGACCTTGCATTCCACAGGAAACTCGGGCATGTGACCGCCTTCCCCTAGGTCCCAGTGTGTTGCTTTGCAGAGTGGGGCGGGGGATGCACATTAAGCTCCACCACAGTGGTCAGCTGAAAAACACTCATGAGACATTTTCTTACCTTCTCGGGTCTGTAAAGAAACTTCCAGGCACTACTAGGAAGATTCCTTGAGATCAGGGTTGTGAGTCCAGATCTGAGTAGAGCTGGGAATTTTTCAAAGTCTCCTTATAAAACAGTGACTGGTTCATCCATGTTGTCACAAATAACCGAATTTTCATTTTTTTTTCCACTGTGTGTAGTTAATAACGTGTATTTTTAAATTGCTAAAGGAGTACATTTTAAATCTCATCACAAAAACAAGTACGTGAGTTGATGGATATATGAATTAGCTTAATTGAACCATTCTACAATATAAACATGTATCAAAGCATCACACTGTACCACATACATTTATATAATTATTATTTGTCAATTGAAATTCAGAAAATGACAGTAGTGAATAAGTAAAGAGAGCTCCAGGTTTCCTGCCCAAACCTTCAGTAAGACCAGCTTCCTTTTTTTTCTTTTTTACATGAATTTCTATGAAAGACTTTGTTTAAATAAAAGTGTTCATGATAAGAAAAAGGAAACCCTTCCAGACCGTATTCCTAGATAAAATAAGCAGCTTGTCCTTTTATCAGCTAGTTTGCTTTATGGCTTTTTCTATCCAAATGTTAAGGAAAGGTGTATATCTTACCTATTCTGTGTGTGCCAAAGAAGGCACTTTATATACACCTGCAGTTAATGATAAACTATGACTTCTCTTGCAATACTTTTGGTATTCAGAGATTCCTCTGGGCTCTATAAGAATATACGGGTATGGGTGTTTTAGAATGTATGTGATAAACAGGAACAAGGCATTACACAATGAAAGACTTATTTGTTTTATTGGTTTGTTTAGTTTTTATCTTATTTTTATTTTTTGACACAGAGTCTGGCTCTATCTCCAGACTAGAATGCAGTGGCGCCACCTGGGCTCCCTGCAACCTCTGCCCCCTGGGTTCAAGTGATTTTCTTGTCTCAGCCTCCCGAATAGCTGGGATTACAGGCATGTGCCACAACACCCAGCTAATTTTTATATTTTTAGTAGAGACGGGGTTTCACCATGTTGACCAGGATGGTCTCAATCTTTTGACCTCATGATCCACCCACCTCAGCCTCCCAAAGTGCTGGGATTACAGATGTGAAATACTTGTTTTTATATGTACTGCTCATTAATAGGAAAAGGCCAGGGATCATAACACATGACATGAACATCTATTTAAAACTTCTCCTTGGAAGCCATAGCTATATCATAATCTATCTGAAGTCCTGACAATCTATATAAATCAAAGTTTCGTAACTGTATGGACAGTTACTTGTTTGTTGAAAGAAACTCAATTAAAAAAAAATCTAATAAAATATTTTAATGGCACGCTATCACTCATAACACCTTTTGGAAATAGCTGGAATTTAAAGATAGTACAAAGCTCAAAAACTTTACGTGGTTAGCTTTGTGGGGTGTTACGGGGTTTTTTGTTGTTGTTGTTTTGGGGTTTTTTTTGAGACGGAGTGTCATTCTGTCACCAGGCTGGAGTGCAGTGGCACAATCTCGGCTCACTGCTACCTCCAATTCCCTGGTTCAAGCGATTCTCCTCCCTCAGCCTCCCAAGGAGCTGAGATTACAGGCGTGTGTTACCACACCCAGCTAATTTTTGTATTTTTAGTGGAGATAGGGTTTCACCATGTTGGCCAGGATAGTCTCAATCTCCTGACCTAATGATCCACCCACCTCAGCCTCCCAAAATTTTAGGATTACAGGTGTGAGCCACCATGCCCAGACTGTTATGGTTTTTATATGAAAATTAGGAATACTTTATTTATACTCTCCAAAATATACTGTGGGCTTTCTATCAGTTCTGTGACTAGAATGTCTGAAGTTTATTCCACTTCACGGGGTTTGTTTAGTTGTTCCTATACAGGATTTTCTCATTCTTTTCAATATAATCTTACATATAAAAAAAGCCTTCATGCACCTCATAGTTTATTGAATAACTACTATATCAGAATTAACTAGTAATACTGGTTCTGCCTTCTGTTGAGTAATTTAATCCATTGTCACCTGAGGCTTTCTCATTTCATGTAAGTGTTAAGACATATTTGATCTAATAACAAAATAATCACAAATGCATGTTTTAAATATGTTGCCAGTAGGGATAGGTGTTAGAATTGAAATAAATCAGCCTTCACAATTATTTTCTGTTAGATTTCTGATCATGGTTTTGACATCGTTGACATAATCTAAGATTCCCTATTTCAACAGTAGAACAGATTTCAGCCAGAGTTATCAGCAGGTATGGTTCCGCCTACTCAGTCATGTCTGTTAAATGTGTTACTACTTCCTGCGTCATGATTTTGATGTAAACCAAATAATCCTTTTCAATTTTGTCTACTCTCAAGATTTTGTTGAGAAAGAAAGAGATAGACCCCCTTGAATTGGATTTCCTGCTTCGATTCAAGGTTGAACACACTCATCTGAGTCACGTTGACTTCCTAACTACTCAGTCATGGAGTGCTATCAAGGTATGTTAGAAATACAGTTTCTCAATTTCTAGATCTTATTTAAAATATTAGCTGTCTCCAGGGTTGAAATGCAAACATTAAAGAATACAGGTGATGTATTAAGCACCATCTCAGTTGTACAAATGCACTATATAATGTGATGTTATTTAGTGAATCTTTTTATTATTAAATTGGTTAATTTCTCATTTAGTTGTAAAGGAGCCTTTGACTTAACATGTGGGTGGAAAGTTAATAAATATGTACAATCTGTCAGGACCTTTGATAAAAGCCAAGTGATGCAAAGGAATATTTTTTAAATTTTCCTTATATCTACTTTGTTTTCTTTTTAAATTATTTCTCCATTTTTCTAAATAGCTATTTAAATTATACCACAATAGAGTAGTTTATTCTCATTGTAAAATATTTAAGCAAAACAGAATAGTGAAGAGAAAAAAGTGACAATTATCATAAACCTTAATTAGCAGTCCTCATTACATTTTTCTGTCAAAGGTCCTATTGTTAGGAGCTAATTCTCCTAGGATCTGGAGTTTCTTAATGATGTTCAATATATGTTAAGCTTTGTCCCACTCATTTTTTTTAAAAGGAAACATTTCTATGCATTAAAGATAACTGTGCTACCTCTTATTTTTATATATGTTCAGCTTTCTAAATTAGTGTTTGTAATTATATTGTAACTTTAGGATTCAAAAATCAAGTTCAAGTGTGTATTAGTCAGGGCCTCAGCAGGAAACAGATGGCACATTCGAAAGGGTGATGAAGAAAGTTTAACCAAGAGTATATTTTCATAGTATGGGCAAGAAGGATTAGGAAATCAACCAGGAGATGGGGAAGGAAAAAGGAGGAAAAGGACAACTACTGAGAAATGAGGTTATGGGAGAGAGACAGTCCTACAGGATCTGTGGCAGAGAAGCATAGTCACTAGCAAACCACATTCCCGCAAGAAAGAGCTGGGGTAGAATCATTTCCAGAAAGGTGTCCTGATCCAGACCCCAAAAGAGGTTCTTGGATCTTGGGCAAAAAAGAATTCAGGGTGAGTCCGTAAGTGAGAGCAAGTTTATTAAGAAAGGAATAAAGAATGGCTACCCCATAGGCAGAGTAGTCCCTAGGGCTGCTGGTTGCCCATTTTTATGGTTATTTCTTGATGATTATGCTAAACAAGGGGTGGATTATTCATGCCTCCCCTTTTAGACCAGATAGGGTAACTAGGTGATGTTGCCATGGCATTTGTAAACTGTCACGGCACTGGTGCAGTGTAGCAGTGAGGACAACCAGAGGTCACCCTCATCACCATCTTGGTTTTGGTGGTTTTTAGCCGTTTTCCTTACTGCAAGCTGTTTTATCAGCAACGTCTTCGTGACCTGTATCCTGTGCCAACTTCCTGTCTCATCCTGTGACTCATACCTTAACCTGCTAGGAATGCAGCCTAACAGGTCTCAGCTTCTGTTTACCCAGCTCCTATTCAAGATGGGGTTGCTCTGGTTCAAACGCCTCTGACAGAAGGACCCCCTCCTCTCTCTTCTCCAGTCCTCCTTGCTCCTACGGTTGCTTTCTGTTGGCCGAGGCCAACCAGGTTAGGGAACCAGAGAACTTAGCTCAGCTGTCCTTTGAGCTCACCCTCTGAGCAGAGCGAAACACAAAAACAGAAAGGAGGAAACCTGGAGAGGAAAGTGAACAGTATCCAGCACGTTTTTTTTGTTGTTGTTGTTGTATTGTTTTGTTTTGTTTTGTTTTTTTGAGACTGAGTCTCGCTCTGTTGACCAGGCTGGAGTGCGTGGCACGCCCTCGACTCTCCTCAACCTCCTCACCTCCTCCTCTCAGGTTCAAGTGATTCTCCTGCCTCAGCCTCGCTAGTAGCTGGGACTACAGATGTGTGCCATTATGCCCGGCTAATTTTTGTATTTTTAGTAGAGACGGGGTTTCACTATGTTGCCCAGGCTGATCTCGAACTCCTGACCTCACAGCATGAGGTCTTTATATAAGATTAGATACATTCAGAAGTCTTCATCTCAAACTATAAAATACCTTTCACACCATTCCTGCTTGTTTCCCTATCTCATTACAGGCAATCGCCCTCATGGAAGAGTTTCGAGGCATAGACCGGGATGTGGAAGGGTCTGCCAAGCAGTGGAGGAAGTGGGTAGAATCCGAGTGTCCAGAAAAAGAAAAATTACCTCAAGAATGGAAGAAGAAAAGTTTAATACAGAAGCTGATTATTCTGAGAGCAGTGCGCCCTGACAGAATGACATATGCTCTCAGGTGAGGTGGTCAGCATTTTTGGGAACACAAGTTAGCATAGAGGAAATTTAGTCTGAGAAGTTAGGAGGATCTGGTGGAAGTGTTTACCATCCACATGGATGGAGAGTGATTCTGCTGGGATTTTGATACAGTAATCATTGCTACCGTTAAATTTGCTAAACACTAAACCGTGTGCTAGGCAGACTCTGCACATTCTTCCCAAAAAGCTTAATTCTGAAATCAGTAGGGGAGACAGGGGACTGATGGAAATATTTCTGAAAGAGAGATGGGTGTCAGCAGAGTTCAGAGGCCAGGAACATGCATTATCCAAGTGTAATTTCCATCGTTTTCATTCAGTGATGGCATTTTGGCTCTGAAGATTTTGCATGTCAAACAAAAATGAATTCCTTTCATGGAGTCACTCGTAGTCCTATAACTTTACAACCAACGCAGTTTAAAAGCAGAAACCCTTGTCTACGTCTTGGTTCAAGTGTCCTTTTTCTTTGCCCTCTTAGCTTCTAAATGGTAATGTGCTGCTTAATTCACACAAGTCTTATTCTAATTTGAGTTCACCAATGAAAGAGTTACTTCCTTCCCTATTGTGTTTCTTGGTAATATTCATGTGCCTTAGGTTTTTTCTTTGGCTTTGTCTAGTTCAGCCAATTTTCCCTTTGCGGAAGCCTCTGCTGAACTCTACAAGTTAATTCTGCTTAGTAGTACTTACTTTCTGCTAAATCTGATGCTGGAAAATAATCCTTGCTTAATTGAGCCTCCCTGTGTAAGAAACACCCCAAAAAGCATTTGTATATTCATGAGAAGCCCAGCAGGCTGGAAAATTGCACTGTGGCAAATCTAATGAACTGTTACTAAGTAATGGGGGAATCTGGCAGGGGATTTGGGGGATACAAAGCCATAGCAGACAGCTGATGGCACTGGGGGGGCCTCAATAGCCCCCCAAAATGGAATGTAGGCTTCTGATTTTCAGAGCTTCTAAGGAAGAGAGGGGTTTCATTGATACACCTACTGCATACCTCTAGTTGGATTCATATTGTTTTTCCAACAAGACATCCCATGTAATAAACATGGTTACTTCTCTCCTGTGCCTGTGGTTTAAGCTTATCCCAATGGTGACTCTTTTCAAGGTCAAAACCACTGATGGTGTTTTCTGTATTCTTCTTTTTTATAGAAATTTTGTAGAGGAAAAACTGGGTGCAAAGTATGTGGAGAGGACCAGATTGGAATTAGTTAAAGCATTCGAAGAAAGCAGCCCAGCCACCCCCATATTCTTCATCCTATCCCCAGGGGTAGATGCCCTTAAAGACTTGGAGATTCTTGGTGAGTGGCCGGGAGGCTTAATGACCCATCCTTTCTCCCTCCCTCCCTTTCACCCACCACCCCTGCCCTTCCTTTCAGTTCACAGTGATCTCTCTTTCTCTCTCTCTCTTTTTTTCTTTCTTTCTTTTTTTTTTCTTTCTTTCTTTCATTGAAGATTGGGTGTATGGAACATGTAAGGCTAATAACACTGTAGTCTGAAGAAATGTTCAAATGGAACATTCCTCTGGCTGGCATAATGCAAGTTTCTTTTGTACTGTTTTCCACTTTTCGACTATATGAGGGCCAGAGGGCAATTTTCCCCATGCTCATGTAATCTTGTGCCCCCTGTGACTAAATAATGGTCATTAGAGCAAGTGTATTTGATTGCGCAGGCACTGTCGCCTTTGTGTTCTGGATTACCATTCCCCACGGCCTCACCAAGAATACCAGGTTAATATAGCTGTGACCTGACGGCGCTCAATTTAAATGCAGCCTCTCAAGGTGAGAGGCTTGTGCATTTACCCAATGAACAGATCCATTCAAAAAAATGATGTGATATCTACCACATGTTGCTCCTTTTTATGAGAGAAATGCTTTGCTACTCCTGCAAGAGTTTATAAAGCTCCATAACAATGCCTGCCATCTATCAAAATGTCAAAAGCTTCATTATCATAAAACCCAAGGAACTGGCTTCCACAGGCTTTTCTCATGCTTGCAATGAGGCAGCTGTGGAGAGCTCAAAATGCTGCTTGTGGATACAACAGAAGTTTCGTTGGGATTCTTCAGGAAAGTCACCCAGAAGATAGCTGCGGTGAGCACAGCTGTGCATTAGACCACAGAATTCCAGGCTCCTCTCACCCTCCTTCATAGACGTTACCTCTCACTGTGGTGTATTCTCTCACAGGCAAAAGACTTGGCTTTACGATTGACTCTGGAAAACTCCACAACGTGTCTTTAGGACAAGGTCAGGAGACGGTGGCAGAAATGGCACTGGAGAAAGCTTCCAAAGGGGGACACTGGGTCATCCTCCAAGTGAGTATTCAGTTTCAGGAAAGACACTGGTCATAAACACAGAGGAGGGCCAGGGAGAGCTGTCCCGCCCAACAGAACGCCCCCTTCACACCACTCCGCGTGGCGATTTGCAGAGTCCAGACAGTTCTGTCAGCGTTCATGACACCTGCAAAGATAGTGAGGGACTCTGTAGATAGCGATGGCTGTCATCTTCTGAGAGACTGTCTAGCCATGCTTTAAAATTAAAACGATTAGGAAGAGCTTCATCGTTCCCCTTGCATAGAGATACCTGGCAGCTCAGTAGTGCCTGAAAACAAACAGGCTCTTTTAGACTGCCAACACTGTTCTCATAGTATCTGTTGCACGTTTGTCAACAGAACCCTTTTTCAAAGTATGTTATTGTTGGAGAATTTTGCTACTTAACTAAAACTGCGTTCTTGTCACACAACCAGGAAGGATTAGGAACACAGATATCTTGAAGGGGGAGGGGAATTAATGTATTGGGCAAAAAGAAAAAAACTCTCAGCAAAATGAGAGGGGATCCTGCTAACAGGCCCCGACCTCATAGATTGAATACTAAGCCACCACACGGGAGCTCGAGAGGCCAGGCTTCTCCTGATTGCAAATGGTGCACGTTTCCTATGGCTCCGCTGCGTTCTCCCAGTGCGCGGGCAGGTCAGAGATAAGGGGGAAGGAGTCCCTCCTCCTTATCTGGCTCCTCCCCACTGCAAAGGGTACAAATTTTCTAGGGCTCCACTGTGTTCTCCCAGTGCTCAGGCAGGTCAGAGATGCTCTGAGGACCCTCTCTCATTTGCCTCCTGCATCAATCATTATTATCTCATACAAGTCCGACTCTGCCCCTCACTAGTGTGTAATATTCCCTTTGATCATAAATTAAAGGGATTTGAGTAGACAACCCCTTTATCCCTTCCCAGGATAACATCATACAGACCTCTGGTAATACCACCCAGTGTCCTCTGGGATGGTCCCCTTGGCTGAGTGTTACAGGAACCAGTGGAGCACAGGCCAGCATTAGGGGCACCTGAGAAATGTGCTGACTCCGTCCACAGCAAGCTCTGCTAGCTGTCTCAGCCAGTCTAGGAATGGCTGTCTTGTAAAGGTTCTCTTTAGCAGACACTTCACAGGCTACCTTATCTCTAACTATTACAGCAAAGCTCCAAGGTTAGGAGTCGTCATTCTCCATATCAAGATGAGAGAAGTGAGCGTTGGAGTGGTCTGGAGAGCCTCAAGACCACAGGGCTGGTTGGATGGCAGAGCTGGTACTGGAGTCTAGATGTGTTTGGCAGCAGGTGACATTCCTAAAAATAGCCACCCTCATGCAGAATACAGCATTGGCCTCCCTTGGTGTCTCCAGTATCCATGTTCGGTGCCTTTGGCATTTCTGCTTGAAATCCAACTGGATTCATAGAGGGGCTTCCAGAGTGCAAGCAGGCAGGAACATAACCTTCTGGGACAATAATACTCACTGCTTAGATGAGGCCTTAATAGAGATCTTTGTAAGGAGACTTGAGGGTAATGTAGTATATCCCCTTCTTAGGCTCAGAATCAGAAACACGGGAGGGTTGGTTTTTTCCAAGAAAACAGTTGATGGTCATACAATTTGGTAGATTGTAAGATCATCTCAGAAAGGAAAGAGCTCTTTGAGAGTTCTCATGCGCCCAGCAGCTCAGACTGGAGAGAAAACTAGGAGGGCTATAGTGATCCTCAAAAGAACATATTCAAAATAAATGTTTCTATTACTTTTGTATCTATGCTAAGCTACCTGTTGTCCCTAAAATTGCAAGTTGTCAGTTTTGCCACTAAAAAGAAAAAAAAAATACCTTAAAAGATCTTATTTTGTCAAAGATCAACTTTTGGATGTTTGTTTCAGACATTTGACTTTTGCTCTTAGTGTTCAGCCAGTAACCTAGAATTTAACTGTTTAAGCCTCTTCACTCCCTATCCCCGTACCCACCTAGAGTAATTGGTAAGGAGAGGTTATTGGCTGTCCCAGTGTCTAGAGGTTTCTAGTTATCTGTTTGATCAGCAGGAAAAAGAGAAGCAGGAGTTTGAAGAATGAGAAGACCAACATAATGGAAACTTGTGCTGTTCGTAATTTACATTAAATTTTATTAACATGGGTATATGATATGTATGTACATGTTAGTTAGTTCTTACCCGAACCTCCATATGATCACTTGTTTTGATTAGATAGAGCCCTTTAAAGGTGTTGAGATGGTAGTTCATCGAAAGCCCACATTTCAGAGAAAAAGTAGCTAGCTGGCAACTATCTTTATCTCATATGCACACCAGAAGGTTTGTGAATTACCAGAAAGGTTTGTGAATTAACATAACAGGTATTAAAAACCATTTTTCAAGGACAAAATGACCATTTTTCCAAGACATGTAGATTGTCTAAAAATGTTGCACAAGCATTGCAATTCTTGGAAAAATAGACGTAAAAATCTAGCCAGTCCCAAAGCCTCAAGCATGGCTGCCGGGCTGTATTCCAGAGTGTGCCTGTGTTCCAGAATGGCTCACTGGGAGGTTTTTCTGTCCCCTTCAGTGGCTCCACAGTCACTGCCTGGAATATTTTTACATTTGTTTCAAGTAAACTTTTCAAGTAAGGCACTGTTGTAGTCCATGAGACAGAGAATGAAGATACAAATGAGTTTACAAAGCAGGTTTTACTATTGTTTCTGCCGTTTTCTTTTATGAGTGGCAAAATTAGGAATGAGAAATACTCTCTCCTTATAACCTGTTAGCACACATGTAAAGGAGGGAACTTAGAACCCTTACCTACTGTATTACTTTGCTAGAGTAGATGGCCAACTTCTTGTGTTTTCACATGATTTTTCCTCTGTGTTCTGGTTTCTAATATCTTCTTCTCATGAAGACATCAATCCTATTGGTTTAAGACCCTTCAAATGACCATATTTAGATTTAATTATCTCCTTAAAGACCCTATTTCCAAATAGAGTCACATCAGAAATTGGGGGTTAAGACCTCAACATATTAATTTGGGGCTACACAATTCAGCCCATCACATCTACCAGTGTTCATGATTTGCCAAGGGATTAATAGCCAACAATGTGAATGACTGAATTGCCATAGGCCTTTTTGCAGTAGAAATTTTAAAGAAGGATGCCTGCATTATTATTTTGTTCCTTGTTTGCCTTCATTCTCTGTATTTTTGTGGCTGTTATAATCTTTGTTGGAAATAATTACATGTCTCTGGGTGTGATGTTTCAATTACTGTATCAAGGACTTCTCCAAAGCCAGAGAGTGTGCAAGGTGCAGCCCTTATACCCCCTCTCACCCCCAGCACCAACTACCAAGCTATACCCTGTGGGTGTTTAGTATTGGAGGAGCAAATTTGTGAATCATAAAATGGAAAAGAAAAGAATGATGTCAGTGGTGGCATTTGTTTTTTTGTGTGACTTCTGAGAGTCCTAGGATTTAAGGAAAGTCATCTGTTAGGAATACCCAAAGCATCTTGACAGTGAGCGAGTGCTTTCTTTCAGCTCATCTTACTTCCCTTTTGAGTTCATATGCTCCTGGGTAGGAGTTTGAGTAGAAGAGGTTTCCATCAGAAACATTGAAGTGGGTGATCAGGCACATTTCTGGCTTTTAATTTTTATATTTTCTTAAACTAACCTAGATATGTCTCAGTAATTGGATTTGAATCATAGCAAACTAAAGCACTAAGCAACTCCATCTCAGAAGTGACTGGTGGGTGTTTGAAGTAGGTATGTGTATTGCCTGGAGATTTGGGGTTACAAAGATAATCTGTGTTGATTGGGAACATTTAATACATTCAAGGTTCAATTCCCTTTTCGCTTTTCTTTCCTTCCTTTTTCTGATGTATTGATAAAGGAAAATTTGAATCATGGTTCTCCAAGTTTTCAGTGCAGTTACATATAGGAAAATGTAATCTTCTAATTCAAGTAATATGCCTCACCTTCACAGGAATTATGCACCATACTATCTTTCAGAATGTTCATTTGGTAGCCAAGTGGCTAGGAACCTTGGAGAAGCTCCTTGAAAGACTCAGCCAAGGAAGCCACAGAGATTACAGGGTTTTCATGAGTGCCGAGCCTGCACCTTCACCAGATGAGCATATCATTCCTCAGGGACTCCTGGAAAATTCCATTAAGATCACTAATGAGCCCCCCACAGGGATGCTGGCCAATTTGCATGCGGCCCTCTACAACTTTGATCAGGTAAGAAAGCAAAGCAGCCTGGGCCGGCAGTGAAGTCAGAGTCTTCTCAAAGACTGTGGGGCCCAGCATCAACCCATGCATGTCATTTACAGGGAAGAAGCAACTTCTCAATGTTTGAGTGTGGAGGGCTAGGATTGGGTATGTTTTAGTCGCTTGAAATAATTGCCCTGTCATTTTCTGTTCCAATGACTAGTAAATATATTTCCGTTTCACCCTGACACTAAGAAAACTTCAGCTACTGTGTAGGGAGAACCAACTAGGTAACTTCTTGAGGAATATGCTTTTTGTTTTTTGAGACAGAGTCTCACTGTCCCTCAGGCTGGAGTGTGCTGATGTGATCTCAGCCCACTGCAGCATTCAAGGAATTCTCCTGCCTCAGCCTCCTGAGTAGCTGGGTTCACAGGCACACACCATCCATGCCCAGCTAATTTCTGTATTTTTAGTAGAGACGGGCTTTCACCATGTTGGCCAGGCTGGTCTTGAACTCCTGACCTCAGGTGATCCACCTGCCTTGGCCTCCCAAAGTGCCGGGATGACAGACGTGAGCCGTCGTGCCTGGTTGGAACTTGCTTCTTGACAATAAATGTGGCAGACTGATATCTCTGACCGCAGAAACAGGAGAAGCCATTGTTATTCTTGTTGATGATGGCAACAGTAATGACATGGTAAAAGTTTCAGTGTAATGTTTTAGCTTTGGTTTTGATATGATGAAATTTAAAGCCTTCTTTTCAGGTTATATCTCTGATACCTTATTTATATTTTCATGTTTGTACAAGGTAAGACAAATGTATACGTGTGTGTGTGTGAGATAGATAGATAGATAGATAGATAGATATGTTTATATATGTATATGTTTTTTGAGACAGAGTTTTGCTCTTGTCGCTCAGGCTGGAGTGCATTGGTGTGATTTTGGCTCACAGCAACCTTTACCTCCTGGGTTGAAGTGATTCTCTCGCCTCACCCTCCTAAATAGCTGGTATTACAGGTGCCCACCATCACGTCCGGCTAATTTTTGTCTTTTTAGTAGAGACAGGATTTCACCATGTTGGCCAGGCTGGTCTCGAACTCCTGACCTCAGGTGATCTGCCCGCCTCAGCCTCCCAAACTGCTGGGATTACAGGTGTGAGCCACCACACCTGGCCAAATACATATATAAGTTAATGATACCTATATTATCATTATTCTTTTTACCCAAATTATTCTATCTGTCAATATCATTATCAAGTCTTCCAGTTTCCTTTCTTGCTATTGCTCTGAGATCTCCTTCCTTCCTCTAATTTCTTGGAAATCATTGGTAAATCACACTCTTTTTAGGAGAGTAGAATGAACCCTAAAGAGAAAATACATATGATTTGGTGATAAATATTCAGCCCCCTCATAGAAAATATTATTCTTTATGAAGCATGTCAACATCCAACTTCTTTTCTAGTACTTTTTGGGTCAATACCTAAAACAACATTATGAAGAAATTATGATAATTGACTACCTAAGAATACAGTGTTGAAGAATGCAGTTAATTAGTTCATTAAAAAATGAGTAATTTGTGTCCTATATACACACAGGAGATTGTGTAAATAGTAGGACTCAAAAAATCTTTTTGAAACTATTAAATATTTGCAATATGCCTTAATCTGCTATGAGAGACATACATGTTTTTTAATTATCCCTTAATTTATAATTTCTATTTATGACATTTTCAAGCTATTTCCCAAAATAAGTACAAAGAGGAATTTGATTTCTTTAAATAGGACTTATCTACCCCCTAAAATAATTATATTTATTCCTGAAAGTGAACATTTCATGAACAAATATGCTTCAGCCCATTTATCCTTCAGTTTTGTTTGTTTGTTTGTTTGTTTGTTTGTTTGTTTTGTTCTTTTGGTATAAGAACAAAACACTTTGAAAATTGCATAAAACTATGGACACTCTCTCCAGGGAAACACACGTCTGAAAATATGTTGCATATTAGGACAGACATAGTGGCTCATGCCTATAATCCCAGCACTTGAGGAGGCTGAAATAGGAGGATCCACTTGAGCCCAAGAGTTCAAGGCTGCAGTGAGCTGTGCTGTGCTCTAGCCTGGGCAACAGAGCGAGACACTGTCTCAAAAAATAATAAATAATGAATTTTTAAAATACGTTGCATATATTGATAGAGATTCACACATTCTCCCAAAGTCTATGTATAAATTCCCTAGTTAAGAACACCTGTTCTAGTCTTTTCATGAACCTGTCAGTTCTTTTGACTGCTATCTGGAAAGCCATTTTTATTAATTGAAGGTTACATTTATTGAAAAGACTTTTAAGAACTTTAAGGAAGAATATTTCTTATTTTGTGGAGAAGGTCCTCTGAGATATTAAGACTGAACTTAATAAAAAGTAGCAAAAGCAAAGATAACAAAAGGGATTCACTAAATAAACTTCTCATCAAACCTATTTTAGCTAGAACCAAGCAACAAAATAAAAACTCTGCAGAAAAGCTAAAATGTTATCATCTTTTATTAATGCTGACCTGTCATAATGTTAGAAAACAAAATGCAGTTTTTAATCAGATTATATAATTCAAGGGTATTAGCCTGTGCTCCCTGGCTTTCTGTGAATAAGTTCCCATTACCCTTTTATCAGTTAGAATGTTGGGTCGGCTACTTTGGAAAGAAGTTCTTAGAAAATAACAGTGGCTTACACGGGTCAAAAAGTAGTTCTGCCACATGAGAGTTTTATAGATAGTCCATTCAGAACCCATGCGTTACTACAAATTGTCATCATTCTGGCTCTTGATAGTTCACCATTTCTAGAATAGGCTCGTCATGGTCCCAGGTGGCTGTGGGAGTTGCAGCCCCTATATCCATATTCCTGACAGGAGGATGAGAAAAGAAACACGGGATATGACAAAAGGAAAAGGATTGTGTTTGCTTTGCTGTGCAAGTGCTTCCGACAAGTTAACATACAGAACTTCTTTCATGTCATTGGTCAGACATTGCATTACCTAAATGCAAGAGAGGCTGGGAAAAGTAAATTTATCTTAAACAACCATATGCCCAGCTAGAAATCAGCAAGAAGACATTGTAAGGAAGGCAGTGAGCAGTCTCTATCGCAGATGTCCTTTCCCACATCTCCTTGTATCATCCTGGGTGTTCTGTGTGGCTACTATGGTCCAGTCTTGTTAAAGCCTGTGAATGGATAGAATGATGAATACTAGTTTTCTTGTTACTCATATGAGTTAGGTAAATCAGGACCAGTTGTTCCTGTTGCCTGGGTGTCCCTTGGAGTGGAGTAAAATACCCAAGAGGTTTAGTAAGTCAGCTGTACTGCTGGGATATTTTTCAAATCAAATTAAATATATTTTTTTTTTTCATTTTTGCCCTGTCACGCAGGCTCGGGTACACTTAGAGCTCACTGCAGCGTTGAACTCCTGGGCTCAAGTGATCCTCCTGCCTCGGCCTCCTGAGTCACTGGGACTGCAGGCATATGCCACTATGCCTGGCTAATTTTTAAATCCATATTTTTAATCCTTCCCCTCAAATTAGAATTTACCTCCAAACTTTGGCATGTGAATTCAAAATAAACAGTTTGTTTAACACTGGTACTTTAATCTCCTGAGCAATAAAGAATATTTATGTAGATTTAATCATTAAGTGGCCAAGACATAAAGAATCATTTCTTGCAGGGTGCCATCTACCTATACCTTTCAGCTAAAGAGCCTCTTGAAGAAGATACTGTAAAGGAGTTCTCTTTTGGCTCCCCTCACACACAGATAACTATATTTTTTAGAGTAAGAATATGGATTTCTGTTTCTGTAAAATTTGCAGGCAGAAACAAGTAATTGATCATTGTGCATATAAAACTGGTGATTGTAGGCAAATAGCACTATTATGTGTATGCAGATGCCTGTTCTCTGTTCACAGTGCAGTCTGTATTTTTTAAATATTAATTTGCCTATCACTTGTTTGCAAAAATACAGTTGGCCTGAAATGTGGAATGGTAGGTAGACTTATACCTTTTCTTCAGAAAACCTGATTCATATTTTCTTCCTACATCATTTATATTATCAGAACACAATGAAATGGATTGACTTGTGTTTGTTTTAGCACTGAGAATAAAGCCAAGTCAGTTATTTAAAATACAGATTGAATCAATGTACTTAGCTATTGTAGTACCTTGGATTTTATGTGGACTATCTGTAATTCAGAAAGGTATTGATTTGTTAGATCATAATTCTAAAGTGAAATTTTGATACTTATATTGGATCTCCTAGAAATTTCTTACATTTATAAGTAATTTTTCAAATATCCTTCAAGGTTAATTCCAGTTATACAGCTTATCTTTTCTGCCTTCACAAGCTTGCCTTTTATTTGTGGAAAAGTTATTTTGTAATGATCGTATATTTCCAAGCCCCGTAAATGACCTAAAAATGGCCTACCATTTAGAGTGACTTTGTGATTTAATTGAGTCTACACTATATGCTTGCTGCCCAATTCTAGAACCATATTTGGCAGGAGCCCAGGATTCTGCTAAAAACACTGTCAAAAGAAACTAAAGAGCTCTCTGGTCCCAGCCCACAGAGAACAAATCCGGGTTTGGTTTAGTACCAGAAGTCCCCTGGAAGACTAGGTCTGAACTCCTACTCCCACTGGTTCTACATATACTTCATATATGGCCCAAGTTGTCAGATCAATTTCAAATGGGAATTGGCTGTAGTTTGCCCACTTTAAAGGACTAGGCGGGGAGGTGCAGATTTTGGCCTCTTCCTCCCCTGCTGCTCAATGCCAGCTGAAAGAGTAGTCTTCAACTTCCTATCCTTGCCTCACAGAACTGCCAAATCCGAACATGGGTGAAGTATGACTTTTGAGCCGTATATTGGACAGCTGTTTTTCTCCTTTTATGGCAGCTGGGCCATAACCGTATCAATGTAGCATACCAGGATTCCACTTTCCCTTTGCATTCTCAAAAAAATCTCACGGGTCTAGACACATGTTTCCCAATCTTCGATTTGTCACCCAGTCATCCCAACAATGAATTTTACTCTTAGTTCATTGGAAGGAAATCACGTGTCATGGTGATTGTATTAGTGAAGGTGGAGGCTAAGCTGCTGTAAGAAAGAGAATCAAAACGAGATTCAAACGAGATAGGAGTTTGTTTCTCTCGCTGTCATGTATTAGGCAGCTTTGTTCCATGATTTCATTCATACCCGCAAGCTGATGGGTACCTCTGCTACACCTAACTCAAGGTTTCCAGACATGTTCAGTCATCGTCATTTCTAGCCATAGAAAAGGTAAGAGTTCTCCATGCCCCGTGGCTCATGCCTATAATCCCAGCACCTTGGGAGGCTCAGGTGGGTGGATCACCTCAGGTCAGGAGTTTGAGACCAGCCTGGCCAATGTGGTGAAACCCCTTCTCTACTAAAAATACAAAAATTAGCCGGGTATGATAGCAGGCATCTATAATCCCAGCTACCCAGGAGGCTGAGGCAGGAGAATTGCTTGAACCCAGGAGGCAAAGGTTGCAGTGAGCTGAGATGGTGCCACTGCACTCCAGCCTGGGCAACAGAGCTAGACTCCTCAAAAAAAAAAAAAAAAAAAAGAAAGAAAAAGGGAAGAGTGACAGCCAAGAAGAGCAATTTCCTTTTCAGCAAATGACATGGAAGTCATACACAATACTTTAGCTGAAATTCTGTTGGCAAAATCTTGGTCATATGACACAACTGACTTCAGGGGAGGCAAGAAACAGTCATGGGTGTCCATGTGACCAGATGATCTCTACTGCAGTGGAACCCGCAAAGAATGGATAGCTGTGGTGAACTAGCATTCACCCAACTATGGTAGCATGCCACCACAGTGATGAAATGAAGATGATGGCTTTATATCATCCCTACAAAGAAAATTTTGCCGGGGAAAATTATGTCAAGAAGTATCAACATAGTTAAAATGAACTGTCTCACTTCATAGTGAACTTAGAAGCATTCAGAAGAATGACCGAAGCAAAATAAAAGTATTCCTCTTAAGCCAGCAGGCTGGCAAATGCCAGATTGTCTCCTATTATGTTCTCATAGGAGAGGTAGCCATGCTGAAAACTGCATGTAACCTCTCTCAAAGTTCTTAACCAGATTATTGAAAACTCAGACCCTTGCCCTTGGAAACCATAAAGATGGATAATCAAACATTCTTCTCTTTTCTCTCAGGATACACTTGAAATATGCTCCAAGGAGCAGGAGTTTAAAAGCATCCTCTTTTCTCTCTGCTACTTCCACGCCTGTGTTGCTGGGAGACTGAGGTTTGGCCCCCAGGGCTGGAGCCGAAGCTATCCTTTCAGTCCTGGAGACCTCACCATTTGTGCCAGTGTCCTCTACAACTACTTAGAGGCAAACACTACAGTAAGTGCTAGTGGTCAGATAACCTCTTCCAAGGAGTTTACAAAACTGTCAGTCTTTGGGCACTATCAAAATTGACCATAATTTCTCTTTTGAAGCTATTTATGAAATAGCTGACACTATGTATGCATCTTCTGCCAAGTTTAGAGGTTTTCCAGCAGTAGATGTTCGAACTTCACAAGATAGGTCAAACCAGTTTTACATCAGCAGCGTAGTGGAAAAAAAAAAATGTCCTTCATTATGTTAACAAAAACAGTGGTTTACATGTGCATATATGCCAGATTCATTAGGCAGGTAATGAAGCATTTGCACAAATGTAATTACATACAGCAATTCTGACAGTTCGTAACACTGCATTAATAATCACTACAATTAGTTCTGATGATGGAAGCAATTTACAGCACGTCACATGTATAAATAATGGTGCATTTCCTGCATATGTCATTATTATGTATTAAGGATGCCACCTTGTTGTGACTTTCTCAGTAATGTTCCCCTTGATTTGAAGCTAAAGGTAGATGAATGATTTTATTTCATAGCTAAATTGTGTTTTACAGATGGGAATGGGAATGCCTCATCAGGAACATTTGTGTAAATTCTCATAAACCCTATGACTGGATTTCAAAAAGCAAGAACCATTCATTCCTAAGAATTTTTTTACCTTAATCCTCTCAAGGGAAACTTTTTTCATTAAGTTAAATCCGTTAAAACTAGGATAGATGTGTCAAAACCAGTCGAGTCTTGTACTCTAGGCCATGTTTTCCATAAAGGGCTTTTAAAATCACCCGGCTGTTTTTACATGGAAACTATTGTTTTCTGTTCGTTCAGTCACAATTGTTACAGTTTTGGTTGTCAGTTTTCTCAAGTTTCAGTGCTGATTTGATTGCCATTAGAATATATACCCTTAGTACATAACAGGTGTGTTTTCCCAAGGAACAAATTTTAAATAAGTTGTATCCAAAATAAATGGTTTTAATATGGTATTTGATGTTCAATGTTGCACATCTCTCATTTTTTAATTTATAGAATTAAGTAATTCTGTATACTTTGAGCATATTTTGCCCATTCTAATAAATGGTAATATTTTTGTGTTGATTCCCAGCACATTTTGTCTAAACTATTGCACATAAGATTATTATAGTTCTAGGCAGAAAAAGGAATGGACCATTTAAGACTTTTATTCAAGTTGTTCGTAACTGTCCTGCAAGGCTAAGACCAGGAATAGAATTGTATTTCAGCTGAATCCTGTACGTAATTGAAGTGGAAATGAAGGAGAGGAAGAGGGAAGTGGACACGTGTTTCTCTCCAGCTCTTACATCCTTAGTCTTGGAAACACCATTTGACCAACTGAGTCACGCTATCTCCTGCCATTTCTCTTCCTGGGGCTCCAGGATCAGAACAGCCTCAAGTCTTTAACACATTCTCATGTTTCTCAGATGTCTTGACCTCAGTCATTTTCTGCACATCACAAAGCGAGTTATCAGGATTGGGGAATTAAATTTCTCTGTGCACATAGTTTGGTTCTACAAAATGCCCTTTTCAATAAAGTATATGTAAAAAACAAAGACCAGGATTGAGAGAAAGAGAATCAATTTTTTTATTTTTCCTTTTTTTTTTTTTTTTTTTTTTGAGACAGAGTCTTGCCCTGTCACCCAGGCTGGAGTGCAGTGGCACGATCTCGGCTCACTGCAACCTCTGTCTGCCTCCCGGTTTTGAGCAATTCTCCTGCCTCAGCCTCCTGAATAGCTGAGATTACAGGCAGCTGCCACCGTGCCTGGCTAATTTTTGTATTTTTAGTAGACATGGGGTTTAACCATGTTGGCCACGATGGTCTTGATCTCCTGACCTTGTGATCCACCCACCTTGGCCTCCCAAAGTGCTGGGATTACAGGTGTGAGCCACCGCACCCAGCTGAGAATCAGTTATTGAAAATAATAGATCTGAGGCCAGGCATAATGGCTCATGCCTGTAGTCCTAGCACTTTGGGAGGCCAAGGTTGGGGGATTGCTTGAGTCCAGAAGTTCGAGACCAGCCTGGGCAACCTGGGGAAACCCAATATAAAAAATAAAAAAGATTGGCGGGCCTGGTGATACATGCCTGTAGTCCCAGCTATTTAGGAGGCTGAGGTGAGAGGATCGCTTGAACCCTGGAGGTGAAGGTTGCAGTAAGCTGAGATCATACCACTGCACTATAGCATGAACAACAAAGCAAAACTGTCTTAAAAACAGAAGAGGAAAGAACAAATTTTTAGCTGAATAATTATTGAAAAGACAGATAATTAGGCCAGGTGCAGTGGCTCACGCCTATAATCCCAGCACTTTGGGAAGCCAAGGTGGGCGGATCACAAGGTCAGCAGTTCAAGACCAGACTGGCCAACTGGTGAAACCCTGTCTCTAGTAAAAAATACAAAAAAATTTCTGGGCATGGTGGCTCATGCCTGTAATCCCAGGTACTTGGGAGGCTGAGGTAGAAGAATCGCTTGAACCGGGACCAGGGAGGTGGTGGTTGCAGTGAGCCAAGATTGCGCCACTGCATTCCAGCCTGAGCTACAGAGTGAGATTCCATCTCAAAAAAAGCAAACAAACAAACAAAAAAAAATAATTATTGAAATAATTATTAAAAAGAACAGATCCTTAGTTAAATAAAAATTAAAAAGAGATACATATTGAATACTAAAATGTGTAGCAAATATCAATTAAAAGTAAGCAGGAAAGGAAATAAAAGTAAGAAGCTGGCCAGGCGTGGTGGCTCACACCTGTAATTCCGGCACTTTGGGAGGCCAAGATGGGTGGATCATGAGGTCAGGAGTTCAAGACCAGCCTGGCCAACATGGTGAAACCGCGTCTCTACTAAAAATGCAAAAATTAACTGGACATGATAGTGCCTGCCTGTAATCATAGCTATTTAGGAGGCTGAGGCTGGAGAATTACTTGAACCCAGGAGGCAGAGGTTGCAGTGAGCCGTGATTGTGCCACTGTACTCTAGCCTGGGTGACAGAGTGAGACTGGGTCTCAGAAAAAAAAAAAAAAAAAAAAGAAACCTTTGTTTCCCATCTGTTTCAGCTGTTTTGAAGGTAGTCTATGCAGAGAGCATATGCAGCCTAGGCACCCCTCTCTTATCTTTCATTCGCCTCAACCCAGCTTAAAAGAAAGACGTATTTGAGGTTCATTTATTCAAATTCAAATAAACTTGTAGCAAGTACTGGCATACTTGAAGCAATTTTACTTGTTCTGTTCTGTCACATCACGCAACAAGCGAAGGCTATAATTACGTTTTTACTTGAACTGTTGGGAGGCAGTTTACCGCCCCCGAAGGTATAAAGGTTCCTGTCTAGAAAGGCTTCATCACACACTGGCATGTTTTGCAAACCCAGAAGAAGCTAAAGGGTAGCAAAAGAGGCTTCAAACCCTGCTAAGCCAAATAGAGAGGAGATACAGTGCTTTATTGAATAAAACGTGGTACAGTCATTAGTTACAACCCTTAGAACAGTCACACCATAAACCAAGCCCTGAAATCCATCTGTGGCAAGGGGCTTTGTTTGCCTGGACTCTAAATACACCCCAATTTCAAATTGTGTGGATGTTATTTTCTTTTCCTGAATCAGATAATGTAAGCTGATATAAATCAGATAATAAAAACATGTCATGCTTCAAAGGCCTTGTGAACCAACATCCCCTCACAATTTTTAGATGAGATTTTGAATGTATAAACTTTCCCTGGAAACATGTTCTACGAATGATTCATTTTCCTATAAAATCTGCCTAAGGCTGGGCATGGTGCCCAAGTTTGTAATATCAATACTTTGGGAGGCCAGGAATTCAAAACCAACCTGGACTATGGAGTGACACCCCTGTCTCTACAAAATTTTTTAAAAATCAGCCAGGTGTGGTGTCATGTGCCTGTAGTCGTAGTTACTTGGGAGGCTGAGGTGAGAGGATTGCTGGAGCCGGAGAGGCCAAGGTTGCAGTGGTCTGTGATCGTGCCACTGCACTCCAGCTTAGGCAACAGAGCCTAAGCTTCTAAAAAGTCTTCGTAAGTATCTCAATGTTAGTGAATTTTCACTGACTATATTACAAGACACTGAAAATAATTCTCCCAAGAAATTAGGAACTTAGACAATTTCTGAACCACGTTTAAATGCTCCTATTGACAGAGGTTTGGAGGGCATTGTGTTAGAGGGGCACGTGCCACTGGTTGGCTACTCTGAGGCAGCCTCTGCACTCAGCAGTGAATATTTGTGTGATTTTCCCCCCCAGGTCCCATGGGAGGATCTCCGTTACCTCTTTGGTGAGATCATGTACGGAGGCCACATCACAGATGACTGGGATCGCAAACTGTGTCGGGTGTATTTAGAAGAATTCATGAATCCATCTCTGGTAAGACATTTGTAAATTAATTAATTTTAAATTAATTTCACTGTGGAAAAAATTCTGGTAAGAATCTTATAAATGAATTGCAGTATGGATAATTATTTAATGTATTGAGGACTCTTGGCCTTTTGGAAATTTCTTGGGAAGGCAGAATCTAAGTTCCCATCTCATCCTATGGAATGAGAATCTGCATTTTCACAAGTCTTCCAGGTGATTTCTGTGAGGGCTAGAGAGTGCGCCAGCGTGAGGCACCCTCACATGCACTGACTCGGCTCTTTATAAAAACCCTATGACACATGCAGAGCTGACACTGTTACTCCATTTTATCGACTGAGAAGCTAAAACATGGAGATTTGCCCCAGGCCACTAGGTTGGTATGGGCAAGAGTTGTGTGCATCTTTTGATAGAAGTCTTTTGATTTCTATCCCAAAGTTCATTTCACTAAAGTTCCTTTTTTGCCTGTCATAGAAGTCCTAGAAAATAGTCTACAATTTGACCAGTTACAGTTACCCTATTAAATATGTGCTTAAGAAAACTGTGGTGAATAAGTATGTGAGGTGATAGATTTGTTAATTAGCTTGATTTAACCATTCTATGACGTACACATGTATCAAAATGTCACACTGTGCCCCATAAATATATATAATTATTGTCTGTCAATTTAAAATAAAATTAAAATTAAATCTAAAAGAAAGATTGTGTCAACCAAGGGCAAGGTAAGAAACGTATTTGGCTCTTGTTCCAAACAAACTGTAAAAAAAAAAAAATGACATTTATGACACAGTGGGAAATTTACATTAACATATCATGGTAATATAGAATTTCTAGTAATGTTTTACATGTGGTAATAAAGTAATATAGTTGTATTTTTAAAAAAGAGAAAAGATGCAACAATATGGGTGAACCTGGATGACCTTATGTTAAATGAAATAAGTCAGGTGCAGAAGGACAAATACATGTTCTCACTCACATGCAGACTCTTAAAAAGCTGATTTCCTATAAGTGGTGAATAGAACAGTGGTTACCAGAGACTGGGGAGGGGAAGATGGGGAATGAATGATCAGCAGGTCCCGAGTTACCATCTTTAAAAAGGAAGAATAAATCTGGTGTCCTACTGCACAGTATGCTAACTGTAGTCAACAATACAATACGGTGTATCTAAGAATAGCTAGAAGAAAGGATTTTGTATGTTCCACCCCAAAGAAATGATAAATATTTGAGGTGATGGACCTGCTTATTAACTGATTTGATCATGATGCAATGTTTACATGTATCAAAACATTACATTGTACCCCATCATTTGTATAATTATTATGTGTTAATTAAAAAGAAAAGCGTGGTGATTTGAGAACCTCATTCTTCCTTCTCTCTGGAGGAAGAGGTAGGTTACCTCTGTAGGTGCAATTTTAAAAGACCAGACATCCTTTTCTGACTTCTCATCTTAGTAACCCTGTGTCTATGTAGAAATGATTCCTGATCTGTATCTATATATAAAATTTGTCAATTTAAAATAAAATGAATTCTAAAAAAAAGATTATATCAACCAAGTACAAGGTAAGAAACTTATTTGGCTCTTGTTCCAAACAAACTGTAAAAAAAAAAAAAAAAAAAAAAAAA